>NC_000077.6:116345370-116652245 GCF_000001635.26 Mus musculus | reverse complement strand
ATAGACATAGTACCCAAAGGCCCACAGTGAACCCGAGGAGACCTGATACAGCAATCAGATCTGGCTGGCCGAGCCAGTCACCTAACTCCACAGAGCCAACACTGAGAAACCTGGGCCACTGTATCAGCCACTCCCTGTGGCTCCAGATGCCACCGACTCCTCTGCTTCTGTCTGCCCCAGGCCTGACCAATGGAAAGGGGAAAGGCCAAGACCCCTTAGCTTCTCACTGCTTCACAGGGGAACCATCCAGAGATCCTGGTCACAGAGCCATGTTGACAAGACCAGCGTGCTCATCCGTAGGACCAGGCCCTCTGACCATTCTCCCTTTCTGTCCTCACCACCCACTCTGCCTGCAGGGTAGGGGCATGGAGGAAGCTGGTTACCAGCAGCAGTTCCTGGCAGATATGGTGCCGTGGAGGAAGAGCGAGCAGAGCCTTAGGGTCTGAGGCAGACCCCGCGTTTGCACTCATGTCAGAGAGAAGCCTGAGGAGGGAGCACCCCCCCCCCCACTCCCGCCTGGTTGTAATGCTGACACGTTCCCCCTCACACGCAGACGGGCCTATTTCGGGCTCTTGGAAACCCAGATGCCTCTGAGAACTGAGAAACTCCCCAAGACTGGCTGTTAAGGCTTCTCCCTAACAGCTCAAGCCAGCCAGGGATGGGTGGGAGGAAACACAGGTTCAGGAGAAGCCAGCATGCTAGGCAGAGCTCCTGGGGAAGTTCCTCTCTCGCGGCCACATATGGTGCTGCTGTGTTGAGACAAGACACTCACCTGTGCTCAGGACTGGTTCCTGCCTGTTAGGCAACCTTGGAGACCAGCCAGTTCCTGAGCCACAAGATAGGATGGGGAGCAAAGCAATGCTCAGATAGTAAATGCTCAAGGATTGTTCCTGGGGTGCCCTCACCGGAAAGGACGCCATAGCTTCTACGCTGTGGCACCTGAGCACTGTAAGAGATGCCTTGCAAATGGCAGCATACCAAGCCAAAATAAAATTTATTTTTTTGTATTGCAATTGGGAAAGCCCCATAGCCTGAGGTGCTGATTATCTCGTGTAGGGGTGGGGGCATGTTTCTCCCATCACAGCATTAGCGTGGAGCTCAGAGGCCAACGGCCCGGAGCCAGTTCTCTCTTCTTCCACCTTGTTGAGGAAAGAGTCTCTCTTGTTCCTGTCACTGTTCTGTTCCCTGGGGATTCTGTCTCACTGCCAAAGAGTGCTAGGGTTACCCATGTGCCATAGCGTCCTGCCTTTTGGGTTTTATACATTCCAGGGATCAAACTTAGTTGCCAGGTCTGAGCTCTGAGTGACTTTACGCCTTGGCTTGTCTCCCTGGTCCCTGGGCCATCTTTCTTCATTTGTCCCTCATTACAAAGCTTCTGAAAAAGTCCTCTGTGTTTTCGGGCCCACTGCCACCTTGGTCCACACCCGCTTCTTCATCTGAAGAAGCCAGCAGCAAAACTTCTCTCAAACTTTCACAGGCGGGGGGGGGGGGGGGTCATAAAGTGTCCAAGGTCACACTCAGCATCCAAATGGGTCCCTGTCCCTCTCCACGTGGATAATGCTCTTGGTCATTGTCAGACTCTTCCTGCCAAAACCAGCTGTGGCCACAGACGGGTTGGCCAGCCGGGTGTTCTACGTCCCCCCCACATCAGACTCTCTGGCCTGAGCCACAAGCTGTGAGCTCCTCTAATGTCTCAGCGACACAGGTCAGGACACTTTATATACTCTTTCTGAAGAACTCTCACTGAGTCCCAGCAAGGAGGGCCCGACGCCGGGGTGATGGGTCAGAGCGTTTGTGAGACCCTCCCTCTGCTTATGGTTCAGGGTCTGGTCTGACAGACTAAGAGGGTAGCAGAGAAAACCACCCAGTGGCACTAATGGCCATGGAGAAACAGCCACCCTAGGTGACCAGAAAGGAGCAGGTCTGACATGGGGCATGTGTCAGGCATCCCACTGCATCATGGGAAGGAAGGCTGGCAGATGCTAAGTGCATCTGTCTGGCTGGGACAGAGGGGACTCTGGGCAAAGGCAGTGTAGGCACAGCTCAGTCAGTGGTCCCAGAGGGACCTGGCCAGAGGGAGAGCCTGTGATGGATGGACATCTCTGTATGAGAGTAAGAACCATTACCAGGGTGGGGACATAACTACTTCTCCCCCGCCTCCATCTTGGCCATTCCGGAGGGACTCAGAGGGAGCCCCCTGCTTCAGCACCCACCCCCTTCCTCCTACCAGGTTCTTTGTGAACTTCCCTTCGGCCAAGCAGTACTTCAGCCAGTTTAGACACATGGAGGATCCCTTGGAGATGGAGAGGAGTCCCCAGCTGCGGAAGCACGCCTGCCGGGTCATGGGGGCCCTCAACACTGTCGTGGAGAACCTGCATGACCCAGACAAGGTATCCTCTGTGCTCGCCCTGGTCGGCAAGGCCCACGCCCTCAAGCACAAGGTGGAACCTATGTACTTTAAGGTACGTCCGTCCTTTTCTTTGCTCTTGTCCAGAGCCCGCAGGCCACTGGGCCATAGCTCCCTACAACCTATAGCTCTGGGAGGGCTCCTGAATAGCAGAGATGGCTACCGTGCTGCTAGCCTGTTCCCCTGGAGAGGCTGTGGCCAGAAGGGGACACAGCAGGAGAGAGAGGTAGGACCAGCCCAGTGCAGTCCTTGTCCTGAGAGCATGGTCTCCAGTAACCACCAGGCTGTTAGTTTGTGTCACACAAGCCAGTGTGACCCTAGCAGGGATCCTGGGGACGGTGGGAGGCAGGGTGCTCAGGCGCTTACCCCCACCTTCCCTCCTTTGCCCCCAGATTCTCTCTGGGGTCATTCTGGAGGTGATCGCCGAGGAATTTGCCAATGACTTCCCTGTGGAGACGCAGAAAGCCTGGGCCAAGCTGCGGGGTCTCATCTACAGCCACGTGACCGCAGCCTACAAGGAAGTGGGCTGGGTACAGCAGGTCCCCAACACCACCACGTGAGGAGCGGGTGAGGGTGGGCTGGGCAGCCTCCCTGCGGTGTCCTCTCTTGTCCCCCCGGGCTTCCCATCTCTCCTGGGACCAGGAACCCTTCAGGCTTGCAGACACATTGAAAAGCAGACACAAGGCAGAGGGCCTGTGAGACAGCGCCCTTCTCACTGCAGGCCAGCTCCTGTCCAGCCCTGACTCTTGGCTACACAGAGCTGTGAACTCCAAGTAGATTTATCTGGGCAGTGCTTCTCCTTGTCTGGAGCAGGGAGAGTTCAGATCAGCCAAGGTTATGATGATTTCCCGGCAGGGCGATGGCTCCTCAGGCTCAGAGCAGAGTGGGCCAACTACACCCTTCCTCCCTGATACCAATCCTATAGGCCTGTTTCCCATTCACAGTGACCAGTCTGTACTTCCATCCACCGTCTGCCTTAACAGAGCTGGAGCCAGGAAGGTCACGAGGACACATACACATGCCCAGCCCACAAGGGACCTACACGGGTGTCACGCCCATGGACAAAACTAGGGGGATATTTACTTCCAGTCTGACCAGTGGAAGGCTTCCACTTCTAGGCTCCGACAGGGTGGCCGGACTCAGTGACTCCTTGCTGGCTGGAAGCGCCAGCGAGGGCTGGGCTGGCCTTCGAATGTGGCCGGCGGCTGGGAACACTCAGACCCCCCTAGACCTCCAAGAGGGAGCTGAATGGAAGGGCAGAGGCAGAACTGAAGGAGGAAGGAGGAGAGCGGAGGCGGGAACAGGAACCAGGGGTCAGCCAGCGGCTTGAGACACGTGTTGTAGAGAAATATTCCCAGCAGTTTCCCATGGAAAAGGCTCTTCTAAGGCCCCCGTGCCACCTCCTGTTTACGGGCCTCCCTGCCCAGCTCTGCAGAGGTCACCAGGGGCAGGGAGAGGCTGGGTCTGCTGCCCTTCCTGCCACTGACCAACCAGTCCACTCGTGCCTCTTCCCAATATCAGCAGCTCCCCAGGAGAGCAGACAGAGTTCTCAGGAATTGTTCCTTGCCTCCAGGTCAATTCCAGATGTGTACAGCTGGACCTAGCCTGCCCCCCAGACCCTGGAGTTTTACCTGCCAGAGAAGGGCATTGGCCAGGCTGGAAAACTGAGGTTACCTCCGGTTGCCACTGAAAGAGACCAGGGAGGAGACTGGAAGGGGAGATGTCAGAGGGGCTCACCCCCCACCCCCACCCCCACCTCTCCCCCCACCTCTCCCCCCACCTCTCCCCCCCCCCCAGGCAGGCGCTGCAGCCTGAGATGAGTTTGTTTACAGCCACGGACACAAGACTTCCTGCTTTTGGAGAAAAGAGCTTTTTACAGGGCCTAGAGGGACTGCAGGGAAGAGCTGGCCAGCCAGCCCCAGTGAATCAGAAACACATGGCCAGAGAGCTCCCCCGCCCCTCCTGCCCCAGCTGGACCCCAGGGACTTAGTTCTAGCCAAACCTCAAGCGCCTGTCCCCCTTTGGTCCTAGTAAGCTGAATGAGGGTAGATGATGAGGCGCCAGACACCCCAGGGCTTAGCCACCTCTCCCCACCTCTCCCCGGGGCCTGAGCACCCACACGGGGTCTCCCTAGCTGTCCCATTGGGATCTTCTTCTCCTCCCTTAACAGCCATCATCCCCATCTCTGGTGTCCTGGGGGCCTAGGCATGGGCCACGGCCTGTGAGACCCCACCTACTGGCGGGATCTCCTTGCCTCACAGGGCAGGGTGGAGTCTCAGGGCCAACTTCTAGAAGGGCCCTGTCCAACTTCTCTTATCAGGGAAACAGAGTGAGCCAGACCACACTGTTTATTGAACTGTCTCTGCTCCGGGCTGTGTGACTCTGTGTGGGTGGAGGGGTTCTGGGACGGGGCTAAAAGGAGTTTCATGGATGAAGACATTACCACACAGAAGCCAGGGAGCACTCGCTCTGCTGCGCCAAGCAGCACAGCCTATTTCCAGATGAACGGAAAACAAGTTCAGGCTGGCTCTCCCTGTGACATCGTAGAGTGTGTGACATCGTAGAGTGTGTGAATCGCTTCTGTCCTCAGTGGGCAAGCATATACGACGCCGGTCGCATTTTAGAGGGACAGATCCAGGCCCCTTGTGGGCCACCCAACTGGCTTGAGGTAGCACAGTGAGGTTGGAGGTAATGGGGGGTTGTGCAGCGGTGTTGGGTCTCTCAGCAGAAAGGGTCCCATCCCAAGACCCCCAAGTCACCTCTCCCGGTACCTCAGGTGTCCCATCATCCACCTTTCCCCACTGACCCCTGTAACCTGTTACCTTCATCTCCTGTCTCATCCACAGCCCACCAGCCACTCTGCCCTCTTCAGGGCCGTAAGACCCCTCCCAGCTCCCCCCTCCCTGGCAGCACTTTGGGCAGAAGGCCGACTTCTGAAGACACGCATTGACCTTCCATTTCTGGGTGCCAAGGAAGCTGGAGGAACCCCTGACTCGACTTCCCGAAAGGAGGCCTTCATCATGGCTGTGGTCCCCCCAGGCTACTGGGAGGTGGGGCTGGATCCCTGGATGCTGAATCTAGCAGAGGGGAATCCCTCTGCCTCACAGCAGGGGCACACTCTTCTTAGCTTTTTCTACTGACTGTTAGAGAGGGACCTGGCAAAGTGGCCGGTGGGAAGCGAGGACAAGCCCGTGAGTCACTTCAGAAAGGAACTATCCCTGCTTCACTCTGCCCGCCAGCATGCAGGTTCTCCTCGCCATCTCTAGAGCATCACGCACACACATCTACCATATACACAGATATATTCTATATACTATCTATATATAAATATATATAACACACACGTACATATCTATCGAGTGCGCCTGCAGGCCCAGAAGCCTAGGTCTTGCCCAGCCGTGGGAGGCCAGAAGAGTCCTGGCCATCTTTCTGGGCAGCTCTACCGGGAGCAGGGTGAAAGCTGGCAACAGCACAAGAGGAGGGGCCAGGTGGGAGAGTTGGGGTGAGTCAGCTTGCTCCTACAGCTCAGTGCCCTGCATTCCTGCCCTACCCCCACAAAACAAGAGAATCCCAGAGCTTGGGAGGCGGAGGAAGGACAATCGTTGCGTCTGAGGTCAGGTGGTCATCTACCTGGTCTCCACGGTGGTGAGTTTCAGGCTAGCTGGGGCTACACAGGAAGACCTCGGGTCAAACGGAAGAAAAAAAAAAAACATAAAGATCTGGCTCCCCTCTCCTCTCCTCCCCTCCCCTCCCCTCCCCAAGGGTTTGCCTGACTGGCTTGTCCTGGAAAGGGCAAGGATCAGGGCACACACCAAGAGTTCAGGAGATCCCAATGGGATGTTGGCCAGTGTATGTGTCCGGTATATGGGGGTGGGGGTGAGGGGCAGCCTCAGTGTGGAGCCCTAGAATGTCAGCCTCACCTGCTCACTTCAGACAGCAGCCAGGCCACAGGACGGGGGCTGTCCTCACACCCCTCAGCAGACCAGGGCCTCTCTCTCCTGCCCTCCTCTGGGGCCACCTGCTCACCCTCTCCACATAGTCTCCTTAACATTGCTGGGAACCCCGTGTGTACCCCTTGGTCACGTGTACTGTCCTGGAAGATGTCTTACTGCTGTGGCTACCGTGCCTGCGTCCCCTCTGGTCCCACCCTCGCACAGCCTTCCTGTAACTGCCTGTCTTTTGTAGTTTCTGATGTTTGTAACCAGATCCAGCTGTGTCATTAAACCAGGTCTGTTCTTCCTGTCTCTGGCCTCTGCTTGATCTTTTCCTCCTGGACCTGCCGTCACCCCTCTCTCCCCTCAGCAGTTCTAGCTAAGGGTGGTTTCATTGAAAACAGTTCCATTGAGGGAACCCCTTCCCTTGTGCTGGCTCTAGCTGCTCCTGGGTGGGGCACTCTGAGTTGGACTGTCGATTGCTCAGAGGCTAAGAAAAAAAGGGCAGAAGTTGGATTTTATAGGAGCAAGGGATGGGTCTGTCTTACTAAAACTTCAGAGAAGCTAGGACTATCTGGTTTAGAGCTTTCTTGGGAGGTTGAGGCGGGGTGGGGGTGGGGGTGGGGGTAAGTCACAAGTTTAAAGCCAGCCTGAGCCACTTAGTAAGTCCTTATCTCAAAATAAAAAATAAAGAAAGCTGAGGGTCCAGCTCAGGGCAAGAACATTGGCCTGGCCATACCCAGGCCCTAGGTTTAATCTCCAGAAATAAATAAATAAATAAATAGATAAATAAATAAATCAGTGCCTTTTGGATTTTGTCCAGGAAATCTGGCAAGGACAGGGTCAGTGTGGGATAAAGGGAGTGTTGTCAGAGCTGGGCTTGGTAGCACACATGTGTCATCTGAGCACCCACCAGACGGGGAATGGAGGATTACAAGTCAGAGGACAGCCTGGGCTACATGATAAGCCCCTGCCTCAAAAAGGGGTGGGGTGGGAGTACTGTCCAGCTGTCCATGCAGACGGGCCCTGGTCGTGTACACTAGTGACATAGCCAAAAATTAAACCTCAACCTTCTAGGCCTGCGCACAGACATTTCACTCGAGATGCTGAATAGGCCCCGATGCTTCCGGGATCAGCCCTTGGGTACAGCAGAAAAGGAGCCCTGCTGGAATTAACCTTCAACCCTAAGCTCTCAGCCCAGAAACTCTTCCCAAGCCCCGCTGAGCAAGGCCTGTCCATCCCCCCATAGCAATGGTCACAACAGCAGCATCAAGTCTCTGAGGAGAAACCAAGGAGGTCACCATAGGGAGGGGTACAGGAGAACCGGAAACCGCTTCTGCCCCTTGGGAGGGCTTCAGGCTGTCTGAGAGGACTCAGCTAACAAGGGGAAAAGTCTTGTCTCCCAGTTCCTGCACTTGAATGTAGGCCGCTCCTCTCTTCATCTCCTGGGCGCCTGGCACAGCAGAGAACTCGCTGGAAATCCAAAGAATAAATAAATAGCAGTCTTAGAAAGCAACACAAACACACGGGCCAAGAGTGAGCCGGGAACCGGAGGAGGATGCAGGGTGCTGAGAGGGCAGCGCAGGCCAGGCCTTTCCAGAGAGAGAGCATGCCAGACTGGTGGCCTCCGAGTTCACACTCAGTCGGCGGCGCTGCTGTGTGACTCTGGGCAAGAGAGCAAATCTTTCAGAGCTTCCATTTGAAAATAGGAAGCCCGGTGTGGTGATGCTCCCAACACTGGAGAGGCCGAGGAAGAAGGACTACAAAGCAAGACACAATGTTAATTCCTTTAAGCAAAAGTCGGCCTTGCAAGACAGTGGGAGGAGCATGGGGGCGGGGTGCAAGAAAGGTGTTCGGAACGGGGCGGGCTGGCCAGACTCTGAGAACCAGGAGAGCCGAGGACAAACTGAGCCGCTGAGCAGGAATCCCGTGAGAGACACTGGGAGGAGATGGAGAAGGGTGGGGGGTGTACCATGGCAACAAGAAAAGGCCGGGAGCCTCTGAGCCTCCTGATCCCTGAGGTCCAGCCAGAGCTGGTTGGTGGAGTGTCAGCAGGTCAAGATAGAGCGTCATCTCCGAAAAGGCCTCCCCACACAAGTCTTGAGAATGGCGTGGGTGGAAATCTGGAGCTATCCTGGAACCTGCTATTGAGAACTCTCCCTGATCCCTACCTTCTAGAGAGGACGTGCACCATCACCCCCCACGGACCGGGGATGCTGAAGGAATAGGGGGGGGGGGGTGCAGGCGACTCCTGGTTTTAGGCCTGTGCAGGGACGATGCCTGGGCTTTTGTCCTGTGTTCTACAAGTAGTCAGCCTTCTTAGTGAGAGGCAGAGCAACTGGGTCAGCTCCCCCTGGCGAGATCAAGCTGAGAGCCACGGGGGGTGTGGGCATCGAGCGAGCGGGGAGCATCACAAGGAGACTGCCACCTCTTCCCTGACAAAGAGGCCCCCAGTACAGCTCCACAGCGACCCCTGCTGGCACTATCCAGGAACTTCATCCAAGAAAGCATCCATCTCTAGCCCGCCAGCTTCCTGGCTCCACATTACACCATAAGGGAGGCAGCCTTACTGGGACCTGAGATGATGCAGACTCCAAGAGCTTTCCTCAAGCACAGGAATCTCAACACAATGCAATAAAAAGCAGAAGATGCAGAAAAAACAAAAACAAACAAACAAACAAACAAAAAAGGGCTGTGGTGACCCTTGCTTAGAAACGCAGGCAGATCCCTGGGGCTTGCTGACCAGCCTTGCTTAACTGATGAGCCCCAGGTCCCTGGAGGAAGACTGTGTCTCATAACAGAAGTGGGTGACTCCAGAGAGACTATATCTGAGGTTGCCCTCTGTCCTATACACAACAAAAGAAATGAGAGAAGCTGGGGAGAGGGGATGGCGAGGGTGGGGGAGAACACGGAAGCCTATGCAGCACTCGGGGAGGCTGACAAAAGGGGACCACTTTAAACGCAAAAGCAGCCTAGGCTACAGTAAGACCCTGTCTCAAAAAACCAAACAGGAAACTTTGCAGTTGGCTTTTGTCAACTTGACACAAGCTGGAGTCATCTGGGGAGAGCCTGTGGGCAAGCCTGGGTGACATTTTCATGATTAGGGATTGGTGTGGAAGGACCCCGCCCACTGTGAGCAGTGCCATCCGCCTTCAGTCCCAGCTCTTGGGAGGCAGAGGCAGGTGGATTTCTGAGTTCAAGGCCAGCCTGTTCTACAGAGTGAGCTCTAAGACAGACAGGGCTACACAGAGAGACTCTCTATCAAAACAAAACAAAGAAAAAGCAATGAGAAGAAAGCAGACTGAGTAAGCCATGAGGAGCCAGCCAGGAAGCAGCACACTCCACGACCTCTGCATCAGCTCCTGCCTCCAGGTTCCTGCCTTGACTTCCCTTTATTGAACTGTTGGTAGCTTTAATTTTTTTAAATATTTATTTTATTTATTTTATGTATATCAGTATACTTTAGCTGTACTGATGGTTGTGAGCCATCATGTGGTTGCTGGAATTTGAACTCAGGACCTTCAGAAGAACAGTCAGTGCTCTTAACTGCTGAGCCATCTCACCAGCCCTTGATTTCCGTTTATGAAGGATTGAAATAAACCCTTTCCTCCCCAGGTTGATTTGGTCATGATGTTTATCAGAGCAATAGAAAGTCAACTATGGCAGGCGGCCTCACCTTAGGGGCTGGCCAACATAAATAATCCAATGCTGTTCTCCATTGGCACGTTGCCTGTAAACAAGAGGGGATCTGCTGTGCCCCAGGCCTGCCCAGGGCAGGGAGAGTAGAAGTTCTGCTGGGCCTTAACCAAGGTGCCCAGTTTGATGCAACCAGGTCAAAGGGCAGTTTAGGAAGACAGCAACAACAGACTTCAGGCCTGCCTGTGTGGCTTTGGCTTCATGCTCTTCCAGCAGCCTGGGAAGGTGACCTGTGCCTGTTTCACCAACAGCTTCAAGGAGGCCCAGGAGCTCAGCTGGCAACACCTATGGCTGCCACCTTCAGACCTTGCCAAGAACTGAGAGTGGTGCCCAGCAACCTGGCCCATATGCTGGCCTCTCTGCCAGGGCCTCCGTACAGCTGTCCAGCAGAGCCCATATTTCTCTGTTTTCAAGGAAAGGACAGTCTAACACCTCACTCTTCCTCGGTACCCCAATCTCAGTACATCCACTCTGCCCACGTTTAGATGCCACTAAAGTGCATTTTTAGAAAGAGCAGGAGGAAGGAAGAAAGGAAGGAAAGAAGGGAGGGAGGGAGGAAGGGAAGGAGAGAGGAAGGAAGGAAGGAAGGAAGGAAGGAAGGAAGGAAGGAAGGAAGGAAGGGAGAGAGAGAGGGAGGGAGGAAGGGAGGAAGGCAGGAAGGCAGGAAGGCAGGAAGGAAGGAAAAAAGAAAAAGAAAGTGAGAGAGAGAGAGACCTGCATAAGTGTTTGTTTTCTTCTTGGAGACACAACAGCTTTGCAAAGTCATTAAGACCAACAACCAAACATGGTACCTCCTGTTGTCCATGTCCCATGCAGGGCCCGAGGAGGCCAAAAGAGGGCGCTAGATACCCTGGAACTGGAGTACAGACAGGGGTGAGTAGCGGGAACCAAACTGGTTCTTTGCAAGAACAGCAAGTGCTCTTAACCACTGAACCATTTCTCCAGTCCCAGGTGAGGGGCTTTTGTGGCCTGGAATCAAGCCCGTGGTCTCCTCAGTCACAGAGACCCTTACCTGACCGATCCCACTGGAGTCCTCATTCTTCACAGTTTGATTCTCTTCAGCCTCAGCTCTCTCCCCACCACAGGGCAACAACCCCTGACCCATCTTCTCACCAATGGAGGTGGTGCTGTTTCTCTCAGGCTGCTCTGACCTCCCTTCCAGAACCTTCCTTCACAGCCTTTCTGTGAAAGTACGTTCTTTGGGTGTTTCGAGAACAAGCCTGGCTGAGTACTGTGGTGGCCATACCTTGGGAGACTTGAGGGGATGAGCTCACCCCTCAAGACCCTTGGTCCTAATGCCTCACCTTTGACACTTGGGGCTTGCTGCTGCAAGGTCATGTGACCAGATTCCCAAACACATGGCAGAGAAGGCCGATGTTTAGACAGAGGGTTAGCAATGGAGATGGTAAGAGACAGAGACAGCACATCCAAGAACGGTTTTCTTTGTCTTTTTAATATTTATTTATTTATTTGAGACAGGATCTCACTGTGTCTTCACTGGTCCAGGTTGGTCTTCAACTTTCAGCCCTTCTCCCTCAGCCTCTGAAATGATAAGATCATACAGACCCTCCATGACATTCAGCTTTGAGATTAAATTTTGAGGCTGATTTAACATGTTTCCTGATGTGGGGTGGGGGTGGGGGTGACAGAGGAGAGCAGAGGTGACTTCGGGCTTATCATTTCCAAGGGAAATAGCCAAATAGCCATCAAGAGCGGGTCTGCGCATGAGTTCCGTGCAGTTGGATCCTTCATCCCAACACAAGCATCTCAGAGGTGCAAAGGCTGGGATTTCAGCTCAGGACCGGATGGGATCAACGAGGAGACCAGAGGAAACCATGTCCTCTTCTGGGAGGGGGGGAGGAGGGAGAAGGAGGACCAGGGAGAGGGCAGAGGCCCTGAAGCTGTGTTAGAGCTTAGCATCTACTGCTTTGCAGACAGATGGCGGGGTGGGGACCTTAAGCCCTGACAAGGCTGCCTTGGAAGAAAGCCTTCGTGGGGGTGGGGGGCAACGGTGGTGAGAGTACAGAAGAGATGAGCCCAAGAATACATGGATGGTGTCAGGGGGCAGTCTGCACCAATAAGAAGCCTTGGTCTGCACCAATGAGAGCCTTGGTCTGCACCAATGAGAGCCTTGTCAAGAAAGGGTGGAGAAGAATCAGATGGAAAGAGGGCAAGGGGCGTCCATAGGAAAACAAGAGGAGTGCCCTGCCCATGTGGGCACTGATCAAATGTGCTAAGCACTGGGATATATGTCTTACCATCTGGGGATCTAGGGAGCCCAAGATCAGGGGACCAGCATGTTTGCTGTGTGTGCAGTGGGAACACTTTCTAGTTCATGGATGCTCCTTCCCTGTGACCCTGATCCGCCTGCCTTCATCTTCCCAAGTTCTTCCATTGCAGGCGTGCACCACCATCCCGGGTTTCAGGGGCTCTTTCATAAAGGCCCCGATCTGCCCATCATGATGGCTCACACCATAATTCCTACAATTTGGTAGACTTGGGTGAGAGGATTACCACAGGTTCCAGGCCAGCTTGGGCTACCTAGTGAGTTCTAGGACAGTCTGGGCTATATAGCAAAATGCTATGCCTTAGCTAGGGTTACATTGCTGTGAAGAGACACCATGACCAAAGCAACTCTTATAAGGACAATATTTAATTGAGGCTGACTTACAAGTTCAGAGATTCAGTCCCTTATCATCATGGCAGGAAGCAAGGTAGCATCCAGGAAGGCCTGGTGCTGTAGGAGCCAAGAGTTCTCTATCTTCATCAAACAGAAGCCGGGAGCAGACTGTTTTCAGACAGCTAGGAGGAGGTTCTCAAAGCCCACCCCCACAGTGACACACTTCCTTCAACAAGGCCACACCTTCTAATAGTGCCACTCCCTGGGCCAAGCATAGTCAAACCACCACACCTTATCGTTTTTAAAAATACATTTTTTTAAATGTGCATGACTGTTTTGCCTGCAAGTGTGTCTGTATACCACATGTGTGCCTGGCACCCTAGGAGGTCAGAAGAGGGTGTCCAACACAGGTGCTGGGAACTGAACCCAGGTCCTCTACAAGAGCAACCGGTGCTCTAACCACTGGGCCATCGTCTCTCCAGTCCCATAGTCCTTTACATCCTTATGTGCAGCTTTAATAGACTTCAGCAGGATCGTCAAAGGTGCTGTACGATCAGTACAAGAAATCTAGGGGAAAAGAAACCACACAACGATCATGTCTAAGAAGCAGGCAGAATCCAGCCTGAAGCACTGGAATTGTCAAGGCCAGAACAACAGACATCACGGGTGAATCCGATGTCCCAGAAGTGACAGGTGCAGAATCCTCCCATCTTTCCCTGCCACGCCCCCCCCAACCTTTTGCATTTGCCCAGAATTGTGTTACCTACACATTCTATCAAGTCAGGCTTACATCCTACCTAATGGCTTTAGTAAGACTCTTGGGGAATCAGAAAGATGTCTCCCGGGACTGTGCAGTGAGTGGGTTTACATTCATGGGGACATTCCTTACGTACATGGGGACAATAACCATATATAGGGGCTGGGGAGATGGCTCAGTTGACAGCCACACAAGCAGGAGGACCTGAGCTGCAACCCCAGCACGCCTATAACCCCAATGCTAGATGGGGCAGGAATGTCCCCGGGGCTTGCTGGCCAGCCAGTCTAGTGGGATTAGCGTGCTCCAGGTCAAGGAAGACAGCAGGCATTGACCTCCAGCCTCAACGTGCCCTCCTATGGTGCTTTGTCTGAGGGTGTCCCTGTAAGCTTGTACATTTGAGCATTTGGTCCCAAGTTGGTGGTGCTGTTTGGGGAGGTTTTGGAGGCGTGGTCTTCTTGGAGGAAGCAGGCCAGTTCTGAGAGTCAGGAGACTCCATCATCCACGATGGATGGCCCGGGTGTCTGTGCTTTGTGCTTATGATAAAGGATATGAGAGCTCACCTCTTCCCCAGGATCTGTCATAAGTGTAAGCCCAAAGAACCCTGGTCATACAGCTAAACACACACACACACACACACACACACACACACACACACACCAAACAAGCACAGTGTGTAAGAGACTCCACAGAAGCCCAGGTGTGGTAACAAGAGGATTACCAAGATCAGCCTGGGTTGAAGCAAATTCCAGGGATTTGAAGTGAGTCCCTAAAAAACTAGGCATGGCGGTGCCCACCTTTATCCCCAACACTCAGGAGGCAGAGACAGACAGGCCAGCCTGGTCCCCGTGCCAGTCAGCAAGGTTGAGATCTTATCTCAACAAAAAGAAAAAGTAAAAAAGCTAACCCCTGAAGAAAAGCTAGCCATGAGACCTGATGGAGGCGAGCCCCCTCCCGTGTGGCCTGAGGGGTGATCCTGAGTTGTCGGGAGAGGCCAGTGCAGGTCCGGGATCAAGAGCATAGGCTCCATTGGTCCACAAGAGATGAAAATGTACTTACTATATTTCAGCTGGTCATCAGAATCAAGCCTTCGGGAGAGCCAAGTGGATTTGTTCACACAGGCATCAACCAGCCAACAGCTTAGTGATTCACACCTGTAGTCCCCATGCTCAAGGGATTGAGGCAGGAGGATGGCAATCACCCTGGAATAGTTGTGAGCCACCACATGAGCTCTGGGATGAACTCTGGTCCTCTGGAAGAGTAACAAGTGTTCTTTTCTTTCTTTCTTTTTTTTTTTAAGATTTTATTTATTAATTTATTATATGTAAGTACACTGTTGCTGTCTTCAGACACTCCAGAAGATGGAGTCAGATTTCATTACGGATGGTTGTGAGCCACCATGTGGTTGCTGGGATTTGAACTCCGGACCTTCGGAAGAGCAGTCGGGTGCTCTTACCCACTGAACCATCTCACCAGCCCCTTTCTTTCTTTTTTTAAGATTTATTTATTTTATGCATATGAGTACACTGTTGCTGTCTTCAGACACACCAGAAGAGGGCATCGAATCCCATTACAGATGGTTGTGAACCACCATGTGGTTGCTGGGAATTGAACTCAGGTCCTCTGGAAGAGCAGCCAGTGTTTTTAACCTCTGAGTCATCGCTCCAGCCCCTCTAGCAAGTGTTCTTAACCTCAGAGCCACCTCTCCAGACCTGAAACATAAAGTCTTTAATCCCAGTACTCGAGAGGCAGAGGCTGTGAGTTCAAGGCCAGCCTGGTCTACAGAATGAGTTCAGGACAGGTCTCTGTAGAGAAATCCTGTCTCTAAAAATATATATATATAATAAAAATAAAAAGGTTTGTTTTTTATTTTGCTTTGGTTTTTTTTTTTTTAAGATTTATTCATTTATTATATGTAAGTACACTGTAGCTGTTTTCAGACACTCCAGAAGAGGGAGTCAGATCTCGTTACGAGATGGTTGTGCGCCACCATGTGGTTGCTGGGATTTGAACTCCGGACCTTCCGAAGAGCAGTCGGGTGCTCTTACCCACTGAGCCATCTCACCAGCCCTTGGTTTGGTTTTTTAAGACAGGGTTTCTCAGTAACCAGCCTTGGCTGTCCTGGACTTGCTCTGTAGACCAGGCTGGCCTCGAACTCAGAGAGATCCTCCTACCTCTGCCTCCTGAGTTCTGGAATTAAAGGCATGTGCTACCTTACCCGGCAGGGTTTTGTTGTGGTTTTTTGGTGTTGTTGTTGTTATTATTGTTGTTTTTGTTTTTTAATGTCTTTTCTTCTGTCATTTTCTGTTTTTTTTTTCTTTATTTTATTTTTATTTCTTCACTTTACATTCTGCTCACTGCCCCTCCTCCTGGTCACCCTCTCCAACAATCTTTCCCCCTGCCCCTTGCCTCTGAGACAGCGGAGGTCGTCCTGGGTATTCCCCACTCGGGCACATCAGGTCTCTGCAGGACGAGGCATATCCTCTCTCACTGAGGCCAGACAAGGCAGCCCAGCTAGAAGAACATATCTCACAGACAGGCAACAGCTTTCGGGGTAGCTCACACTCCAACTGTTTAGGACTCTCATGAAGACTGAACTATACATCTGCTGCATATCTTCAGGGAGGCCTAGGTCCAGCCTGTGTATGGTTGGTAGCTGTTGGTTCAGTCTCTGAGAGCCCAAAGGGTCCAAGTTTGTTGACTCTGTTGGTTTTCCTGTGAAGTTCCTATCCCTTTGGAGCCTACAATCCTTCCCTCTATTCTTCCGTAAGGATCCCCAAGCTCCGCTGGGCGTGGTGTTGCACGCCTTTAATCCTAGCACTTGGGAGGCAGAGGTAGGCAGATTTCTGAGTTCGAGGCCAGCCTGGTCTACAGAGTGAGTTCCAGGACAGCCAGGGCTACACAGAGAAACCTTGTCTTGAAAAACCAAAAAAAAAAAAAAAAAAAAAAAAAAAAAGAATCCCCAAGCTCCATCCACTGTTTGACTGTGGGTCTCCACATCCATCTGAGTCAGCTGCTGGGTGGAGCCTCTCAGAGGACAGCCATGCTAGGCTCCTGTCTGTAAGCATAACAGTATCATTAATAGTGTCAGGGATTGGTGCTTGCCTATGGGATGGGTCTCAAGTTGGGTTGGTTATTGGTTGGTGTTTTGTGTCAACTTGACACAGCTGGAGTTATCACAGAGAAAGGAACTTCAGTTGGGGAAATGCCTCCACGAGATCCAGCAGCAAGGCATTTTCTCAATTAGTGACCAAGGGGGGAGGTCCCCTTGTGGGTGATGTCATCTCTGGGTAGTCTTGGTTCTATAAGAGAGCAAGCCAGGGGAAGCAAGCCAGTAAGGAACATCCCTCCATGGCCTCTGCATCAGCTCCTGCTTTCTGACCTGCTTGAGTTCCAGTCCTGACTTCCTTTGGTGATGAACAGCAGTATGGAAGTGTAAGCCGAATAAACCCTTTCCTCCCCAACTTGCTTCTTGGTCATGATGTTTGTCCAAGAATAGAAACCCCAACTAAGACAGTTGGCCCATTCCCTCAGTCTCTGCTCCATCTCCTGTCCCTGCATTTCTTGTAGACAGGATAAATTTTGGATGGGTTGATGTCCTTATTGCCCCACTGCGGTTCCTGCCTGACTACAGGAGGTGTCTTCTTTCAGGTTCCATATCCCCACTGCTATGAGTCTCAGCTAAGGTCACCCCCATCGATTCTTGGGTACCTCCCCTATCCCAAGTCCCTGTCATGTTCTCTAGATTATTTTCTGATGGTTTGTTGAGCCAGGGTATCCCATGCTGGTTTCAAACTTACTATATAGTCATGAATGCCCTTGAGTTTCCGAGCCTCCTGTCTTTGCCCTCTGAGTATGGGGATTGATGCCATGGGCCACCACACCCAGTTATTTAGCATTCTGTAGACATAGAATAATTGAATCCAGAATTTCCATCATACTAGGCTGAAATTTGACCAACTGAGCCACAGACCCAGTCCCTGATGAATGAGATTTATAAAAAAAAAAAAAAATAATAAGACATAGGTTGGCGGGCAGGATGGCTTATAGCACAAGCCTAATGGCTTGAGTTCCGTCTCCAGAACCCACGTATGTTGTAGTTCCTCAAAAGACCCTCACTCACAAAGACCACAGAGACCACCACCATCACCGCAAACTGCATGAGGATTTTTATTATTCCAACATGTTGGGGACTCCTCTCTCAGCACGCAGGCCAGAGGAGAGACCCAGAACAGAGAAAGAACACACTTTTTATACCTTTGTAAGGGGCAGATTTGGGTAACAGGGTTTTCATTGGTGTAGCAAGTAACCCTTTCAGGCATTCGTTTGTTTGTATAGTGATTAAGTAACCCTTCTGCCTAGTGACTCACTTTGCTTGCCCCCATGATGTTTTTTTTTTTTTTTTTCCTGTATAGCTCTGGCTGTCCTGGAACTCACTCTGTAGACCAGGCTGGCCTTGAACTCAGAAATCTGCCTGCCTCTGCCTCTCGAGTGCTGGGATTAAAGGCACGCACCACCATGCCCAGCTATGGATCAGCTATTAACGTCACAGCTACTAATGTCAGGGAACTCTCACAACAAGGTCAGGGTGGCTTGTGGTCTTTGTCAGAATTCAGTGTGGGGCGGGGGGACAGGAGAATTGCTAATCTTGTTACGGTTATTTCTCTGAGAACAGCTAATATTATTTTGGTAGCTGCAAGCTTAATCATTTTGACCGCTAAAACTATGTTTTTACATTTGTTTAGTCACCCAGTTTTCTTATCTGGCTCTGCACTTTGCCTGCTAGTACAGTTGGAAAGTTCTTTTCGAAGGGGGAAGGTACCGAGTGGTCTTGAATTCATTTTGGATATTACAACTGTAGAAGGAGAATTGGCTCCTGAAAGCTGTCTTCTGGCCTCCAGGCCTCCACACGTGCAGCATGGTGTGCCCCCACCAAAGAAATACATTTAAAAATGTGAAACATTGTTTGAAAAATATTGAAAAGTATAGTGTTCATCTTTGTTTTCTCATAATTTTATTTTATTTTATTTTATTTTATTTTGGGTTTTTTTTTTGTTTTTTTTGTTTTTTTTTTTTTTTTTTTTTTTTTTTGGTTTTTTGAGACAGGGTTTCTCTGTATAGCCCTGGCTGTCCTGGACCTCACTTTGTAGACCAGGCTGGCCTCGAACTCAGAAATCTGCCTGCCTCTGCCTCCCAAGTGCTGGGATTAAAGGCGTGCGCCACCACGCCCGGTCCCTTTTGTTTGTTTGTTTGTTTTTTTGTTTTTTGTTTTTTTTTTGGTTAGTTTGTTTTGCTCTGTTTTTGTTTGTTTGTTTGTTTTGTTTTGTCTTTCAAGACAGGGTTTCTCTGTGTAGCCCTGGCTGTCCTGGAACTCTCTCTGTGGACAAGGCTGGTCTAAAACTCACAGAGATACCTGCTTCTGCCTCCAGAGTACAGAGATTAAAGGAGTGCACCACCACAGCCCAGCATTATAATTTTAAAATATTTTTATCGTGAAGGTTAGTGGACAATTTTGGGGAGTTAACTCCCTCTTTCTACCATGTAGGTCCCAGGGATTAAAGTTGGACCACCAGGCAAGCGGCAGATCGCATGCAAACAGAAGCGCTCACATAGTTTCGGTGTAGTTCACAGCCTGTGTTTCACAACGGGTACTTGGACCACGGCCTGTATTGTTCTCCCCAGAACTGCCAAGCGCTGCACAAATCCAGCTTAACTGGTTTATTTCACTCTACTTCAGGGAAGCCAGCGGCTGCCCCAAACATCTACACCCTAGGGTCACCACAATACAGCACCCTCCATCATCTGACATTAAAACTGGGCCTGAAAGTGTAGCTAGGTTGGTCGCCTAGCTTGTGGCCCTGGGTTCCATCCCAACCACTCTATAAACAGAGTGTGATAATGCGAAACCAGTCTTTCCTACGAAAATTGTTTTGAATGTGAAGTATCCCCCATGCCTCCCATATTCCCAGGCATTTGAATGTGTGGTCCCTATTTGAATATGTGTAGGAGTTATGTCACTGGGGGTTGGGGGATATACTTTGAAGTTTCAAAGACTGTTGTTGCCATTTCATGCTAGTTTTCTCTGCTTCGTAATTGTGGTTTAAGATATAAACTCTTAAGCTGATCGTGGTGGCACATGTCTTTGATCCTAGCACTTGGGAGGCAGAGGCAAGTGGTCTCTGAGTTTGAGACCAGCCTGGTCTACAGAGAGAATTTCACAACAGCCAGAGCGATCAGAGAAACCCTGTCTCTAACAAAACAACACAACAACAAAAAGAGCATTAGCCTGTAATGAACCTTCCCCCACCTCGTGAAACGCTCTCAGACATGCCTGTGTGCCCAACCTCTGCACCAGGCATTCCTGAGGCTATCACACCCTCCCCATCATGCCTGTTATTAATTAGCCAAGCACCTGCCAGTGGGTGGAGACACAGTCATTACCCTACATTAAGCAGGATGATTAGAAGTTTAAGGCCAGCCTGGGCTACACCGTGAATTTTAGACCAATCTTAATAACATAAAACCTTGTCTATAGATAGATAGATAGATAGATAGATAGATAGATAGATAGATAGATAGATAGATAGATAAAAGAGCTGGCTCAGCAGGTGAGATTACTTGCTTCTCTTGAAGAGAACCAGAGTTCAATTCCCTGTACCTGAGGCAGGCTGCTTGCAGTCACCACCCTGTAACCCCGAATCAGGAATCTGACACCCTCTCTGGCCACTGTACACCCCCCCACACACACACACACAAAGGCATAGTAAAAACTAAAAAATAGGGGCTGGAGAGATGGCTCAGCGGTTAAGAGCACCGACTGCTCTTGCGAAGGTCCTGAGTTCAAATCCCAGCAACCACATGGTGGCTCACAACCATCTGTAATGGAATCTGATGCCCTCTTCTGGTGTGTCTGAAGACAGCTACAGTGTACTCACATACATAAAATAAATAATTCTTTAAAAAATAAAAATAAAAAATAAAAAATAAACAAATAGGTTGTTAGTAATGGCTGACTGGTTAAGTGTGTACTGCTCATACAGAGGACCAGGGTTCAGTCCCCTGCATCCTCCTGAAGTGACTTATAAGCTCCTGTCACTCCAGCTGCAGGGACATCCCATGCCCATTGGGTTTCAGACCCAGGACAAGCCTCTGAGGTGCCTATTTAACATATCAAAGCGGACCTGGCTTCCAGGGTCTCCCAGCATCCCTCAGTCCCTCCCTGTTACAGGGTATGACTGGCACACCGCACCCTCCATGCCTGAACTTTTCACTCCAAGGGTTGGGTTTCCCCTTCCCCAGATCTTCTCTATATAATCTAAATTGCTCTCTCTCTCTCTGTCTTTCTGTCTCTCTCTCTGTCTGTCTGTCTGTCTCTCTCTCTCTCTCTCTCTCTCCTCCATGTCTACAGGGCAATTTCCCTGGCCCATGAGCTGCCCCAGTAAACCTTCCTTTTTACTTTTAATTTGGCCAATAACAAATTGGCCAATTAATGCCCTTTAATGGCCTCTGTAGGCATTGCACTCAGGTGGGTGTACACACACACACACACACAATTTAAAAGTTTGAAAAGTATTATAAAACATCTCAGTGGAAAGGCTGGGTTGTAGCTTACTGACAGAGTGCTTGCTCAGAATGTGAGAGGCCTGTCCTCAGGACCAGCAAGTTTAAAATGTCAGAGGCTAGAGAACTGGTTTAGGGCAGTGGGTCTCACCTTTCCTAATGCCGTGACCCTTTAATACAGTTCTTCAAGCTGCGGTGGCCCCTAACCATAAAGTGATTTCTGTTGCTACTTCATAACTGTAATGTTGCTACTGTTAAGAATCGTAACGTGAACATCTGATATGTGACCCCTGTGAAAGGGCCCCCCCCCCCCAAAGGATCATGGCCGACAGGCTGAGAACTGCTGGTTTACAGGGTGAAGGTAATTGCTACCAAGCCTGAAGACCTGAGTTCAATTCCTGGGACATTCACAAGTTGTCCTTTGACCTACACATGTGTGCTATGGTGTGGGAACTAAAAAGGGGCCCAGGGGAAGAGGGGGGAGGGAGGACCCACGTCCGGCCAGAGTTCCTCCTATGCTCTGGACAGGCAGACACAGGAAGGCTGCCAGATGTTTTCCGCTCAAGATACCCTGTAGCCCCGGGGTTATGGGAGAGAGGGAAGAGGGAAGAGAGGTTCCCACACAGGCGAGAGTCTGCGCAGCTGAATAGAGACAGTCTATGGTTTTAGAGCTTTATTATAGAAAGGCAGGGGGAAAGAGAGAAGGTAGAAAAGAGGGGGGAGGCTAGAGAAAAAGAGAGAGTAAGAGAGAGAGTGAGAGGAGAGGAGAGTAAGAGCAAGAGAACAAAGGAGTGAGAGAGCAAGGAGGGCCAAACAGCCCCTTTTAAAGGGAGCTGCTATCTTTTCTGTTGCTAGGTTACTGGAGAGGAGTTTAGCCTGAAGGTCAGAAGCTTGGGACATTGCCTATGTGACTACTAACTAGCCTTGCTTCTCTTGTGGGGGATGTGGGGGCGGTAACTTTGACAGGAGCCAGAGTTCCAGGAGACATGAGAGAACTCCTTCCATCCCGTGTAGGTGAATTATCACCACCAGGTTCCGGGGTTCAGCATCTCAGCTCGACTGGAGACCAGCCTGCCTGTGCATAGTCCAATGCCCCACGCTATGGGGCGCACACACAATCAATACAACTTAAAACAATGTTTGTAAGACTCAAGATATCTCTGTGCGTCTGTAACTTGAGTTTCTCAGGCACATGGCATTTCATGACTCTAACATATCTTAGTCACCCGGGGTCATTTTTTCTGCTGTAGACAAGGAGTCTCACCTGGCATGCAACATGCTTTGTCCCAGGTCCGTGGCACTTATTTCTTCAGGACGCCCTGGTTCCTCCTTGGGTGCCAACTATTCACACAAACTCGGGCACCGTGGTCCCCACGGTTCTGATTTCATTTTCCCAATGATTGATGAGGCTGGGGGGCTTCTTATAGAGTCCCTGTGATAACGAATAATACCAACTGGGCAGGGTCTAGTCACCTGGCAGACAGAGCTCTGGGCACCTCTGAGATTCGCTTAACAGAGGCGGGAAGACCCTGGGACCTCCTAGATTCACTTCCCAGCCCTGAGTGCTGGAGGCCCCACCCCACCAGCTGGGTACCAGCTCTCATCTCTCATCTCTGTTCCCACCCACCTAAGACACCATGTGACCAGCTCCTCATGCTACTGCCCTGCCTCCCTGTCATGACAAACTGTACCTCAAACTGTAAGCCAACACAAGTCTGATACTCTTTGTTTTTCTCCCGAGAGAGAGTTTCTCTGTGTAGTCTTGGAACTCACTCCGTAGACCAGGCTGGCCTCGAACTCACAGCTCCTGCCTCTGCCTCCTGAGTGCTGGGATTAAAGGCATAGAGTTAAAGCTTTTATGTTGTTTAGTCTGATGGTCTTTTAGCTGGTGGCTTCTGGGTAAAATGTCTGAGACTGGGTAAGAGGCCGATGCTGCTCCCATGCTGAAGAGTGGTAATGCCACTAGGAAAGAGTATGCTACCGAGAGGGAATCGGGACGGAACACAAAGTCACCTACAAGGATGGAAGTGCCAGGGAGAGAGGAGAACTCAGAATCCCAAGATTATGGCCACATGTGCTCCCTGCCTGATTCCTCGAGTGATGGCAGGCAGGTCTGAACCTGGATGCTATCGCCCTTTCCGGGCGCGGTGTTCTTCCAGGGAAGTGCTAAGAGATTTACCTAGTGTTTGACTGAACAAGCTTTCTGGAGTTAGCAGGGCCAGGACACGTGGATTCCTTCTTGCAGTACTGGATATGGCCGCTAGATGGAGACTATGCACTATGGATGCCAGCTGTTGTAACCCATAGCTCTTGGTCCCTGTCTTCCTCTGAAGTTCTGTGACATCCTGATTTTGCTCCCTGGGGGATGGGAGGCCTTAGGCCCTTGTCAGCCACACTCTAAAAAGACATCTTTGTCATCCTTTCTGTATGCTTCCTGGGGTCCTTCCTAACTCCCCCTCCTCTAGACTCTGGTAGCAGCCCTTCCGCGGTTCTTCTCGTTCACACAACCCCGCGTGCCCCTGAACACTGCCAGAAGGACATTCAAAGCTTGTTCTCCCGCGATGGCTGGAAAGAACATGGCCTCCGATCCAGGGCCCTGCCTCAGTGTCTGTGCTCTTCAGTCCTGAACCCATGCCTGGAGCTCTCCAAACCTGAACAGAGACCACATTAAAGACAGTCATAGTAATGCACATTTGAAACCCCGGAAGCAGGAAAGTGGGGACAGGTGGCTCGCGGGGGCTCACTAGCCTGATGGTGAGTCCCAGGCTAGTGAGAGACAGTGTCTCAAAATAAGGTGGACAGAGACTGAGAAACAACACCTGAGATTGTCTTAAGCTTATGTGCGCGCGCGTGCGCACACACACACACACACACACACACACATACACATACACATACACACACACATGCTCGCACACATTCATACACACAGAATCTTACAGAAATAAGATTAAAAAGTTGATAATCTTGCTGTCAGGTTAATTTTAAGATCATTTTATCTAAATCTTTTCAGAGTTGCACAAGTCTTGAGAGAGGTCTCGGGGTTTGCAGGACATAGGCCCACAGCTGAGAGCACGCAGTCAATTGCAGAGGGCCACAGCATCTCATTTTAAAACTGAGAACACTTGGCCTGGTGGTTTATACCTACCTATAATCCTAGCACTCAAGAAGTAAAGGCAGAAGGATTGCTGAATTTGAGGCCAGCCTGGGGTATATATAGAGTGAAGTCCAGACCAGCCTGGAGCCTGTCTCAGAAAAGCAAACAAAATAAATCCCAACAAAAATAAATCCATTTTAGCCAGTCATGGTGGTTCTCTGCCAACTAGCTTTTGGGTGATTAAGACAGGAGAAACAAGAATCCAAGGCCTGGGCCTGGAGAGATGGCTCGGCAGTTTAGGGCACTGGCTGTTCTTTCAGAGGACCTTGGTTCAATTCCCATCATCCACATGATAGCTCACAGCCATCTGTATGTAACTGCAGTTCCACGGGAGGATCCAGCGCCCTCTTCTGGCCTGAAGTCATACAAATAGGGCACAGGCACACATGCGGGGGGGGGGGTGGGGGGACGACGACGACGGACACACTTATACATATAAGAAAATTTAAAAAATAAACAAGTTGGTGGTTGTGCATGGCTTTAGTCCCAGCACTTGGGAAACAGAAGCAGGCAGATCTCTGAGTTCAAGGATAGTCTGGTCTACAGGGCAAGTTCCAAGACTAGACAGAGAAACCCTGTATGGAAAAACAAACAAACAAACAAAAAAGTTGCAGGCCAGCTGGGCGTGCTGGTTCACATCTTTAACCTCAGCTCCCAGGAGGCAGAGGCAGAGACAGGTGAATCTCTGTGAATTTGAGACCAGTCTGGGCTAGATAGTAAATTCCAGGCCAGCCAAGGCTACATAGTGAAACTTTGTCTCAAGACAAGATAAGGGAATAAAAAAATATTCAAGCCAGTCTGCTTTACAGAGCAAAGTACTGTCTCAATTTTTTCAGTATTTATTTCAATTTTTTACAGTTTTTTTTAAGTTATAAAAACATAGCAAGTGTATGCATTCCACTTTTTGTTTTTCTACTCAAGGGCATTTTGGAGATAATTCCCTATCAACACACAGTTACCTCATTGCTTTTAACAGCTGCAATGTGACATTCCCACACGTTACACCCAACTGTTTCTCACTCTCCCACACCAGGCAGGAGAGGTGGTTTACTGCAGCCAAGTCTGTGATCTCTCCATCTCCAGGGCTAGGGCGGCATGGCACAAGTCTCTGATGTCACCGAAGCATCATGCATATTCTCGTCCTTGGCCGTACAGGGGTGAGGACACAGCCCAGCCGTCCAGCAGTGAGGACACAGCCCAACCGTCCAGCAGTGAGGACACAGCCCAGCCCAGCCCAGCCCAGGTGCCAGAGTAGCATCTGCCAGGCTGAGAGGTGGATTGGGCCTGAATGGTTCCAGCAGCCCCACGGTGCCTCTTCTGCCTGATGCTCTTTGCTGCCATGGGACAGACAGAATGATCCTCACATGATGGAACTCACACGCATGCCAGGCAAGTCCAGCCTCCCACCTGCACCCCAACCCCCAGGGCTGGTTCTTTTGCCGCTCTCAGCATGGTTTCCTAAGGATATGTGGAGGGGTCACTAAATGGCTCCCTGCCTGTGCTTCAGAGAAACAGCTCCCAAGTTTGGGGTTATTATCTGTCTTTGCCCCAGCCTTGCCTTTCCGTGGCTGGAGACTGGGAAGGAGAAGTTTGCCACCCTGCCTAATAGGAAGTAACTAAAGCTCTAAGCATGTGGTGCACACACATTTTATTTATTTATTTTTACATGAATTAGTGTTTTGCCTGTGTCATATATGTATGTATGTATGTATGTATGTATGTGTTAAGTATGTATTATGATGTACATGCCTGTGGAGGTATAAGAAGGGCATTTGATCTCTGAAACTGAGTTAAGGCTGTCTGCAAGATCCCAAGTGCATGCTGGGAACTGAACCTGGGTCTCTGCAACATCAGCAAAAGCTTCCAACCATATAATTATTTCCCCTGCCCCACTTTTTTTTTTTTTTTTTTAAGATTTATTTATTGCCGGGCAGTGGTGGCACACACCTTTAATCCCAGCACTTGGGAGGCAGGAGGATTTCTGAGTTGGAGGCCAGCCTGGTCTACAGAGTGAGTTTCAGGACAGCCAGGGCTACACAGAGAAACACTATCTTGAAAATAAAAAAATAAAATAAATTTTAAAAATTCTTTTATTTATATGAGTCCACTATAGCTGTCAGACACACCAGAAGAGGGTATCAGATCCCATTACAGATGGTTGTGAGCCACCATGTGGTTGCTGGGAGTTGAACTCAGGACCTCTGGAAGAGCAGTCAGTGCTTTTAACCTCTGCTCTACCCAACCCACCAACGTGGCAGACTGGGGGCAGGGTGGTTAAGAGCAACAAGAGCCCAGAGACCTGGCTCACCTCTGAAAGCAGCTCTGCTGCAGCGCCCCCTGGTGGTGGTCTCTCCATACTCTCTGGCTGGGCGAGGACTTCAGAAAGAAAGACTGAGGCCATTGGTGCAGGGGCTGAGGATAGGGACTCCAGACCTGGGGGTACAGGTCTAGTTCGTTCCTCTGCCATTTCCTGCCTGCCGTAAGTTTCCACATCAAATCCCAAGTGAGGGGCTAACCCAGGCCCTAGGCATCTGTATCAGTGGCACCCCCTGCCCTTCTCCGGCCTGCTGTTCTTGTTCAGGAGCTGACAGGTCCGGCGAGTGCTCGTAGGTGGGAGCATGGGAGTGTTGGACAGGGTGTCATAAATGTAGGCCTTCGTACAGGGCTAGGTACGCGAACATGAAGAGTGGTACTCTACCAGGAAGTGGGTAAGAACATCACAAGATGGCACCACCCAGAGCCGAGTTAAGGGAGGGATATCTGGGTCCAGGAGGGAGATGAGGAGGCACAGCCCAGCTCCTATGGGCTCAAGGTGGCTAGAGACGTGGGCTAAGGAGGATAAAAGCCTGTGGCTTAAACTTGAGGGAGGGCCGGCCGTCACCACTACTAATAATAGCAAAGATAACAGCAGCTGCTAGTTAGAGCCAGGGGCCCCACAAATGCTCCCTGTTACTGCTACCACACAGAGAGGGGAAAGCTGAGACCGAGGAGGCTTAGGGGATTCATCTAAGACCACAGGAGCAGTCAATGGCAGATCAGGATTTGAACCCCCGGCTCTGTTAGCTGGAGTCATATATAGTTATTTCTCATTACAGCCAACAAAGCAAGTTACTTGGTCAGTATTGGCCAGGCTAGAGTATCCAAAGCCTGGGCCTGGGGGCTGTTCATGACACGGAGATGTGGAGGGCCTTCCTCTGCATCTATTGCCAGTTACTGTGAGAGCCAGCTTTCAGCCTTAGCAAGAAGCCTCTGTGTCCTTGGGTGCAGAGCAACATTCACAGTTTCCTAAGGGACAGTCCCAAGAACTAGCATATACCTCGGTTGCCTTTCCAACTGCTCTGTGTTTAGTCCTGGGGTGGTTAAGGGGACAAGACCCAACTTCCAGCAAGGACCCGGTCTGGCCTAGAAGGGATGCCAGGCCTGAGGAGAGATCATTCTAATGGACGAAGGAGAGACAGCAGCTAGAGAAGGCCAAGGCTTCCTAGACGATGTAGCTGCAGCGATCGATCGGGGATTCTGGAAAGGATGCAAGCCTAGTCGAGGCTCCTGGAGTCAAAGGAGCCTGAGGTCACACGAGAAAGAGAAGGGGAAATTGAGTGGTTTTTGCTTGGTTGTTATGGGGGTGTGTCCGTGTGAGCGCGTGTGTTGCTGGAGATCGAACCTAAGATCTGTGTGCTAGGCAAGTGTTTAAATGTGGCCATAAGTGGAGCAGCAGGAGCTACAAGCCCAGGCAGAAGCCGCGGGCCGACCACGCCCCCCGAAGCACCGCCCACACACCAAGAAGCCCCGCCTCAATGAGGCCCCGCCCACACCCAGTCCCCGCCCCTGCGCCCTCGCGCAGGTAGGGAAGAGGCGGAGCGCTGGCGCTCAGCCTTGTAGCCGCCGCCCCGCCGCTGCCCACTCTGCTCTCAGCCGCTTCCCGGGACGTGGGGCCTCCGAGAGGTGAGCACGGGGAATTGGGTGCGGCGGAGCTCGGGTCCGCTAGGCCGCGGGTGGCCAGGGATTCACGGGGCTGCCCCGTTCGGCCGCGGGGAAGGTCGGGGGCTGTGCGCCCCGCAGAGCGCCCTAGAGGCCGAGGCTGGACTCTGTGCCCGCGGGACCGCTGGATCCCTCCCGCAGATCCTTGGCCTCTGCTGGGACCAGGACGCCTAAAGGGGTTCCCCGGGGCACAGTCACCAGATGTCTGGGCGCGTGGTTTGCGCAAAAGTTTAAAAGCCCAGAGAGGAAGAGAGGGCACTGCCCAGTGTTGGAACATGCGACTCCGCCTCCAACCAGAAATCCCTTTTAGACCTTAAGACTATATTCCCCTGTCTCCCGGGTGAACTTCCAAAGTCCTCGGGCAGCGTTTTGTGCGTGGAGCTTCGCCGCCGTGGTAGTAACAGGTGCGGGGGTGGGGGATGGGGAAGGCTCACACCGCCAGAGTAGTCCGCGGCTCAGAAAGTGTACTCAGGAGTCCTGGCTTAAGGACCGAGGGGTTTGGAGAGTTGGGCCCCCAGCTGATGTTTCTGCATTGGATTGAAAGTTAGGGAGCGAAAGGTCTGTAGGGCCCAGGTCTCTACCACAACCCCAGGGCAGAAGGGAAGCCAGGTCCATACCTTGATTCAACTCCAGGAAACACCGAGCCGCGAGTCTGTAGGGCCGGGACATAGAGAGCGAAGGTGAGGTGTACCTGAGGGATTGCCTCATAGGTGGAGCGGTTGCTGTTTCTCAACCAGCTGCATTGGGGGTTCCAGTGTGGGTGACATCTTGTGGTGAAATACTGTCCCCAGCATCTATGTTGTGCTGTTGTGATTGTAGTCAGGGAGAAGAAAATGAAACTTGGTTTCAAGCAGTGGTTCTCAGCTTAGGGGTGCTTTTGCCCGCTAAGGATATTTGACAATCCCTGGAGACACTTGGCCATCACAGGTCTGCCCCACAGTACAGAATCTGGCCCCTCAAAAGTCAACATTGAGTGACCGTCCTATGACCACCAGCCCACTAGGGTACTTCTTGTGAATTTCTCTCCCTACCTAAGTTTCTCCAGGGGCTGGGAAGGGCCAGGACGAATCTCAGTGAGAGATAAAGAGATAGGTGGGCAGGCTTCGCCCTGGCTGGCCACTGGCCCTGTGGAGGAGAAGCTGGGAACAGTGGCTCTCTCGAAGCACAGGTCTGTAGTACTTTACCCAGGATAGCTTCAGACACAGGATAAGCTCAAGGTAAGCCAGAGTAGCCCTGGGGATGGAGGAAGGGCAGGACCAAGCTCTGTTCCCATGGAGTTTCCCAAAGCTGGATGAGCTGAGGTCTCCCGGATAGCGGAATGCCATGTGACCAACTGGAATTTTCCTTCTGAACACAGAACTGACTCCCCTAGCTATTTACACCAGGAAAGTAACATCCAAGGAATAACGGGTCCACTGATTCCCTGTGGCTCCTCTCTTTCCTTCCAACAGGATGGGTTGCCCCTGGGGCGGTAGGAATCCTGGTCAGGGTGAGCTCAGGCCCTGCTGTAGTATTTGCTGAGTGACAGTAAAGGATGGAGGCTGGTAAAGAGCTTTCCACCCACGGGGTCCCCCAAAACCGCGGAGTTGGGCTCCTGGGCTGTACTCTTAGCTTTCTGGGAATGGAGGTGAGGCTGTTGCTGGCTGGGTAGGTCAGGGCCAGAATCCTCTCTTCCGGCAACTAACATTTCCATCTCCCTTTGTCCTGTCTAGTTTTGGACACTTCTTGCTTGAGAGCCCTGGTGGGGTGAGAAGGGAGTGGTGGGACTGGGGGCGGGGCAGGAGTCTCGGGTTGGTTGGTTGGTTGATTGATTTTGGTCTTTTTAACCATAAAACCCTGATGTGTAGCTAGACTTGGTGGTGTGTGCTTTGATGTCCCAGCATTGGCAGGTAGTGGCAGGAGAGTCAAGAGTTTGTCACCCTCAGTAACAGAGTGAGTTTGAGGCCAGTCTGGGCTCTACAAGACCCTGTCTCAGAAACCCAGCAGAAGACCAGACCTTTACAATGTAGCAGTTACCACTACTGTATATGGCTCTGAAGTCATAAAGTTAAACACCCAGACCTCCTCAAAGCCACCTACCCCAAACCTGTAACTCTAGCTTCACTCGCTCATTCTGGTCAGTGCCCACCCCCACCCCCACCCTTTCTATACACGCTGCTGCCAGGGGAGGGGAGGAGACTTCCAAAAGAGCAGGGGTAAATCACCCCAGACTGGAGCAGGACGACCACTGGGGGCTCAGGCCTACTCTGGGCTCACTGATGTTTTTCTTGTGACCTGAGCTCTGGACAGTGCCCTCCTTGGTTGTGTGTCTGTTCAGCTTGTGTGTGCGGGATGCTTGCTAACCCCCCCCCCCCCAATCTGGAATTACAGACAGTTGCCAGCTGCCCTGGAAATGCTAGGAACCAGTCTGGGCCCTTTAGAAGAGCACCCGGTGCTATTAACTGCTGAGCCATCTCTCTAGCTCCATGACTTGTATAAACTGTGTCCCAGACAGGCACCAGATGACAGCAGGAAGATGTCAAGGGGCCGGCAAGTGTTCATGTTTGTGTTTGGGTAACTTGATGCTGGCTTCTGGGCCTGGATCCCCTTACACAGCATGTGGGAGGTGTGTTCTCCCTGCCCCAATCCAGCATGTTCCTTGGAACTCATGGGATCCTGCCTAGATATTGCCCCATTGCTCAAGGGGATTTCCAAAGTGACCTCACCATCTGTGCCGTTGGGAGCAGCTCCTAGTTTCCTATCCAGCTCAGACAGGCTGGGGGAGGAGTGCTGGCTGACCTCAGCAGCCAGCATGGCCCTGGGACAGGGACGCTGCCAGGCCGGGCAGCTCTTGGCACACAGGCAACCTCTCAAGAGGAGCCAGCCACGCCTGCCCCGTTGTTGGGAGGAAGGGACTGCCCCAAAGTGTCCCTGGCCTTCCCAGGCAGCAGACCAGCATAAGGGAAATCTCTTCTCATCTTCAGAGAGCTATGGAGAGTCACTGGGCACCATGCTCCCTTCACCAGATTTATTCAGGGACCCAGATGTAAGCATTTGGGTTTCAGCAGCTGCTGAAAGGGACTGTCAGCTTCACTGTCCTGGCTCCCCGCTTAGTGGTTTGAGCCAAGTGAGTTCTGGCAGGGTGTGGGATGATAGACACCATGGTTGGCTAGAGGGGCAGGTGATTCCGCGCTCAAGGCCCAGGAGGGACGGTCCTGGGGCCAGCAGACTTGAGTCTGCAAGAAGGGTGGGGGTCACTTGAGTAGGCTTGCCTCAGTTTCTACATAGCTGTGTAGTGGAGTCATTTAAGTAGACTAACCTTGGTTTCTCCACTATACCGCGGAGGATTGAGGTGGCCTGTGGACATGTGGGTGTGACTGGTGGAGATACTGAAATGAGCCATCATTGCAGCAAGACCGCTGTGCCTGGCACAGGCTTGGGTCATGGGAGAAACCCTGCCTCGTAGGCTGCTGGGATATCAGAACAGAAAGCATGTCAGGGTGATCTGAACTCTACAAGGAGCAGTTTCTGCGGTAGAGAACCCCCTGGGGCTGGGAGTGAGCGTTTTATTGCAAAGCCCTGCTCCCCTGCCTCAGTAGGTGGCCACTGAACCCATGTCCACAGTGTCACGGTGATGTAGGGGAGCTACCCGCCCCTGGTCCCTGGCACAGGGTGCCTTTTCCCTCTCCAGGTGGGTCCCTGAAGGGTGCAGAACCTGTTGTGGTATTCTGGGTAGACACACGACTGAAAACTGAGGGCTCAGCTGGGCCCTTAGGGACTTTATCTGTCAGGCTGCATAATGACAGTGGCCTCCGCCCTCCCTCAGTTAATGAGATAATGCTTGTGAAAGCTCTCTGATAGCTGAGTGGCTACACCGGCAGTAGGTGTTGCCACTCCTCGATCCTCGTGGATGCTAGAGGAAAGCTTTCTGGAGCCGAAGGCATTTGCACCCCAACTACACAGATGGAGCAGCCACTCTAGACACGCCCTTTTGCCGCTTGGCTTTTCATGTTTCAAGAGGGGTAGGTTTAAGAACTAGTGGAGAGCCGGCTCAGGGGCTGAGAGCACACTAGCTGCTCTTGCAGAGGACTTGGATTCAATTCCCAGCAACCACATGCTGGTTTGCAAACATCTGACATTCTGTTTCCAGGGTACCCAACACTCTCCCCTGGCCTCCACGGACACTGTACGTGGGGTATAGAAATACACACAGATAAAAATACCTGTACACACAGAGAAAAAAAAAATAAAAGTAATTCTTTAAAATATAAAAAAAACCTCAGGACCCAAGCAGGCTACAGCCCCAGCGCCTCCGGAGGTAGCGCAGAGACTGAACATCAGTGAGCCTTGATTTATAACTCAAACTGTCAGGGAGAATCTTGTCACGTGGCTCTTGGCTCGTAGGCTGAGTGGGTGGGTCATGGTGCCAAGGGGGAAAAGCCATTAGTTAGCTACTGCTGGTGCACCCGGCATTGTACATGCAGGATCTGCCTGCCATCCATGTAGTGACTGTCACCCCATCTCACAGAGGAAACCGTGACAGACCACACGTGAGCCTTGACTCTGACTCCCAGCATGCCATGAGAGTCCTACACTGCCCCAAAGTAGCAGATAGCATTGAAGGTTCACCTGCTGTGGGCACAGCTTGGATGGCCCTGTGTCCAAGTTCCCTTGGCACCCACTGTGACCGGGACCAGCCGCTTCCTGGGGAAGTAGGGTGCCCCAGGGCAGAGTTCTGGAAAATCAAGTTTATTAGCTTCTTAATGACGGTTTACAAGCCAAAAAGTGTTTAGCTGGCGTGTTCCCTTCCTGCTGAGAGGCATCAACCCTGCAGAAGGAGATCTGGGCAGGATGCCGAGCGCCCTGTCCTGAGTATGCTGAGGAAAACATCTCAGGGCAACCTGCAATCCTTTGGTGCTTTAGAGCGCTCATACCTGACCTGGACACTGCCTGTTTCTGGCTGAAGGACCCACACTATGCAAGGACTCTGTAGGATAGGGTGAGACTTTGTCCCTCAGTGGAACATGCTGTATGATAGATGAGCCCTAGTTATTGGTGACAGAAACACCCAGGTCTCAAGAGCCCACATAAACAACACATTGAGTTAGAGGTATTAAGTAGCTTGCTCACAATCACACAGTAAAGCTGGCCCCGTGACCCTGCTTCTCCTAGTCAGGCAGTTCCTATCTCTGTAGCCACGCTCCAAGATGGCGGATGGAAATTGGGTGGGCGATTGGCTTGCCAGTATCAGGCGAAACCCCAGCTGTGTGGTGTGTCACATCTTGGTGTCAGGGAAGCCTAGAGAAATAAAATCACCACGTTACTCAGCCTTCCCTGCACCCACCCCCTCCCAGGCTACACCGCATCCTGCCCTGACCACTGGGACTGTACTCTTCTGGTTTTGAAGACTGATGAAAACCCAATTCCCAGTAGCCAATGTTCCTATGACAGGCAGAGCTTCCATATGAAAGCAAGCTCATGTTGATGTGGTGCCCAGGGTAAACCGCTCCCTCTGTGGGAGCCTCCTTTGACCTGGCGTCTTGACCCCCAGGGAGGGGCAGCAGAAGTGGGACAGAATATATAGTCTTCTCTGGAGACCAGACGGCTAGACAAGCAGCCTAGAACCCAGCCGCCTATTGGCTGTCTCTGTACTGTTCCCTAAAGCTGTGGTCAGCATCCCAGCCTGCAGCCCTGCCACATGACCTGCTGTTGCTGCCTGAGGTGTGAGAGGGCTCAGTTCTACTCAGAGCACCTGCATCTCTGTGACTGGAGGGGACATGCCTCGCCAGCAGCTTCTAGAGTCATGAAGTTTCCAGAGGAGCTTTGAGCTGCAGCTCCTAGCTGCATACCCATTTCCCAGTATGTTAGCATCTTGTGTGTGTGTGTGCGTGTGCGTGTGCGTGTGTGTGTGTATGGAATCCAAAGCCTTACGCATGCCGAGCCAGCTTTCTGCTACTGAGCTACACCCATGCCCAATTGTTGTATCTTGAGCTCTGGGGATACAGAACCTGTCCCCTGCCTCAACTGCTCCTAGGACAAGAGTCCCCAGCAGAGGCGGAAGGCATTTGCACCTCTGCTGATCTGGCTGGCCAGTAGTCCAGAGAAAGGCCAGATAGATGGGGAGAGGGGGAACCCGGGCTGGACCTCTCTAAGAGCAGGGTGGCACACCCACACAGACAAGCTCACATATGCTCTGCTCTTGGCAGCTCCCTGGAACCTCGTGCCCACTTCCCGTGCCTGTGGTGGGCCGTGATGCCCAAGCTGCTCTAGTTGGGTCAGAGGGAACCGAGAGCGTAGGGTCTGAATGTGGAATACCCCCAAAGAAGCCAGCAGGCTGCCAAGTCCTTGAGCCTGCTCCTGTAGGTCTGGTCTTGTGAAATAAGTTTGGCACAAGCCCTGGGAAGAAGGGGAGAATGAAGTGAGGGCTCTGTGGGGGAGGCCTGTTGCTTGTGAGGTCTGTGCAGCGTGTGAACCCACAAGCCAGTTTTCTTTTCTTGTGGGTGGCCACCAGGCCTGTGCAGGCCAGCAGAGCGTGGTGCCTTGGCATACATAAGGCTTTGGATTCCATACAGCCATACACACACACACACACACACACACACACACACACACACACACGCGCGCCACATTTGTGCTACCACCTTTGGCCCATACCTCTGAGGAAAAGCACTTCAGGAGCACAGAGCCCTCTGTCCTTTCTCCGTGGTCCTTGCAGCTTCCATTCGATGCATCCTGCTGCTAGACCGCAACCCCCCCTTCTGTATTTTGTGACCTTTTCTGGGTCCTGGCCCCAGACCTGGCCTCTTCACCTCTCTGCCTTTGGCTCCATCATTCCTGCCTCTTTCCAGGGCCAGGAGATGCTCTGCAGTGAGTCACCAATTTGGAGACTTCTTAGATGACAGTCTGTCTTACATGGGTTAGCCTTCCACGGCCACCAGGGCTGTCAAGCTTTGGGAGGCCAGCAACAGAAACTAACTTTCTTTCTTTCTTTCTTTCTTTCTTTCTTTCTTTCTTTCTTTCTTTCTTTCTTTCTTTCTTTCTTTCTTTCTTAGCGGGATTTCAACAGTTGAGGGTTCCACTTCCTCTCTTCAGCTTTCGAAAAACTCAGAGGTTCCCAGCAGGGCCACAGGAGGGAAGATGCAGTTTTGGTTTCTGTGGCAGGGAAACCGGGGAGAGAAGTTGCTTGCTTGCCCCCAGCCCACACTGTCATCATCCTGTGACTCAGCAAGGACATGGCATATGGTCTGTCTGCCACCACCCCCTTCTCTGCCCGCTCTCTGCATGTCCCAGGACGTGGCTGAGTGAGGCTTCTGGGGCAGGTGTAGTTTATTAAGCCCTCTGTGACTCGTAACACCCCCCTTTGGCCATATCCAGTTGTGAATAATGGTCTTCCCCCTTTCCATGGAGGGGAGAGGGCTACCCACTTCTTGTCCATTGGTCCCTCCTGCTGCCCACATTTCTGGCCCATATGTGACCTTGGCTATTACATCAGGCGCCTGCTTGTTTGGGAATACAGGCTCCCTCAATGTCCTGTTTCCTCAAGTCTACAGAGCTTACGGGTGTAGGGAATCATTAATAACGCTGGGCTTCCAGGATAGTGGGGGTGCGTCAGGTCAGACCTGTGGGTACAGGTCTACCCCTTCTTGGAGCAGAGAGGGAGGAATCTAAGCATATGCCACCTGCATGGGAAGGGAGGGCACCCTGCCTAGAGTGGTTGGGGGAGCACCCCCTGGGGGTGACCTTGCCTACCATGTTATCATGCCTGGATTGGACCTGCCTCATTTGGGAGTGGCTGGGCCCCACCCTTTGTGGGGAAACCGGATTCTGTGGGACATTCTAGGTAGTCTCAGAGCCTTTGTTTCTGTGTGCCTAATCTGGGCCACCACTCTGTGGGTGGTGCTATCCGGAAGGCTCTCTGGAGAGCACGCTGACCCCTAGTGGAGGCCATCTACCAAGGGCTCCTGGGGCGGGGGGTGGGGGTGAGGGAGGCGGGGGGTGGGGGGGAAATCTCAGCTTTGCACTGCATTCTTCTGCTGTCTGCCCCACCCCCACCTCTTGGTAGACACCACCCTAGAGGAAGAGGAAACACTGACACCCCTCCGCCCTGGGTTCCGGGTAAATATTCTTGTGAGAAAGACTTCTCCCTAGAAGTTAGACCAGGATCCAACTTGAGCAGGTGGCAGAGACCATAATCCTGGCTTTGGTCCCTGTCACTCCCACCCATGGGCCAGCTGGGCAGCAAGTCTAGGGTCAGAGAGCTCGGCGGATATGACTGTGGGCAAGAGGAAGCTTGCTCCCAGGATGTCACAATTTCCTTTGCAATGAGCAAGCACCTCTGGGGGCGGGAGATAAGTGGCGGGCGCGGAGGGCGGCTCCTGCAATTTTTTTTTTTTTTTGGTCTAGTTTCTGTGGCCTTTCATAGACGTAGGTCACACGGGGGGACTAGAGCAAATCTGATCATTCCCACCACTGTGCCAGGCAGCTGCCAGCCCGCCCAGTCCAGAGAAGGGTTGGACTTTACCCCCCCCCCCCAAGGTTGGGGCAGAGGGGTCAGGAGAAGTTCTGGGAGAAAGTATCAGAGAAAAACCTTCATTATCCAGGCTGTCTGTGGTCAGCAGGTCTGAGCCATCACCTTGTCCAACTGCCAGTGGACAGGAAGGGAAACTGAGGCACAGGGATGTAGCTTAGGGACCATCATTCAAAGCTCGGTACTGGCTTCGCAGATGGTGGTAGAGAGTTTCCTGGCACGTGACTCCTTACAGTCTCTGACCCACCCCTGCGGTCGGACTTCTTTCTAGGGGACCCTGAGATTGTCCCAAACTTCCCCTGTCCTGTGGCCTTAAGTCATGTCTGCCTTTTCCATGTGGAGATTGGTTAGGGGGGTGGGGTGGGAGGGATCCTGGGTATATTTGGGGGAGGGGTTGTCACCAGCTGGAATGGCCTGGGCTCTAGGGGCAGCTCCTCAGAGGGGTAAGAGTGTTTGTGGACAACCAGGGAACTAGGCCACCAGGCCTCATCCTCAGCCAGCACCCAGAGACCTCCATCCCAGCCCTGCAGAGGGACTGGGCAAGGTGAGTGACTTCCAGAGCCAAGTTCAGAGTTTGAGAGACAGCCTCAGCCCAGCATCCATGCAGTCCGTCCCCAGCTGCACAGACTCCTGCCCTCACCAGACTCATCCAGCTAGGACTTGATGGGCAGTGATTGGGTGGGAGATTAGAGTAAGGGGCTCCTGCTGTCAGGAGCTGTGGGATGCAGCGTGAGACAGAGCAGGGTGGTGAGAGGCTTCCTGGAGGTGACACGCCTTAGAAGCGCAGTAAATACAAAGGTTGCTCCCAGGGCACTGGCAAGGCAGCTGATGCGGAAGGCAGGGTGGCATGTCACAGCCCGGAGCCTGCACAGGTCCTACCCCTGACACACTGCCAGCCGCATGATCACCTAGACTCTGAGCAACAAGAAGACACCAGAGATGAACAATGGTTCATTTTCTGGGTTAAGGAAAGACCTCTGAGGTCCATGGTCTGTGCTGCCGCCAGAGACCATTGTTACAGTCTGCCGTCCATGTTATCTATGACCATTGCTGTCACCAGAGGCCATGTGGATGCATGTGAATGTCCCTGATCCCTGGCCAAGCTTCTGTGGGCAGAAAAGCTTCCTCTGCAGTGATATTAATGTCTGTAGAGTCATAACTGAGAGTGAGCGACATTGAGGGGCTTCTGTGACAACCGCCCCCCACCCCTGAGAGAGAGAGAGAGAGGGAGAGAGAGAGAGAGAGAAAGGAGCTATTGAAGAGAGTCTGTAAAAATTGTCCAGGCAGTGGAGCCTTTAATCCCAGCACTGGGGAGGCTGAGCCAGGTGGATCTCTGGTGTGTGTGTGTGTGTGTGTGTGTGTGTGTGTGTGTGTGCGCGCACGTGCGCGCGTGTGCCTTTGTGTTTTCCAGGACAGCCTATCTCAAACAAACAAACAAAAAGTGATAAAGATGCTAAGTGTGGCTCTTCACAGTTGGTGGCTTCTGGCAGGAATGTGGATGGGGGAAGACTCAGTTCTCTTAAGGGGCTGGCCACTGAGAGTCTGACGATGCTCCAGTGAGTACATGGGTAACATAAATTGAACTTGGTAGATGTGGAAGGAACACAAGGGGAGAAAGGTGTTCTGGAGGCGTGGGAAGCGAGAGGGGTAGGAATACATTTTATAAAATTCCCAAATAATTAATAAAAATATTTTGTTGGGGAAAAAGAAGCAGCAGAGGTTGGCCAGGTTGACAAGGCTGGCATAAGATTGCAGGGCCTCAGAGACAGGAGGTGGGAGCTTGGCAGAGGTGCAGGGGAGAGATCTGGGTCTTAGTAACTGTTCTCTTGCTGTGAAGAGACACCATGACCACGCAGCTTATAGAAGAAAGCATGAGTTGAGGAGTTGCTTACGGTATCAGAGGGTGAGGCCATGACCATCATGGCAGGGAGCTTGGTAGCAGCAGGCATGGTTGCTGGAGAAGTAGGTGAATCTTTACATTCTGGTCTGTAGGCAGCAGACAGACAGAGAAAGAAACAAACCTGGCCTGGTGCAGGCTCTTGAAACCTCAAAGCTCACTGCCACAACACACCTCCTTCGACAAGGCCACACCTCTCAATCCTTCCCAACCAGTTCACTGCTTCACACACATGAGCCTGTGGGGCCATTGGCATTCAAACCATGACAGTCTGGCTGGCTGAGTGGGGCAAGCCGGCCCTGCTGACTCCTGGGCAGGGCCTTCAACTCCTCATTCCAGAAGGCTCTCATCGCTGTCAGCTAGAGAGCCACGGGCGGTGTTCTCAGGGTGCAGAAAGTTGGACCCATCTCTGCTGGTGACCTTCTTTGCCCCCCCCCCCTCTCTCTCTCTCTCTCTCTCTGCCTGCCGTTCTCCCTTGGTGCCAGTTTCTCAGAGTAATGCTCTCTCCCTGCACCCTGGTCCCAGGCCAGTTGAGGAGCTTCTATGTGGAGGCCCCAGGAGAGGCTGTTGTCCTGGAGCTCTCCCCTGGCAGTGTCTACGTGTGACTAGCAGGGCTCCTCAGAGTCTGCCAGTCCAGCCCCTAGTGTCTTCCATCTGTGATCTCAGAGGGCTGAGGGACAGGACTCTTGGCATGATGGAGCCAAAGCTAAGGCCTTTGGTCCCACTTAAAGAAGCAGTAATGATCTGGGCCCGCTCTGCCTACTCCCCACCTAATGCTCTGGGTCTGTAAAATGGAGAGTTTTACAGGCCTCAGTACAGCAAAGCCTAGAAGGGTCTGCAGATGGGATCACCTGGGCCTACAGCAGCCCCTGCTTCCAGTTCTCCCATGGTAGGCCGCCTCTGGGCAGCCTAGGCCTCTGCCAGTCATGCTTTGAGAGTCACTATAATGCTAGACCATAGCTCCCTGTGTCTAAGATAAGAGTCTTCCAGCCCCAGTGTACCCTGACTTTAGGAAAGGAGGGGCCCAGACTCCTAAGGTGGCTCACACCCACTGTCAGATGACTTGGATCCTAGGGGCACCCCTTCCCTGCTGTGTGAGCTTGGTTAAGTTAATCAACCCCTCTGAGCCTACAAATCAGATGCATAGCAACATCTCTTCTGGAAGGATTTGAGGGGCAGTGGGTGTGCGTAGGGCTGAGCCCGGCCTGCCACTCATGGCACTAATTGTGCCCGGATACTGTACCACTTCCCAGTTGCTCCTGGAGCTCACTCCAAGGAGAACCTGCTGTGCTCCTGTGCCTTGTTTGTAGTATACGCCTGCACAGGGCTTTCTACAACACAGGCACCGTGGTGTTCTCTTTCAAATGGTTAATGTTCTGTTGTGTGGATTCTACATCAGTAAATTATTAAGAAAAAGCAAAAACAAACAAATGGCAGGAGGGGTCTCCATTGCCCTAGTACCAGGCCACCTCATGGAAATTAAAGTTTGTGTTTGTAGCGCTGGAGGTTGAAGCCAAGGCCTCCTGAATACGTGGAAGGCACCTGACATCGAGCTATAGCCTTGGCCCCTTTCCTTTCCTCTTTCACTTGTTCACACTCGCATCAGTGGGGTGTGTCTGTCGTGGCGCGGGTAGAGGCCAGAAAACAGCCTCGCTTGCTGTGTGTACACCAGGCTTCCTGCCCCTAGGGCTTTTGAAGGTCCTCTGTCCCATTGGAGGCATGTGGGGTTCCAGGTGCTGCTGTTGGTGGGTCTGCATGGGTTCTTCACACCTCCATGGCAAGCACTGTATCTACTAACTCACCGCTAGCTCTAGACCCAGCCCTTTTTCCATCTGTGTGTGTGTGTGTGTGTGTGTGCGTGTGTGTGTGTGTGTGTGTGTGTGTGTGTGTGTGTGTGTACAACCTTGGGTGTCGTTCTCAGGGATCATACACACACCTTTCTTGTTTTCAGATAGGGTCCCTCAATGCCTTGGAACTTGACCTCTGGGCAACCAGCCCCATGTATCAATTCCTGCCTCCATTGATCCGGGGCTGGGATTACAAATCCGTAATGCCATGCTCAGCTCTGTTGTTGTTGTTGCTGCTGCTGCTGCGAATAAGGATACTGGAAATCAAACTCAGGCCTGCGTGTTCTATGGCAAGCATGTTAGGACTGACCCATCTCTCGATCCTCAGAAATCCCAGCACTCGGGAGGCAGAGGCAGGCAGATTTCTGAGTTGGAGGCCAGCCTGGTCTACAAAGTGAGTTTCAGGACAGTCAAGGCTATACAGAGAAACCCTGTCTCGAAAAAAACCAAAAAAAAAAAAAAAAAAAAAGAAGAAGAAGAAGAAGTAGTCAGGGTAAAGTAGGTGGGTCGGCGGGTAAAAGTGCTTGTGGTTGGGGCTGGAGACATGGCTGAGTGGTCCAGTTCCCAGCACCTACACGGCCACTCACAAACATTGTAACTCCAATTCCAGGGCATCCAACGCCCTTTTCAGGCCTCTGTGGGCATCAGGAATGCATGTGAGGCACGGGCATACATTCAGGCAAAGCACCTACACACGTTCTTCCCAAAAGTGCTTGCCACGGAGGCTTGATGAGCTGCTGCCCACAAGGGAGGAGAGATTAATTAATTTTTTAAAAAAAGCCAACAACGCTGGGCGTGGTGGCGCACGTCTTTAATCTCAGCACTTGGGAGGCAGAGGCAGGTGAATTTCTGAGTTCGAGGCCAGCCTGGTCTACAAAGTGAGTTCCAGGACAGCCAGAGCTACACAGAGAAACCCTGTCTCGAAAAAAAAAACCAAAAAAACAAAAAAAAAAAAAAAAAAAAAAAAAAAAAGCCAACAACAATTCCTGGATTTGTGAATTGAATATTTCTAGTAAAGCGATAGTGAACTGGGAGTAGTGGCTCACGCCCGTCATCCTAGTGCTTATGAGGTAGAGCAGAAAGATCAGAAGTACAAGACCATCCTCAGCTACATAGCAGGTTCAAGGCCAGTCTAGATGCATGAGACCGTATTTCTAAAGGCTAAAATGCTTTTTAAAGGTAATATTAGAAACAGAATAGGATAGGGCAGAGTTTCATGCCTGGTTCCATGTCTGAGTGGTGGCAGGTCAACACTCCAGGGTCACTGCCACCTGGATCAACACTACGAGGCGCACACACAGGGTCTCCTGCCCCTATGGGAGATGGGCGGATACATGGAGAGACTAAGGTCCAAAAAATGGGAAGATTTGGCAGTTGGCCTGACCCCCTCACCTGCGTGTCTGTTCTCACAGGTTGGCCTGCTTGGGCGGCTGCCCTGCCTGACCCACAGCCATCTGTCAGTCCATCTGTCCGCCTTGACCCCAGGAGACCCAGAGATCGAGGAAAGGATCGGAGCATGGTGTAGACACCCTCAGCCAGCCCAGGGAGCCCGGCCCCGCACATCTGAGGGAAGGAAGTGGCTGGCCAGGTGAGTGGTCTCGAGACCTCTACTCCTCTATTCGGTTTGGGGACAATGGCAGGCAGTGGGGACAGGTGCATCTCAGGGAGCAGGGAGAGCCTCTCTGGGGAAGTGGCATCCAGGTAGAAGCCAGAAGGTGCTCTCTGCCACATGGTGGTCAGCAGTCAGAGTGACCGGTGCAGGCAGAGACCCAGCATCTGTGGGCGCCTGATGGAGATAGAACCCAGGACTGTGAACACGCCAGACCATGTGCTGACCTCTGACCTCTGTCTCAGCTTCTATTTGTTACCCTTTTTATGTGAGATAGGACTTTGCTTTTATAGCTCTGGCAATCTGCCTGCCTCTACTTCCTGACTGCTGGGCTTAAAGCCTTGTACCCACACCTCTGGTTTTTGTTTTTTTTGTTTTAATGTGTGCATTCTTTGTATGTGTGGGTCACAACCTGGGTCAGCACCGTGATCCCTTTGTATTGAGTGGATATCAGGATGAGATACCATATGGATCCGCACTGTCTGTCTGTCTGTCTGTTCAATCCTCTGGTAGCTGTCACCTTCTATCTCTGGTGAGCACGCTACTGGGATGTTCCAGTAGTGTGTGAGGCCGCGCTGGAGGGATGCTTTGTGGGTTCTTTGCGCATAGAGTATCTTGTCTTTGTTTCATGGGAGGAAGCCTGAGTGACGGTGATTCTGGGCTGGCACTGTCTCTCTGTGTGTCTGTCTGTCTGTCTGTCTCTCTCTCTCTGTCTCTCTCTCTCTCGCTGAGGCAAGCCAAAACTATCACAGGTCAAGCTGGGGGCACCCACAGTCTGCTGAGGGGGTGGATAGTCGGGACAAAGCTGGGGGAGGGGAGCTCATGTGGCTGGAGGCCACATGGAGGAGCTCAGCCTTAAAGAATAGGAAGTCAGGCTGGAGAGATGGCTCAGCGGTTAAGAGCACTGACTGTTCTTCCAGAGGTCCTGAGTTCAATTCCCAGCAACTACATGGTGGCTCACAACCATCTGTAATGGGATCTGATGCTGTCTTCTGCTGTGTCTGAAGACAGTGACAGAAGGGTGAAGGTGGAGAGAGCTAGGGGCCGGAGCAATGGCTCAGCCGTTAAGAGCTCTTGTTCCTACAGAGGACCTTAGTGTCAGTCCAGCATGCCCGTGGTGGCAAGCAGCTTTCTGTGACTTCAGTTCAGGGATCTGTTGCCCTCTTCTACCCTCCATAGGCACCAGGCATACCTACTGTGCACTAATAATGTTCATGTGCAGTCACCAGGCATGCACACAGAGTACATACACACATGCAGACGAGCTGGACATAGCCTCCGTGTGGTGGCCCAGGCACCACCCACTGGCACTTTGCTGGTCATTGACTCGTGAGCTTCCCAGAGCTGCAGGGAGAGAAACAGACAGCACATGCCTGGGAGACATCAGAAGGGAGTGGGGCTCAGTGGGGTTCAGTGGCTCGAGCAGGGAAAGGTGGCCTTCTCTTTACAGGACTGTCTGTCCAGATCCACCGAAATGGCCCACCGCCTTGCTCTTCCCAGCCTCCCACTTCTAGATCTTTGTCTTAACACGCCTCACAGCATGATCAACAGTAGACAAGACAGCCTGTGTGCCCATCCATCAGGAATGGAGTCTTGGTGTGTTCCATTTAGTGAGGCCTTTCCTGTCAAAGGCAAAGACGCCAGTCTGTGTGTCCTCAAGGGAAAGACGCCCAGACCAGACCAGAGAACCTCAGCTGTTTTAAAAAACCTGTGCTGTTTCCAGGAGAGAGCGGCCGCCCTGAGGGATGCTCAATGTCTGCTTTGCCACACTCAGTCTTTTTGTTTAGTGACTGGGATATGGCTGATTTGGGGGAGCGCTTACCTTGCAGGCATGAAGCCCTATGCTTGATTTCCAGCACCACATTCACAGCTGTAATCCCAGAGGCAGGAGAATGAGGAATTCAAGGTCCCCCTTAGATACAGCAGGTTCAAGGCCAGCCTGAGACGGAAGGAGAAAATGAGAAATCCCAGGCTAGTGGTAGTTTCTGTTATCTTTCTCGTTCCTTCGCTTCTTTCTAACAGATGTAGCCCAGGCTGGTCCAGACTGTCCTCAAACTCACAATCTTCTGTCCTTGGTCTTCCAAGTACTGGGATCAGAGGCTTGTACACAGAGGCCTGTTATGTTGCTAGGCTAGCCTTGAACCCCACCCCACCTCCGGAACCAAACAGCCCTCCCTCCCTCAGCCTCCTGAGCAGCTGGGATCACAGGTGCACACCACTAGAAGTGGCTTCCGCTTAACTCCAAGGAGGGTCTAGGCACACTTATGGGACAGAGGACCTGCATGGTGGGTTTCTCTTCCCTCTGGGAATTAGACTGAGCTACCACTTCCTGTGCATAACTCTAGGCCTGCTTCCCCAGGAAATGCACCTGCCCTGCAGGGTTGATCGCTGGTCACAGCAGCTGATGCCTGCCCAGCAACACCAAGAGCACTTTATTGGCAGTAGTGTGTCTGGTTGTCCCTTGAGCCTCTCCCCCAGCACCAAGGAAGGGCCCTTTGTCTGTGCCCAACACCCTGGCCACTGACTTGCTCCGACCACACCCACTTCTTTCTGCTCCTTTGGTGGTTCGGTTCTCACCGAAGCAGAGAGACCGACCACCAAGGGACTAAGGCAAAAGTCAAGGTCTTCCTCACCCCGGCGAGTCTGAGATGTAAATCAAAGTCAGAAATAGACCCCAAGATCCTCCCCCCTCACCCCACCCCCCCCACCCCCCCAACCCCCCAGCCCCCCCACCCCCACCCAGGTGTGGTCTAGCCACATCTCTCTGGAGCTGGGCCTGAGACCACACGGGGCAGGCTGGTGCCGGTGCCGGTGCCAAGTGGCCTTCCCTAGTGCCAAGGTCTCCATCCCCTCAGGTCCTGCGGCCCCTCTGGATGCCCGTGCTGGCCTCTCCTCTAGCATCGTGCCCACCATGGCCTCAGCTGACAAGAATGGCAGCAACCTCCCATCTGTGTCTGGTAGCCGCCTGCAGAGCCGGAAGCCACCCAACCTCTCCATCACCATCCCGCCACCAGAGAGCCAGGCCCCCGGCGAGCAGGATAGCATGCTTCCTGAGGTGAGGGGCTGCCCGCCACAGGCCACAGATGTGACTGCCCACACAGCAACTAGACACACTCTTCCATCTCAGTCTACTGACAGTCCTGCAGCCTCAACATACGCCTGAAAGATTGCAGGGAGCAAGGCTCTGAACTCTGAACTTGGGAGTTCTGTTGCCTGGTGACCAAGGGACAAGGAACACTGTCCCTGAGAAAAGGCCTTGTTGGGAAGCCTGGGCTCTGGCTGTTTACAGTTCCCCTCCCTGGCCCTGCTGTGGGCTGTCTGTGGAGGCCTGAGTGGGCATGGGGTCCCACAGTGCCAGCAGCCACCCCTACAGCGCCTTGTTCTTGGGGGGATGGGTCATTGTTTACGTCCATCTGGGACTCTTGCCCCATAAAGAGCTCATTGAAAACAGGCCCCAAATAGCGTGGGCTTTGAACACAGCCTGAAACATAAAGGGGAGCTATGTTGGGGCCACCCGCTCACCCTGAGAGTACTCTAAGACACGTGAGAAGAGGCAGGACATCCTGGTATATGGGCATATCATGGGTAGGGAGTGTTTGCACTGAGGTTTGTACAGTGGAAAACTTGTGTTTTGTTTGTTGAGACAGGGTCTCGTGTAGCCCAGGTTAGCCTCGAACTTGCTCTATAGTCAACAAGTACTTTGAACTGCTGGTCCTTCTTGCTCTACTTCCTGGGTAGAAAGGTGCTGAGTGGCAAGTGTTCACCGCCGCACCGGGGGGCGGTGTGTAGCGCTGGGACAGGAACCCAGGGCTTTAGGCGTGCTGGGCACACTGCCAACCTGAGCTGTATCCCCAGACCTTGCTAGAAAATGCTCACTTTGGGTTCAGAATGAGGGCCTATGGAGGACTGAGTGCAGCCAGCAGGCTAGCGTGTTAAAGGGTCTGGGCTATGTCCTCAACTCTGCAATAAAAAGGGCTGAATGGGAGCCCAAAAGCAGCCAACAGGTGAGTGGCCTAGACACTCATTCATGTCCTCCTTGCCTCCCCACAGAGGCGCAAGAACCCAGCCTACCTGAAGAGTGTCAGCCTACAGGAGCCCCGGGGACGATGGCAGGAGGGCGCAGAGAAGCGCCCCGGCTTCCGCCGCCAGGCCTCCCTGTCCCAGAGCATCCGCAAGTGAGCACCTGAGCCCTGCCTGGTCACCCCAGCGGCCTGGCCTTTCCCGGGGCCTGAGCCCTGTGTCCCCCTTTCCAGAGGTGTAGACAATCAGGGAGTAGCATCTCCCCGTGGATGTGGAAGGCCAGAATCTGAAGTGATGGTGTTAATGGGATGAGAAGGGGCTGGGGCTGGGCCTGTGCACCTGACAGGAAGTTCCACAGCACGCTGCAGAGGGGCTCTCCAGCCTTCCCAGTCCCACCCATCATGGGGTAGCCTTCACTCTCAGCCTGGTCGCTGGGCTGTAGCTGGGAACTCAGGGGGGTGTAGGGAAGACTCACTGATTCCCTAGGGCCTTGAAGATACATGGCAGGGTCCATGGTCCATTGGTTACCCTGTATACACACAGGAACACACATGCCTTACCCTCAAGTCCCCTCTCCCCACACACACCGCCATCCCCTAGACCACCTTCCATAAACACGAGCACCATGGCCTCCCGTCACCTCATACCCGTGTGCCTCGTGTACCCGCAACTCACACATCACCCTCCCAACACACACACATGTACCGCCATCCCCCTGCCTCCTCCTTTAACACATGTACCTTCGCCCTCACCTCCTCGTGCACACGCGTGCACCAGGACAGGTGCGTGCACAGGTTTCTGCCCACACCGTATCTGTTCTGCAGGAGCACAGCCCAGTGGTTTGGGGTCAGCGGCGACTGGGAGGGCAAGCGACAAAACTGGCATCGTCGCAGCCTGCACCACTGCAGCGTGCACTATGGCCGCCTCAAGGCCTCGTGCCAGAGAGAACTGGAGCTGCCCAGCCAGGAGGTGCCATCCTTCCAGGGCACTGAGTCTCCAAAACCGTGCAAGATGCCCAAGGTGGGCCCCCTGGAGGTGATGGGCAGCAAGCGGCTCTCCCAGGGTCTGGGCAACATTGTTCACCCACATCTCTTGCAGATTGTGGATCCACTGGCTCGGGGTAGGGCCTTCCGCCATCCAGATGAGGTGGACCGGCCTCACGCTGCCCACCCACCTCTGACTCCAGGGGTCCTGTCTCTCACATCCTTCACCAGTGTCCGCTCTGGCTACTCCCATCTGCCCCGCCGCAAGAGGATATCTGTTGCCCATATGAGCTTTCAGGCAGCCGCCGCCCTCCTCAAGGTAAGGTCTGCATTGAAGGATGTATGTCCCCGTCCAGGGTAGCCACTCCACTCACCTACATGTCTACCCTCTGTGTCAGAGTAGTGAATGCATGCACACCCTAAAGGCCAGAACTTATGTCCTTCAGGCCCACAGTTCCCCTGTGAGCCCTCAGCGCCTCCTCTGCTATGGGTTATGGGAGAAGTGGTGGGGGGGGGGGAGGTATTGGATGTAGATGCCTTGAGTGCCGGGTGCCAACTGTTCCCGTTAGCAGGCAAGAGCTCGTGAGGGAAGAGCTGAGAGCTGATCCTGATTACTGGAAGGAGAGGCTGTGTAGGGCCGGCTGCAGCCAGAGCCCCATCCTGGCCTGCTCTGAGTACTTCCTTCAGCCCGTCTACTTATCCAATGTCCTGTGCCTTTGCCAACCTGGTCCTGGGGTTCTGAGCCCTCCTTGACGCTTCTGTTCCATGCCCAGGGGCGTTCCGTGCTAGATGCGACTGGGCAGCGGTGCCGGCATGTCAAACGCAGCTTCGCTTACCCCAGCTTCCTGGAGGAGGATGCTGTCGATGGAGCTGACACCTTCGACTCCTCCTTTTTTAGTAAGGCAAGCATGGGGTGTGGACTCTGGGCGGGGGATGGGGTGGCCTGAGAGCTAGGAGGAGTGACCTTGGCCTTGACTGTGGCTTGTGGGATCCCAGGAAGGTCCAGAGGCAGGGTGGGGTATGGCCTTTGTGAGCCATTGGTCTGGGCTCCCTTAGAAGGGGGTGTGGAGTGGAGCACGAACCCGCTGGGAAAGTTAGGAGTGACAAGCATGCGGCTGCCCTTCCATCCTGAAGAGACTGTATAGCTTTGCCTTGCCCTTGATTGGAGTGCTACGATGGTCCTTGGGGCAGTGGCTCCTCACACTGTCCTTGGTGTCCCTCTACTCCAGGAAGAAATGAGCTCCATGCCTGACGATGTCTTTGAGTCCCCCCCACTCTCTGCCAGCTACTTCCGAGGTGTCCCACACTCTGCCTCCCCGGTCTCCCCGGATGGAGTGCACATCCCGCTGTGAGTACAGGGTGGGACTCTCCAGCCCCTGCTGAGCCCTGGCAGGGTCCTCAAGCTAAGAGCCTCTGTCATCACCAGAAAAGAATACAGCGGTGGCCGAGCCCTGGGTCCCGGGACCCAGCGTGGCAAACGCATTGCCTCCAAAGTAAAGCACTTTGCATTTGACCGGAAGAAGAGGCACTACGGCCTGGGCGTCGTGGGTAACTGGCTCAACCGAAGCTATCGACGCAGCATCAGCAGCACCGTGCAGCGGCAGCTGGAGAGCTTCGATAGCCACCGGTGAGCCCCCAGGAGCCAGTCTGAGCAGAGGACTAAGTGGCTAGAGTTTCCAAACCTCTCAGGCCTCTTCATCCCAAACATGGCCCCTTCTCAGTCAGTAAGCATTCTGAGAGCGCCTCCTGCAGGTCCTGCAGGTAATGACAAGCTCCTGGGCACACACATGCTCAGGGAGCGCTCTGTAGCCTGGAGAGAGCCAGCTGACACTGCTACCTTATCCTCAACATGGCCCCCAGACAGCAGTCAGTCAGTCAGTCAGTCAGTCAGTCAACAAACACAGATCAAGGACAACTATAGCAGTCTCTGGACACAGCCCAGAGAGAGGGGCATTGCGCCTGGACAGGTGCCCTGGGGCTGGCAAGGCGGTTCAGTGAGGCTAGGGATGAGTTTGATCCCTGGAACCAATAAAAAGAAAGGAGAGAAGCGACTCCACAGAGTTGTCGCCTGACGTCCACATGCCTGCGAGTCATGTTGGGGACACACACACACACAACTCTAATAATTTTAAAATGATCTTTTAAGCCCAGCATGCTGGCACATGCTTTTAGTTCCAGTATTCAGGAGGCAGAGGCAGACAGAGGTCTATGAGTTCAAAGCTAGCCCGGTCTAAATAGTGACTACTAGCTAATGCTCCATAGAGAAACGTTCTCTCAAAGCCAAAAGGCGGTTAAAAGAGAACAAAGGGAGTTGGCGCCTGGAGTGAGGGGTCCTGGGGGGAGTGGACACAGAGATGTTCAGGGAAACTGGAGATTAAAGAGTGATAGCCAAAGTGTGGTTGACAGTGTGACCTGATAGGCCTCGGACTCCAAATTACACAAAGTAAGAAAGGGCAGGAGTCGAAGTAAGAAAGGGCAGGAGTGGTGGAGTGGGTGGGGAGCGGGTGGGGGACTTTTGGGATAGCATTGGAAATGTAAATGAAATAAATACCTAATAAATAAAGTAAAGAAAAAGAAAGGGCAGGAGTGGTGGGCAAGCGGCTAGGGTGGAGGGGTGCTGTTAGGGTGGGATGCCGTGAGCAGAGGTGTGGGCCCCCCCAGGTGATGTGAAGTGTGCACAAAGGTCCTGGGGCTTCAGGGGCCGTGGCCTGGTCCAGGAAGCACAAGCAGAGGAGGTGAGCAGCAATTGCAGGTGAGCACAGGCAGGCTTGCCAGTTATCAGCAGGGGATGGCTTTGATCTTCACACAGTAGGCAGTGGGAAGCCATCGTGGGCTTTGAACTGAGAGAGACACTGGGGATGCACCTTCCAAGTTTCTGTGGGGAAGGCTGAGCTGGGGGAATGCCTGCCATGCCCAGGTGAAGGGCGTGAGGAGCGGGGCATGAGCTCTGCCAGGCTGACTGGAAGCCTCCCCCGGCAGGCCCTACTTCACCTACTGGCTGACGTTCGTTCACATCATCATCACCTTGCTGGTGATCTGCACCTATGGCATCGCACCTGTGGGCTTTGCCCAGCACGTTACCACCCAGCTGGTGAGTAGGGTTCCTCCTGGGGGGTCCCCGGCCTCTCCCAAGGAGCTTTGGCACAGTTGGCACCAAGTATCTCCCACCACAGTACCCTGGCCCAAGTTGGAGATGCCTGAGGCTCATAGCCTCTTTCTAGAGGCCCTTTTCTGGGGATGCCCCCACCCCCGTCCCTTTCTCTTCTCACGCCGAGGGCTCTGGCTCCTCTAATGCCACAAACTACCTTCTTGATAGGTGCTGAAGAACAGAGGCGTGTATGAGAGCGTGAAGTACATCCAGCAGGAGAACTTCTGGATTGGCCCCAGCTCGGTGAGGCCCAGGATGCCCGGGAGCCCTGTATCCTGCCACTCCACACTGGGCAGAGGGGTGGATGGTAGGGTGCCCCGCCCACTGCTTCCGAGTATGGGGCACTGGCTCACAGTCCCCCCCCCCCCCACTCCAGATTGACCTCATTCACCTGGGAGCAAAGTTCTCGCCCTGCATCCGGAAGGACCAGCAAATTGAGCAGCTGGTACGGAGGGAGCGCGACATTGAGCGCACCTCTGGCTGCTGTGTCCAGAATGACCGCTCGGGCTGCATCCAGACCCTGAAGAAGGACTGCTCGGTGGGTCCTGCCCCTACCCCTGCACCTGCCCCTGCCCCTGCCAGCCTCCTTCCTTCCCCGGCCCAAAGCTGGGCTTGGAAAGCTGGACAGTAGTTCCTAGGAAGTACCCAAGTCCTGGGGAAATGGGAAAAGCCCTTGTCCTGCGGGGTTCGCTGCCCACACCATCTGACTGACACGGCCTGACCACCTGTCCACCCTCTAGGAGACTTTAGCCACGTTCGTAAAGTGGCAGAATGATACTGGGCCCTCAGACAAGTCTGACCTGAGCCAGAAGCAGCCATCGGCGGTTGTGTGCCACCAAGACCCCAGGTACAGCCAAGAGCCTCCTATGGGTCCAGAGTGGCACCCAGCTGTTGGAGCTGCCATCTGTGATGCTGGTGGGTGGGTGTGGCAGGCTGGGACATCCCAGCCTTTTATTTTGCTCAATCTGACCCCTGCTTCTAGGACCTGTGAAGAGCCTGCCTCCAGTGGGGCCCACATCTGGCCTGATGACATTACCAAGTGGCCGGTGAGTAGGAGATCCATGGAGAAAGGTCTGGGATGAGGGTGGGGACAGCTGGCTTTCCGTCATGAGGCCCACTGCCATTGGTCCCCTGTCTCTTAGATCTGCACAGAGCAGGCTCAGAGCAACCACACGGGCTTGTTGCACATAGACTGTAAGATCAAAGGCCGCCCCTGCTGCATCGGCACCAAGGGCAGGTGAGCCGGTGCCTCCAACCAACCCCTGCAGGCTGATGGACCTCTGTGACTGTCTTCTGTTCTCTGCTCTTGGGTGATGGGGGGAGGCAGGGATTGAGGGGCAGTGATATAGAAAGGAGCTTGTCCCATCCTGCCTGCCATGCCCAGGGACTGGGCTCCCCAGCTGATGCTCTTTAGAACGCTGACAGCCGTCTGCTTCCTGTCCACAGCTGCGAGATCACCACTCGGGAGTACTGTGAGTTCATGCATGGCTATTTCCATGAAGACGCGACGCTGTGTTCCCAGGTAGTGGAAGCTGTAGGGATTCTGAGGGCCACTGGGGTCCTTACCCTTTGGAAGCCTCAGACTTGGCTTGCCTCCCAGGGCAGAACTACTGACCCTGTGTCTCCCACCCAGGTGCACTGTTTAGACAAGGTGTGTGGGCTCCTGCCTTTCCTCAACCCTGAGGTCCCTGACCAGTTCTACCGGATCTGGCTGTCTTTATTCCTGCATGCTGGGTAAGAGGCACCCTGTTGCCCCATGCTCAGACTCCCATGTCTCCCCTCTTGGGTGCCGGAGAAAAGGGCTTCCAGACCGAGCACACTGGCTCAACCTGCTAGTGCTAGACTGCGCTGTGGTGTGCTCTGCGGGTGACCATGGGCACACAGGAAAGGCTGATGGTGCTCATGTGCCTACCCCAGCATAGTGCACTGCCTTGTGTCTGTGGTCTTCCAAATGACCATCCTGAGGGACCTAGAGAAGCTGGCCGGCTGGCACCGCATCTCCATCATCTTCATCCTTAGTGGCATTACAGGCAACCTGGCCAGCGCCATCTTCCTCCCCTACCGGGCAGAGGTACAAACTTGGGAGACAAGGGCAGAGAGGGTGGGATGAGCCCTTCCTTTTGGATCTAAAGCTTTATAACATATGGGGAGGACCATTGTAGCCTGTGGGGAGGACCATTGTGGCTTGTCAGGAGGACTATTGTGGCCTGTGGGGAGGATCACTGTGGCCTATGGGAAGGACCAAACCTGCTGCTTCTTGCTCTGGTTCCACCCCAGAATCTGCAACAAGGGCAGAGTCCCTGTTGTGTCAAGCTTACCTATAGATGGGCAGCTAAGGTAGAACCTATTGATTAGCCTCTTAATTCATGACAGGAGGGAACAGAGATACTCTTGAGTCCCCAGAGATCCTTGCTCCTTGTTCTGTGAAACCCTACATTTGGCTCCTCTCCACCCTCAGGAGGAGAGGTCTTGAGTCTGTTGCTCCTTCTGGCCTGCGATCTCTCCACTGCCTGTAGTCTCCTAGGACAGGCTGGCTTGTGCTAAGCACGGGGTTAGAGCACACCCAGGTTTGCTGCAGGGTTGGACAGAGCAGGGCCAGCAGCTCCTGTGGCATCCTCCGAGTGGGAGATGTGCCCCACAGCTGGTACCTGGCACCCAGCATCAGTGGCGACATCTCTCCTCCCTGACCCCAGGTGGGCCCAGCCGGGTCGCAGTTCGGCCTCCTCGCCTGCCTCTTCGTGGAGCTGTTCCAGAGCTGGCAGCTGTTGGAGCGGCCGTGGAAGGCCTTCTTCAACCTGTCGGCCATTGTGCTTTTCCTCTTCATCTGTGGCCTCCTGCCCTGGATAGACAACATCGCCCACATCTTCGGGTTCCTCAGCGGCATGCTTCTGGCCTTCGCCTTCCTGCCTTACATTACCTTCGGCACCAGCGACAAGTACCGCAAGCGAGCCCTCATCCTCGTGTCGCTGCTGGTCTTTGCTGGGCTCTTTGCTTCCCTGGTGCTGTGGCTGTACATCTACCCCATCAACTGGCCCTGGATCGAGTACCTCACCTGCTTTCCCTTCACCAGCCGCTTCTGTGAGAAGTACGAGCTAGACCAGGTGCTACACTAACTGCAGAGATTGTGTGTCTGCCCTGGGCCGTGTGTCTATGAACCGGTGGGGCCCTGAGCCCAGCAGCTCGGTCCACACTCAAGGCTGACTCCAGATGAGACGGGCGGTAAAGGCAGGCTCCCCAGGGAGATGACTCCTCCTTTCTCAGGTCTGAATGTTCCTGACCCAAGTCTGGGGGACATCCAGGACACTTGCTTCTCTGAGGCTCAGGTCCCAGGCCCTGCCTGCCTCTCTGGCTCTATAAAGATGATAACTTTTCTTGGGCCTCTGGCCTCTGCGGGTGCTGTCTCCCCACTGACACTGTGACTGTGACCTCGCCAGACACACAGCTGCTCTCTCAGTTGTCCCCAGGGTTGAGGTCCTTACCATGCTGCTATGACCCCGTTTTCCTGTTTCTCCTCTCCTCCCTGTCCTTCCTGTGTTTGTCCGTGGACTCGTGAGCCTGCTCCTGAGGCTCCTGGACATAGAGCATTGTGGGGAAGGCTCTGGCTGTTGTCTATGGGGGATGACAAGCAAGGAGAGATGGCTATACAGGGATGCTAGGGGCTTTTGTTAAGCAAAGAAGCCAGCTCTCCTAAGCCCATCAGCTGCCCTAGCTCCAGCATGTGTCTGGCTGCACAGGTTGGCTCTGATCCCAGGATGCCCCTGCCACCTGCCCTCACTCCTGCGTGGCCGTGGGCCGAGCCGCCTTGAGGACTAGCTCCCAGAGGAGGCCTGAGGCCCAGACTGGTGGGTTTTTTGGTTTTGTTTTGTTTTTTTTTTTCCAATTTATATTATGGTCCTAATTTTGTAAAGTAACGCTAACTTTGTACGGATGATGTCTCAAGTTTATTAAATGACATTCTTTATTAAAATGCTGCCTTTTGCCTTAGACCTCCAAGAGAAGGAAAGCTAGAACTTGGGGCTACAGAGATGGCTCACTTCCTATAGAGAACCTGGGTTCAGTTCAGAGATCCGCCTGCCTCTGCCTCCCAAGTACTGGGATTAAAGGTGTGCGCTACCACCGCCCCAGCCAAAACAATGTTTTTATTTGAAAGAGAAAGCCCCGGGGCCTTGAGGCTGAAGCAGACCGGAACACTTGGGATCTCTGTCATTTAGTTGAACTAGAAACCAGATTGAGATCTCAGCAGAGCCCCCAAGGACCCTGAGAGAACTGGGTTACGTGTAGAGCCCTGAGACCTCAACCCCAGCTGCTCTGCCTTTGCTCCAGGGACATCAGGGGCTGATGGGCAGCAGGAGTGGCCTGTTCCAGCAGAGGTGGACCAGCGGGGAGGAGGCCACGTGTTTGCTCCAGTCAGCTCGAAGAAGACCCTACACACACCCATGAGGCACAGCCACTGGGGACATAGCTACTTTATTCGTGGGCAGAGGTGCCAGTCCTGTGGCTGGTGGGGGAACCAGGGAGGCAGGGGGGTGGGCCGGCACATTGGTGGCTGACTGCAGTTTGGTGTGGCTCTGCAGCATGTCCCTACCCCAAGGATGCCACCATTAACAAGTCCCGGCTCCTGGCTGCCCCTCATCCCCAGCGTTCGGAGCTAGGAAGGGATGTCAGCCTGGCCAGGAGTGAGGGCTCCCAAGGACCAGGGCACTGCACTGGAGCACAGTAAACAGAGCAGGCAGAGGAGGAAATGCGGAGACAAACCCCCTCTGTTCCTGCTTCCCCATCCTGGTCTTGCCTTTGTGCACAGTTCAGAAGGCAAGAGGTCCTCTGGGGACAGACAGCAGCCTCTGCTGAAGGGAAGCCACCTCCTGTCCTCTTTATTGGCCCTTACCTCTGTACTCCAGTTGGGAACCGCTGTCTCCCTTCATGCTAGCCAGCTCTAGTTGGATGGGCTGGAGGCAGAGGAGGCTGTGACATGGGAAGTGGACCGGAGGCCCCGAGCTGCTGCTCCCACCCTCGCCATGGCCAAGCACACAGCTTGGGTCAGCAGCCGCTGTTCCTGCGCAGGAAGGCGTGGCATCGTAAGGAACACTGTAGCTCCGTGAAGGTGAGAGAGCCCACGGTGATGGCACATGGGCCCACAGCCTGGAAGCCAAATTTCTCATAGAAGGGTACCAGGGCATCCTCACACATGAGCACAGCCCGGCGCACGGCCGGCTGACTGCCCAGGTGGTGAAGGTATCTCCACAGGAGGACAGAGCCCTTGCCCTGCTGCCGGAAGGTTCTGTGCACCGCCAGTACGTGCAGGTGGGCTGTGCGGCCTCCGGGCCTGTGTAGTGTCAGCGACTCCTGGGGATGGGCAAGGGACAGATGTCTGGGTTACTTCTGCTACACCTGTTTCTCCAAACCCAACCAGACCAAAAGGATCCTGGGTACCAGGAACATCCAGGGTTCCCTTACCAGACAGGACCCCACTGCTACCTACATCTAAAGTCCTACAGTTCGGGACTCTAAAGCAGCAATTCTCAACCTGTGGGTTGTGACCCCTTTGGAGGTCAAACGACTGTTTCATAGGAGTCGACTAAGACTGTAAAAAAAGAAAACACAGAGATTTAGATTACAATTTATAGCAGTAACAAGATTATAGTTGTGAAGTAGCAATGAAAATGATTTTATGGTTGGGGGGTCACCACAACATGAGGAACTGTGTTAAAGTGTCTCAGCTTTAGGAAGGTTGAGAACCACCACTCTAAAGGGATGGGCAGGGAGCTCTTGCCTTGGGAGGGGTCCTGCTGCTTGGACTCACGCTTTGCTTCTGAAGGAGACTTCCATCCCCGGGAGCTCCCCCTGCCCTCACCTGAGTAAGTCTCTCCTTGTCCCACAGCGAGCCAATGATGAAGGCCACAAGGCAGCCTTCCTCAAACCAGCCCAGTGACAGCTCTGGACACAGGGTTAGGAAGTGCCGGATCTCATCCAAGTAGAGGGGACAGGTACCGGAGACAGAGATAAAGGCTGTAGCAGAAGGCAAGATGAAGGCTGCTTGCTCTGCACTTGCCTGCTGTTTGTGCACAGAAGTGGTCACTCGGGTGATCCTGCCCGAGCTAGGAAAACAGGTGACTCTGGGCTGTTGCTTCTTACACTAGAGCACACCTCCCTCCCTCCCTTCCTCCCTCCCTCCCTCCCTCCTTCCCCCATCTCTCCTCATCCCTGCCGTGTGTGTGTGTGTGTGTGTGTGTGTGTGTGTGTGTGTGTGAGAGAGAGAGAGAGAGAGAGAGAGAGAGAGAGAGAGAGAGCTCTCAAATTTGCCTCCCAAAGGCAAGCGCACCCGCCCAAGCGCCACTCACCTTCCCGCTCAATCTCAAACGCACTGGTGGCATCCTCAGGTGTGAGGCAGCGGAACTCACTGGCAGGGAGTGTGTGGCGCCGCTGGCAGCCTAGGAACTCTGAGGTCCCAAGTGGCAGGTGCAGGGCCTCAGGTTTCAGGGAGTTGATGTTCAACATGGGCGTCTGGCCACTGAACCCTCCCAGGGGTTCCCCAGCTTCAGAAGTGCTCCCTGAGCAACTGTCAGAGGAGAGAGAGAGAGAGAGACAGAGAAAGACAGACAGACAGAGAGAGACAGAGACAGAGAGAGACAGAGAGAGAGAAAGAGAAAGAGACAAAGAGACAGAGAGAAAGACAGAGAGAGAGAAAGAGAGAGACAGAGAGAGACAGAGACAGAGAGAAAGAGAGACAGACAGGGAGAGAGAGAGAAAGAGAGAGAGAGGGAGAGTCTGGCGTTCATCACAGAGAGTGCCAGTCTCTTGGGGTAGAACCAGTCCCCAGGTACCTGAACCTCAAGGCAAACTGCAGGAACTGACAATGTTAGCGTGATTTTCTCTCTTTCACTCATGAGCTAGAGGTCCCTTTGAGCAATTGTTCAAAGCTCAAGACTCTACAGGCCCTCCAGCCTTGGGAGACTGTGGGCACCATAACTGTGTATCGGTATCATACCCCAAGAGGGCAGTAGAGCAAGGCCATGAACCTTCAACCTCTTCTTGTGAATCTGCGGGGTGGGCAGGCTCCCAGGCCCCTCATACCTGGGGCCTCATAGTCATGTGGCTACTGCCAGTCATGTGACTGTCTCACCCAGAAGACTTCTTGTTTTTTGTTTTTTGTTTTTTTTTTTCAGTTTTTGTTCTTTGAAGGAAGTGTATATGTCTGTGTATCTGTGTGTGGCTCCGTGCACAAGCCCCCAGCGCCCAGAGGTGAAGCATCCCCTGGAGCTAGAGCTACAGGTGGTTGTGAGCTCCCACTGTGGGTGCTGGGAACTGAGCTCAGGTCTGAAGCAGAACTCATACACGCTGTTAATCTCCGAGCCGTCTATCCTCCCCCGAGCTGAGAGCTTTTTAGGTTGTCTCAGACCTTAGTCCAGGAGAAAAAGCTCTTTAATTAATGTGAGCCTGACATCAGACTGGGTCATGCTGGGGAGATGGGGGATAAGATGGTTAAAGAGCCTAGGACTGGAGAGTCTGAGGTCAGGAGGGTCAGGTATGGAGGACATTCAGGGCGATGTGTCTGTCCTATCAGCTTAGGCACATAGAACATGCCAGTGTGATACCCTCTTTCTCATGACACCCTACAAAGCGGTGGTCCTTAGAGGATGTCTTCCATCCCGCAGCTTTCAAAAAGGGCTGAGGAGCTTAGGTGAAATGGCTCAGCAGGCAAAGGCGCTTGCCACCAAGCCTGAGGACCTGTGTTTGATCCCAGGGATCCACATGCTAGAAGGAGAGAACTGACTCCCACAGTGCTCCTCTGGCTTCCGCATGTGTGCACCGCACGTGCACATCAAACAAGTAACTAGAATGGAATAGAGATGTTCTTTTTAAATGGGTGATGGAGATAGCTCAAGCACGAGGACCTAAGCATAAGTCTCAGACATGGAAAATCTGGTGCAGGGCCCCTCACCCAGCATCTGTATCCTAGGACCAGAGACACGGGGTTGGACAAATCCCTGGGACTCGCTGGCTCCCCTAGCCAACCCAGCCCACTTGGTGAACTTCAGACCAGTGAGAGACCTTGTCCAAAGAGACGAAGTAGACAGTCCCTGCAGTTCTCAGAGAATGACACCCAGAGCTAACCTCTGGCCTCCACTCACACACACACACACACACACACACACACACACAAACACATAATATGCACACACATACATACACATTCACATACATACATACACAAATACATGCACACATACATGCACATACATACACAAGCTCGAATACATGCACACATACATACACATATACATGCACACACATGCATGCACACACACATATATATACATACATATATACATAGAGCCAGGGATGGGGGGCCCACTTACCAGAACTTTAAGAAGGAGTGCAGGTGTTGTCCTGGGGGCTGTCACTGGGTGCTGGGACTAGGAGAAGCTGAGACTCCTGACTGCAAGGAAGCTGTAGCACATATTTCCCCTGGCAGCATGTGATGGCTCAGAGATTCTAATCCCCCTGGCCCTGCCTCCCATGTTACCCCAGGCAGTATGATGCCAGCAGGGCTTGGCAGTCAGGCTCTGGCCCTATCCTGCTGAGGGCAGGCGTCATCAGTGGTACTGGGGACGTAGAAAGAATTACTAGTAGCCGTCTCAAGCTATAGGGAGAGCATGGGCTAAGCCTGGGGGTCTAACTAATCCCTGCTTTGTCCCCAGCTGGCTGGGGACCAGCCACCACCTTCTGTCCCTCAGAGGCCAGTTTGCCCACGCCTCTGAGGGTCCTTCTTGGTCAGGAAGCCTGCTATCCCTTATAGCCACATACCTGGGGAGGCAGCTTCTACAATCCACAGGGTATCCTGCCAGGTGAGTGTAACTATCCATTTTACAGAGGAGGAAACTGAGGCTCTGCCCCATAACTTGAGGGGCCCCAGTCAGGTACCAGGAGAGCAGGAAGGTCCCTAGAAACAGTTCTCCAGAGCAGAAACACCTCAATACCACCAACCAAAGAGAGAACTATGGGTCTATACAAAATGTCACGGGACACACACACACACACACACACACACACACACACACACCATCATGCAGCACCCAGAAGGAGACCAGCACAGTGGTGACAGAAGCCAGAACACAAGAGACACATGGTGGTTTCTAGTTCAACATCTTGTCCAGATGTTAGGACCCGGCTGCTGGATGCCCAGGGAGAAGGCCTTAAGGTCACCAGCAAGGTAACTGTTCAGTTGGACGGTGCTAATTCATGCAGCTACCTCTATGTATGTTATGCTCAACATCTTCTTAAACTCCAAAGATCTCTGACTTCCACACCTGCAATCTCTCTGTCCCTCACACCACTCTTTTGTTCCCTTTCCTTCCCACTCACACCTCACCCTGCCTCTCTTAGCTCTTCTCTGGCCAGCTCCTCTTACCATATGTTCCCCTGTTCCACCAGGGTACTGTAGCTCTTTGTCTGCATCAGCAAGCCTTGCCAGCTCAAGGCACTGAGCCAGGAGGAGCATTCCCCAAAGCCACCAGCAGAGGGCACACCTGCTAGGACCAGTGATCCTCTTAGAGGGATGCAGTTCCAACCTTGACCCTTGGGTGGAGGGAACCAGGGCCAGTACAGGCAACACCACACACACAATCAGCTGTCTGTGGAGACCTCTTCCCCCAGAATCCTTCTCTGCTGTTTGATGCTGCAGGATCTCCTGTTTTTGCCTTAACTGCATGCTCCCTGGACACTTCCATCTTTCCTCTGCTGGAGCCCTCAACAGACTTCTCATGGCTGATCAAAAAGCCCTTCTTAGGGCTTAGCCCTTGGGTCTGGTGGGCAGACACACTCAGAACCTCAGCTAGGTGTCTATACTGCTAACAACCAGGGTTTGCAGAGGCATCTGTGTCCCTCCTTAGTTGCTGGCTCCATTGCACCCCTGGTGTCCCATGTGGCAACCATCTGTTGACGCCCATAGCTTCATGGTGAGTCTGCATTCCTGGTCATTGACCACGCTCATGGCCAGGTACCTTCTGGAAAACACCTCTAAACACAGTGACCCCCTGAACACAGGAAAGGGCAACGTGATGGTAATCTGGAGAATCCCAGCCTGCACCAGGCAAGAGAGGGAAGTGGAGGGGAGGGGAGGTGATGGCTAGGGTCTCTTCTGGCCAATAGGAAGAAAGCATACTACCGACATGGGCACATGGGCACATGGATCCCTGTTTACCTAGCCCAGCCCTGCATCTACCTGGTGTGGTAGCACAGGCCTGGGTCCCAGCCCTCCGGAGGGGGACGCAGGATCAGGAGTTCAAGGTCATCCTGAGCTACACAGGGAGTTTAAGGGCAGTCTTAGTTACAACTGCTGACAGAGACAGAGGTGGGGGAGGGGGAGAGGAGGGAGGAGAGGAGAGGAGAGGAGAGGAGAGGAGAGGAGAGAGGGAGAGAGTGAGCGAGTGTGTGTGTGTGTGTGTGTGTGTGTGTGTGAGAGAGAGAGAGAGAGAGAGAGAGAGAGAGAGAGAATATAAATGGGGAGGGGAAAGCTTCCCAGGTTGATGGGGATAAAGATCAGGATTCAGGATGCCCTGATACATCAAGTGCTCGGTATCCAGAGGAGGGTGTTCATTTCTAGTTCCAACCACGTGGAATAAGACTTTACTGAGAAGCCGGGCAGTGGTAGCGCACACCTTTAGTCCCAGCACTTGGGAGGCAGAGGCAGGCAGATTTCTGAGTTCGAGATCAGCCTGGTCTACAGAGTGCGTTCCAGGACAGCAGGACAGTCAGGGCTACACAGTGAAACCCTGTCTCAAAAAACCAGAGAGAGAGAGAGAGAGAGAGAGAGAGAGAGAGAGAGAGAGAGAGAGAGTTCACTGAGACCTTTCAGAATACCCTATCATCTCCCAACTCTAGAGACTCCTCCTCCCTAAAGATCATGACTATTATTACATTGGCCTGACTTCAGCTTTTGTGTAAGAGATTGTTGGTTTTTCTTTTTAACTTAGGTTAAAATTTTTTACGTGTCTGAGTGCATTGCCTGCATGCATGTAAATGCTGCACATGCATGCCTGGTATTCTCAGAGGCCAGGAAGAAGCACCAGATCCCCTGGAATTGGAGTTACAAGAAGTTATGAGCCTTGTGGAGGGTGTTGGGAACTGAACGCAAGTCCTCTGTGCTCAGAACCATTAAAGTCATCTTTAGATGGAAAGCACACGCGCACGCGTGCACACACACACACACACACACACACACACACACACACACACACACGGTGCTCTTAACCACTGAGGCATCTCTCCAGGAGGAACAATCTGTTACATAAAAGCCCCAGCTCCAGTTTTCTGTCTGTGGCTGTGATAAACACCATGACCAAAGCAGCTTGGCAAGGAAAGGGTTGATTTTACCTCACAGCTTATGGTCCCTCATGAAGGGCAGCCGGGGGCAGGGCAGGAGCTGAAGGCCCAGGAACCTGGAGGCGGGACCTGAAGAAGACACTATGGAGGAAGGCCTCCCATGGGCCTGCTCTTTATCTTACACAACCCAGGACTACCTGTCCAGGGGTGGCTCTGCCCACAGTGAACTCGCCCCTCCCATGGCAATCAATAATCAAGAAAATACCTGAACACAGGCTCACAGGGCAGATTGACAAGACTAGCCAGCTCAGAAGGCCCCTGCACCGTTTGGGATGTCCAAAAGCTCGTCTAGTTTAACTTTCTTGGCAGGGGAGTGAGGGAGCCAGGGAGAACGCCATGCTACACCATGATTGGAGAAGGTGGTATGCTAAGCTGCAGAAGGCCCTGGGCCCCTTGGTCTCCAATCACCTGTAACGTGCCCTACTCCGGATCATTTCTGTGAGTCTAGTCTTCATACTCCAGACCAGTGGTTCTCACTCCTGGCTGCAGGTTGGAATCACCTGGGATCTGTGTGTGTGGGGGGGGGGGGGGGTGCTGAAGAGATGACTCAGCCTTTAAGAGCACCAGCTGCTCTTCCAGAGGACCTGGGTTCAATTCTAGCACTCAGTGACTCACAACTATGTTTAACTCCAGGTCAAGGGGATCCATCATCCTCTCCTGGCCTCTGTGGGCACCAGACATGCAATGTGGCACACTGACCATACATGCAGGCAAAACACCCATACACATAAAATAAAAATTATTAAAAAGAGATAATCAGGTGGTGGCAGTGCACGCCTTTAATCCCAACACTCAGGAGGCAGAGGCAGGCGGATCTCTGTGAGATCGAGGCCAGCCTGGCCTACAGAGTAAGCTCCTGGACAGCCAGGATGACATAGAGGAACCCTGCAGGGAGTGGGGTAGGGATAATCCAACATCCGTGTTACCCCTAGAGACTCGTCTCTTCTAAGCATTCTAGAACAGGATGTGAGAAGCTGAGGCAGTCCCCTGTGAGCTGAGAACCACCGTTAGCCCTGTTTCCTCCCCAGCCTCTGGGCCCGGTAGTGTTGCACCTGTTTGTCTTCCTTGTGAGGAGTCAGTCCCTCCGCTCCCGCTGCTTAAGAATGGAGCAAGGAAAAAAAAAAAAAAAAAAAAAAGAATGGAGCAAGGAGGGATGAGCCTCCTCAAAAGAATCCCTGGAGAAAAGCGGAATGTCACAGAGATGAAACCATCTCAAAACACCCGTCCCCAGCCTTCCCCTGGGGATGCCATCCCTCCCTGGGAATGGCATCTGTTTGTGCCTGCTCTGCCTGCCTGTGGCTGATTAGAGCGAGTGCTGACCTCCTGTCCCGGCTCAGGGGAATGGAGAAGAAAGCACCACCCTCCTAGTGAGGCTCAATATGGATGTAAGCCCCGAGGCTTTGTTCTCGACGCCTCCTTTCTCCTCAGCTTCAACCTGCGATCAGGTGGCTGGGATGTGTTTAGAGTGGGTCCCTCTGGAGTATGTGTACTGAGGAGGGGGCGTGGACCCTTTAAGGGGTGTGCCCCTGCCAAAAGTAATTGAGCACACTGCTTTCAAAACGCGCTGATGTAATTCTCTCGGGACCCTGGTTATTTCTATCAAGGGGGTTTGTTATAAAGAGCGTGTCTGGTAATCTCTCTCTGGCTTGCTATCTCGACATATGATATCTTGTCACACACATGCTCCCACCATCGTGTGTGATGTCATATGTCACAAGGTCTTTCCAGAACTGAGCACTCCGGGCTCTGGGATCTTAGAATTTTATCTTCCAGGAGTAGTACATTACCTTGTTAAATACCCAGAATGAGTGAGGCATTTCGTTATAGCAGTGGAAAATGGACTAACACATCTCCCACCATCCTCAAACCATGGAATAACCCCACCCCCGCCTTCCCCAACCCACAGACTAACACTCCTCCCACCATCCCCAACCCACAGACTAACCCTACTCCCCACCTTCCCCAAACCATGAACCTATACTCCTCGGTGGTTAAATCCAACGACCCTGCCCAGTCCTCACAGTGAGGTGTAGGGTAGGACTATATATAAAGTTGCTCCTCCAACCAGGATGCCTTTGAGAATACATGGCGATTGCCCACTTAAGTGAGGCTGTCCCATCTCCAAGGCACTCTGGTCTGCAACGCTAACCACATCTCTCTCTCTCTCTTGCAACTTCATCTCTTCTGGTTCTTTTTCACTGCCTGCCTGTAATTCCAGCCTTCCTTCTTTCCTTCCTTCTTTCCTTCCTTCCTTTCCTCCTCTGCTCCCCACCCTCTGCTGGAAATTGAAGCCAAAGACCTCAAGCCTGGTAGGCAAGAAGTGTTCGTGGACCACTGAGCTATATTCCCAGCCCAGAGTCCTCTCCTGCCTGCCCTTTAAAAGTTGATGTCTCAGAGTACAGAGGAGATCTTGGGCCAGGAGACTACTCACGTAATACCATAATCCCTTTCTGTATGTGTCCAGCCCCGTAGACGGTGTAACGGGAAGAGTGAACGCTAACATGGCTTTGTAGGGTGGTGTGATCCTGTCTGAAGATTATCACACATGGGCCACTCTGGTGGGGGATGGTGTCCTGAAGGAGATTGTGGGGAGGGGAAAGAAGCTGAGTGCTTTCTACTCGTTTGCTGTCACCTACCTGAAAACTGACACAAGTAATAGTTTGTGTTTTTATGTAAGAGAGTTAATGTCCCCTTTCAGGGATGCGTGGATAAGTAGATTTCGCATTTATGTGGCAGAGTGCTCCTCAGTCATCAGGAGAAGTGCAGACGTAAGTTCCAACTTAGATGAGCCTTGACGTATGCCTAAGTGAAAGGATGGATGCACAATGAGGAGGGCACGCTCTCTACGCTGACAGCCGAGCTGCGGGATGTGCACTGTTTTCAGAAGAGCCATTGACAGGAGGAATGGTGATGTCATGAGGTGGGGACAATCAGGACAAGTTCCAGAATCCAAGCTGGCCTAGAACCTAGTCTCTCATTGCAGCCCAAGCTAAGCTCAAACTTACTGTGACTATCCTGCTTCAGCCTTCTGAGCCACCACACGAGGCTAGGCACTGATGACCTTAAACATCAGACTGGGGTGGTGACTCTGGTTAAAAGTGTTTGCCACCCAAGCATGAGAACTGAAGTTTACCCCCTGAGGCCCAGGTAAATGCTGCATGCGCAGCAGTCCACCTGTAATTCTAACCGTACAAGGCAGAGACAACGGATTTCAGAGCAAGCTGCCTGCCAAAACTAGCCATATTGGCAAGCTCTGGGTTTGATTGAGAGACCCTGGCTCAATGAATCGCGTAGAAGACTGATGCAGAATGGAATGATTCTTAGCAACAACACATGCACACACGCATGCAAAAGACTGCTTCCCAGAGAGGAGGATGGTGTCGAGGTCAGGTACAGACCTGTGTGGCAGAGGTGGTGGGGAGACACCATTGGCTAAAGGCATGCTGACTCACTAACACCGCTGGGATTGGAGGAGAGCCACATAGTCCCACCTTGTCTCCAGCCTGAGGCCCGCAGCAGAGTGCACAGTGCTGCAACTGCCCAAGCCTGCATCTGCCCAAGCCTGAGGCGGGACACAGGTCCCTGGGCCAACGACGCTTCCAGACAGGAGCCACACCTGCTCTACTTCATGTATCCCGCACTTGAAGTCGGCCTTGCAGATCCTGCGCTATGCCATTATTTTCTTCACATTTTTGCCAAGGGCCAGTCCCTAAGGGGAATGGCCCTGAGCTGAGACGCAGGCGCTGCGGATGTAATGGGGCGCGCTCTTTGGAGCGCCCCCTGCTGGACAGAAAAGGAAGTGCATCTGGGCTCCCTCTCAACAGTGACTCCGAAGGCGCTCAAACTGGGTGGAACCAGGGTTCTTCACCTTGTTAGCTTCAATGCCTAGAGTGCACTGGGGGCATAGTAAACTCACCAAAGGGAGGTTCAGGGATGTCAGACCTTTTTGTATCCATCCATGTGACACATGAGCAAACCCCAGGACCTAGGCACCAGGGTTAAACACACCAGTAAGACATGAGGCACCCAGTCCAGACAGGTTCTGGATAATCTATGCAAAGCTATTGAGTATAGAACTGGGCATGAAGTCACACTTCAATGAGTGAAGCTATTATTAGCCATTATTACCAGAAGCCATGGACTAAATGGGGCGTATCTTCCTGGAGTGCCAGTCTACTCAACAATTAGGAAGGGAGGACACTGCTTTTTCATAACAAAGCAACAAACACAGGTGTACTTCAGGACAGGAACTCAAACAGGGCACGAACCTGGAGGCAGGAGCTGAGGCAGATTCCGTGAAGGGGTGCTACTGACTGGCTCGCTCCTCATGGCATGCTCAGTCGGCCTTCTTATAGAATCCATGACCACCAGGCCAGGGGTGGCACCACCCACAATGGGCTGGGCTTTTCCCCAACACTCACTAATTAAGAAAATGCTCCACAGACTTGCCTGCAGCCCAGCCATATGGAGGCATTTTCTTAAGTGAGGTCCCCTCCTCTCAGATGACTCTAGTTTGTGTCAAATTGACATAAAACCACCCAGCACACGCAGGGTCCCACACCAGTTCAGGGTACAGTGACTTAGCTGGTCTAGTAACCAGCTTGCTCTGGCTATCCCCTCTCTCCTCCCCCTGAGCACTGGCATTACAGGAGGAAGAAACGGGACTTTGTTTTGAGACACTCTGTTCGCCTGGCTTCCAGAAGTGGTCCTTAAGAGGTTTCTATGACAGCTGTGAGATTGTCCAGATTTTTGTAGGTGAGGGAGTGAGAGCTTGTCTCGTAGCTATGTTTGTTTTGTTCCTTAAGAATCCCTATAGCTCAGGCTTGCCTCAAACTTCTTGTGCAGCTGAAGATGACCTTGAACTTCTGACCTTCCGGCCTGCACCTCCCGGCTGCTGGGATTGCAGGCGTGTGTGCCACTGTGTTTTATTCAGTGATGACGGAGCCCAGGTTTTTCTACAGGCTAGGCAAGCTCTCTACCATGCAAGCTTCAGCCCAGCTCTTAAAGAGTATTCACTTTTTGTTTGCTTATGGTTTTGTTTGTTTGTTTGTTTGTTTTGAGACAGCATCTCTCTGTGTAGTCCAGGCTCTCCTGAAAGTCACTATGTAGACCAGGTTGGTCCTCCTGTCTCTGGCTCCTGAATCCTTGGGGTTAGAGTTGTGTGCACCACTACGCCCAGCTATCATGAACTTATGACTGTGCCACCTTGAGGAAAAAGCCCTGACTTGAGAGTCAACCTTACCTCTAAATCATATCCCAGTTTTCCTTCGGCTCTTATGTACCTGACTCTCTGCAGGTTCTTTTTTAATTTTTGTAAATTTATTTTCATTTTTTAAAAAAAGATTTATTTATTTATCTATCTCATGTATGTGGGTACACTGTTGCTGTCTTCAGACACACCAGAAGAGGGCATCGGATCCCATTACAGATGGTTGTGAGCCACCATGTGGTTGCTGGGAATTGAACTCAGGACCTCTGGAAGAGCAGTCAGTGCTTTTAACTGCTGAGCCATCTCTCTAGGCCCTCATTTTTTCCAAACCCTCATTTTTTTTTTTTTTTTTTTTGAGACAGGGTCTGGAACTTGATTTGTAGACCAGGCTGGTGTCAAAACTCAGAGATCTACCTTAGCTCAGCTCCTGAGTGGCCCGATTAACGGTGTTTTCCACCATGCTAGGTGTAAATTTTAATTAATTGCATGTGTATGGGTGTTTTGCCTGTGTGTGTGTCTGTGTACAAGTATGCAATGCTGAGGGAGGCCAGAAGACGGCATCAGGTGCCCTGGAACTGGAGTTGTGAACTCCCAACTAGTTGCTGAGATTTGAACCTGGGTCCTCTGGAAGAGCAGCCAGTGCTCTTACCTGCTGAGCACCTCTTCAGCCCTCCATGAATGTTCATTTTTCCCTGAGTGTAGTTGTACATCCCCAATATACCAAAAATCACCCAAAGTGCAGGGTTCTGCCTCTTTTCCCTTTTGAAAAGCCTGAACACAGTAATAACAAACCACCTGACTGCCATGGATGGTGTTGGAGAAACGTGTGAAAAGTGCTTTTGATGGGGAAAGGCTAGGGGCAGATCTTGACTATTCTTAATTCCCTTTAAACAACTCATTAGAAACCCTTTCCCTGAGAATGTGTCTAAATCTTTAGGACCTTAGCAAGGTGACACACCAAATTAATAGAATTACTGTTTATATTTTACAATGGTAATAAGGAGCTGACCATAGGGTAGCCGGATAACAGTTCTGCCAGTCTGCAGTTTAGTCTAGGCAGGGAGGTTTGCAGCAGTACAGTAATGACTAAATGTTACTGAGAGAGCTATATGCCAGGCCCTGATCTACACCATTCAATCTCAGCATTGCAGTGATGCAGTGATGCAGGTATTGCTATCATACATGCAAGAAAATTGAGCCCTAACTGGCTCACTTTCTCAAATTGTCCTCTGACTCCTACAGGAATGCTATGGCATGCTCCTGCCCCCCCAAGTCTCTTTCTCTCTCTCATGTGTGCGGTCCCCCCACCCCACATACACATTAAATAAAGAACAAATGTAATAAAATTTTTGGCAAGAAGGATCAGAGGTTAAGTGCTCAACCCCGATGACCCAATTCAATCCCGAGAATCCCACTGATGGGAGGAGAGGAACAGCCCCTGCAAGCTGTCCTCTGACTGAACAGCCCCTGCAAGCTGTTCTCTGACTTCCAGACGTGCAGCAGCCTGGGCCATGGTCCTTGTCTTCATTAGGTTTTTACTGCTGTGAACAGACACCATGACCAAGGCAACTCATAAATTATAATATTTAATTGGGGCTGGTTTACAGGTTCAGAGGTTCAGTCCATTTTCATCAAGGCAGGAACATGACAGTGTCCAGGCAGATGTGGGGCTGGAGGAGCTGAGAGTCCTACATCTTCATCCAAAGGCAGACAAGAGACTGGTTTCCAGGCAATTAGGATGAGGTATTAAAGCCCATGCCCACAGTGACACACCTACTCCAACAAGGCCATATCTCCAAAGAGTGCCATCCTCTGGGCCAAGCATATTCAGACCATCACAATCAATAAACAGCCAAGATTTGGCTCCTATATTTTTATTATGGTTTTGTTTTGAAGACAAGATCTTACTATGTAGGCCTGGCTATCCTGGAACTTACTACGTTGACCAGCTGGCCTTGAACCCACAAAGATCCACCTGGTTCTTAACTTTTGTTTTGTTTTTGTTTTTCGAGACAGGGTTTCTCTGTATAGTCTTGGCTGTCCTGGAACTCACTTTGTAGACCAGGCTGGCCTCGAATTCAGAAATCTGCCTGCCTCTGCCTCCCAAGTGCTGGGATTAAAGCTGTGTGCCACCACTGCCCAGCATGGTTCTTACTTGTAATCACTCCTAACTCCCCCTCTTGCTGTGTATAGAAGGCCTCACTGAGATCTGGATCCACCAAAAGGGCTTTGAAGGCAAACCTCCGGTGCTTCTGACTTGCAGCCCTTTCTCATGTGGCTCTGGGCTCTCATCACATCCTCTAGACCAGTTCTCTAAGGGGTCATGACCTTCCAAGTTCCACCCGGGACTCTACATACTCTATACCTATCTATTACAGCCTTGCTTACAAGCTGCCTTAGAGCTGCTTTTTCAGCTATTTAATGAGTATTTGTTTCACGTGCCCAACTAGACTGTCCTCTAGGCACATGTTCATGGCATGCACCACCACACCCAGTTGACAACAACTTAAAAAAATTATTGTGATGATATCTGTGTACATGAGTTTGGGCACATGTGGGCATCTAGAAGATGAAGATGCAGTCACTCTGCAGGGCTACAACTTGATTAGGATGCCAAGGGTGCTTGCTAAACTTGACTGACTAGGAGTGAGGGCACATACCTGTAGTACTCACTAGGGAGGCAGACACTGGCAGATCTCTGTGTTTGAAACCAGCCTGGTTTACAGTGTGAGTTTACATAGATAGGTGGATTTCTGAGAGTCCAGGCCAGTCAGGGCTGCATAGTAAGACTCTGCCTCTTTTTTCTTTTCTTTTCTTTTCTTTTCTTTTCTTTTCTTTTCTTTTCTTTTCTTTTCTTTTCTTCTTTTCTTTTCTTTCTTTCTTTCTTTCTTTCTTTCTTTCTTTCTTTCTTTCTTTCTTTCTTTCTCTCTTTCTCCCCCCCCCACCTTTTTTTGATTTTTCAAGACAGGGGTTTTCTAATATATATATATATATATATATATAAAATTTTAAATTTCAATTAATTTTATTTATTTATTTTGGTTTTATTTTGTAGCCCTGGCTGTCCTGAAACTCACTTTGTTTGGTTTTTTTAAAGGCATTTTTTATTAGATATTTTCTTCATTTACATTTCAAATGCTATCCCCAAAGCCCCCTATACCCTCCCCTGTCACTTTGGGTTTTGTTTTTGTTTTTGTTTTTTGTTTTTGTTTTTGAGACAGGGTTTTTCTGTTTAGTCCTGGCTGTCCTGGAACTCACTCTGTAGACCAGGCTGGCCTCGAACTCAGAAACCCGCCTGCCTCCCAAGTGCTGAGATTAAAGGTGTGTGCCACTGCCTTGCAAGACTCACTTTGTAAGTCATGGCTGGCCTCGAATTCACAGATATCCTCCTGCCTCTGCCTTCCAAGTGCTGGGATTAAAAGCATGTGTCATAACTAAACCGCATTTAAAAAATTTTTGTTTGGCTTTTTTATTCTTTTGTTTGTTTTTACTTTTCGAGACAGGGTTTCTCTGTGTAGCCCTGGCTGTCCTGGACTCACTCTGTAGACCAGGCTGGCCTAGAACTCAGAAGTCCATCTGCCTCTGCTTCCCCAGTGCTGGGATTAAAGGCGTGCGCCACCACTGCTTGGCTTGTTTGGCTTTTTCGAGGCAGGGTTTCTCTGTGTAACCTGGACTTGCTTTGAGACCAGGCTGGCCTAAAACAGAGATGGGCTTGCCTCTGCCTCCTGAGAGCTGGGGGTTAAAGGCGTGGCCACCACGTCAGACCCGGGCATAATTTTTTTTTAAGAAATTACAGTCAGTTTTGCGTGCAGTCCCCGCCCCTCAACTCCGGTAGACCAGTACCCTTCCTCAGGCCCCTAATCCATCTTCGTTCCTGCAGCCCTGCCACGCCCCGCGGCAGTCCTTCCACCCCCGCCCCAAGCATCTTCAGCGTCCCCTAGCGACCGGGCGGCGGCTCCTAGCAACAGCATCCCGGCGCCCTAACGACGGCGGCACGCAGGCCTACGTCAGCGCGCTCGGCCCCGCCCCCGCGCCGCCGGCCCCGCCTCCCCGCGCCTTAGGCTGCCGCCGCCGCTACCGCCGCCGCTGTCGCTGCTGCCGCCGCCCGAGACTCGCGCAGAGCAGTTATGGCGGATCCCGCAGCGCCCGCACCCGCCCAGGCCCAGGCCGCCGCCGCCCCGACCCCGGCCGCAGCCCCCGCCGCCGCCGCCCCGCCGCCCGCGCCCGCTACGGACTCGGCCTCAGGGCCGTCCTCCGACTCCGGCCCCGAAGCAGGCTCACAGCGCCTGCTGTTCTCCCACGACCTGGTGTCCGGCCGTTACCGCGGCTCGGTGCACTTCGGGCTGGTACGCCTCATCCACGGCGAGGACTCGGACTCGGAGGGCGACGATGACGGCCGCGGCAGCTCGGGCTGCTCCGAGGCCGGGGGCGCGGGCCACGAGGAGGGCCGGGCCAGCCCTCTGCGGCGCGGCTACGTGCGCGTCCAGTGGTACCCGGAGGGCGTCAAGCAGCATGTGAAGGAGACCAAGGTGAGGCGGGCCGGGGCGGTCGGCAGGGCTCGGGGAGGGGAACGCCGCCTCGTCGCCCGGTGCACCGTCATCACACCGGCCTGGGCGCGCACGCCGGCAGGGCTGCTCCGGGCGAGGGGAGGGGCCTTGCGAGCGATGCTCGGCTGTGGTGTTGGCCTCGGGGTGATGGACGCGCACGGATGCCCGTGGGGACCTCCTCGGGCGCTGAGGCGCGTTCGGCGTTACACTAGTGCGGCGTTTTTTGCTTACAACCCCCACCGCTAAAGGAGGTCCGTGCTGCATTGTGCTTTCCGAAGGGAAGGCCGTGCCGGGGAGGGCTTGGCTGTGGGTATTCCAAAACAAAGATAGAGGTGAAAACCCAAGAAGTTGAGCAGATGCTGACGGAATGCATGGTGGGGCAGCGGCCCCACGTCTTTTTTGTTGTAACCCCTCTGCATCCTTTGAATTGCCTCGGAGAACTTTATGAGGGAAATGATGAACCAGTCCAGGGCCATGATATTAATAGTACTGAGGGAGATGGTGGCAGCTGCGACTGGGTGTCTAGGACTTCTTGGGGTGGGGTGGCCTATGAAATCGTGGACAGAAGAGAGAGGGACCAATGGGAAAAGCTGCATCTTGTTTTTTCGTTCTTTTGGTTTTAACCTGGGGCTCTTAAGCAAATACCACATTCTCCCACTGTTCGGGAAAGAGGCTTGTGAATGGAGCAGTTCTACAAGAGCGGACTGACATCATAAACCTAAGCCAAGATTGGTTTGCAGGCTTGTTTTCCTGAGTGTGTGGTTTTGTATCTGTCTCTCACATATCTTTACCTCACAGCTCCTCCTGTCCTGCCCCTCCCCATCAGGAAACATTTCTAAGCATGAATCAGGTCCCTGGAAGTGAGAGATCTGCTTTGGGGGAAGGCTGTTAAGTCACTGTTTTTTGCAGTGCTGAGGGTTGAACCCAGGAACTTGATGCTAAACCTCCAGCACTTTGACGTAGAGCTACGTCCTAAACCATTCTACTTTATTTTGAGAGTAAACCTTGCCAACTTGTTCAGATTGGTTTGGAAATTAAGATATTCTCACCTCAAGCCTAGACAGTATAGAGGAGCCAAGCCACCAAAACAATCGCAGGGGGCTCTTCAGAAATTAATATAAGGCTGTATGGTGACTCATGTCTTTGTTTTTTCCAGACAGGGTTTCTCTGCGTAGCCCTGGCTGTCCTGGAACTCACTCTGTAGACCAGGCTGGCCTTGAACTCAGAAATCCGCCTGCCTCTGCCTCCCAAGTGCTGGGATTAAAGGCATGCAGCACCACTGCCTGGCGACTCATGCCTTTAATCCCAGCACTAGGGAGGCTGATGAGGCAGGAGGATCTCTTGGGTTTAAGGCCATCCTGGTCTACAGAGTGGACAGCCAGAGTTACATAATAAGACCTTGTCTCAAAGCAAACAAACAAACAAACAAAAAAGGTTTCTCACACTGGGTAAAAAAGACAGCAGAGGCACATGGCTTCATGCCATACTAAGAAGGGAGACACTGCAGCCAGAGGATGGCAGGAGACCAGCTGGGAAAAAGCCTGACTCTGAGGAGAGGCTGTGATCTAGTTCTTGTGCAGGGGTGATCTGTCTTTCAGTAACCAGTGTGTACCCACATCCACATGAAGCACACACGCAGACACACGGTCTCAGCTTTTCCTCAGGAACACGTAAGTAAGTCAGGCAACAGCTTCTGATTCTTAGGAAAACTGAGTTCACTGGCAAAAGTGTTTGGAAAGTGCTCCATTTTGCAGCAGAATGCTTATTAAAAACCATCACAGTTGTTGTATCTGGGAAGAAGGGTTATTGCGCTCATTCTGTGTCTGCATTGTGGGGCCAGAGGTTTTCTGTAAGGTTCAGAAAATATGTTCTGTCAGCCAGCTACTCCAGAAGTTTGACTCCCACCCTGGCTGAGGGATATGAGCCTAGCTCTGCCACTGGGCACTGCCATTTTCTTTTGTCTGTTCCTGTTCATCTTGAAACTTTGCTTATGGCTATAGGCTATGTTCCCTCTGCCTTCCCCAACAACATGTAATAAAATGTGACCTAAAAAGCCCATTTTGGAGGTACATAGAAAACAACTTGAAAAGGCCTCTGTTTAGGTAGGTTTTGAAGATTCCCTCTTGAAACTTGGTTCGACTGCATTGGAGCCCATCTTGTCTCTGGTATTGTTTCCTCCAGTATTGCAATTCTTGTGGCTTCCAGCAAAGGGATTCCAAGGAGGGGTGGGCTGGGAGTATCCAATGCAGGCCACAAGATCCAGGGCTGTTGTGAAGGACTAAGAGAATACATGTTTTGGGGAGGTTGTACATTTACAGGTAGCAGGTATCCGTCACCATGAGCTGTGGGCACAGGATAGAGGTGGGTCCTGGAACCCTGCAGCACTGTGTTTAGGGAGCTTGTCCTGCCCTCCTCCACCTCATTCATTCTAACCTCAGGATGGCAGAGTGCCAGAGTAGACACTCACTCTGGAGTCCTGGTCATCAGGACTCTGGTTATGAGATGGAAGGACTCTGTTACTGGCAGTTTGTAGGCAAAAGTTCTCTGTCCTGGAACTCACTCTGTATATACATCAGGCTGGTGGAAGACTTGGATCAGCCTGACTGTGCTTCTCGAGTGCTGGAATTAAAGACATGCACCGCCACATCCAGCTAGAGTGAGTTTTAGGAACTTGTTTGTTGTTTTCTGATTTGGGGGAATTGTTTGTTTGTTTTTTGTTTTGTTTTGTTTTTAGACAACAAATTTCTCTATGTAGCTCTGGCTGCCCTGGAACTTGATCTGTTAGATCTGCCTGCCTATGCCTTCAAGTGCTAAAGGCATAGTTTGTTTCTATAGCTGTGATAAAACACCATGACCCAAAACAACTTGAAGGAATTAATTCAGAAAGATTTATTTCACTTTTACTGCATGTAGTTCATCCAGAAATTCACAGAGCCCTGCCTACCTCTGCCTCTGCCTCTGCCGAGTGTATACCACAGCCGGCTTGGGTATTTGTTTGTTTGTTTTGTTTTTAGGTAACAGCAGCAGTGCAGGCCTTTAATCCTAGCCAGCAAGGCCTACACAGTGAGTTCCAGGATAGCCAGGGCTACACAGACAGAGATTTTGTATTAAAAGAAAAAAGTTGATAGTTATTGGAATAATTTTAACTGTGTGTTTGATGGCGCCTCCCTCACATTCTGGAGTGTTTTGTTTTTCCATGTTCAGTTGGAGAATGTGAATACTTCCAGACAGTGGTGGCGCATGCCTTTAATCCCAGCACTCGGGAGGCAGAGGCAGGCGGATTTCTGAGTTCGAGGCCAGCCTGGTCTACAGAGTGAGTTCCAGGGAGAGAGAGAGAGAAAAAGAGAGGGAGAGAGGGAGGGGGGGAGAGAGAATATGAATACTGGCTTAATATGCTTTTTTTAAAAGGTTTAGTTATTTATTTTATGTATATGAGTGCTATATCTGTACACCTGCATGCCAGAAGACGGCATCAGATCTCAGAATAGATAGTTGTGAGCCACCATGCTGGGAATTGGACTCAAGACCTCTGGAAGAGCAGATGTGCTTCTAACTGCCAAGCCAGCTCTCCAGCCCCAGCCCCCAGCCCCCAGCCCCAGCCCCCATGCTTATTAACCCTTTATTGTACATACTGACCTGAAACCCAGCCTCTTGTCTCAGCCTCACAAATAGTTAGGATTTCAGTGTGTCTGCCATGCCTAGCTTAACACCTCCCTCTCTAAAAAGCTTTGTCTTTAGTTATGTGTGTAAGCATATATAAACATGTCTGTAGGGGTGGGTGGTGGATATGCGTAAATATGTCTCTGTGGATATGAGTAAGTGTGAGTGCAGAGGCCAGAAGAAGACATGGCTGCTGGGAACTGAGCTTTGGTCCTCGGGAAGAGTAGCAAGCGCTCTTAACTGCTGGCACATTTCTCCATCCCTAATACGCGTCTCCAAAGGTCAGTTTTTAGCAAACATATTTATAAAGAAGGATGAAGGGATGGGCAGCAAGCCTATTTCCTTCCTGTTCCCTCACTGTAAATGAGCAGCAGAAATAAGGTTGTTTCTGCCACAAAGCATGGAATTTGTGGCTGTTCCCAAAGCTCCCAGCAGCCAAGATTAAGCTTCTTTAGAACCTAAAAAACAATTAGGCATGGTGGCACTCAGCTTCAGTCCTAGCACCCTTCTCCATCTCTGTGAGCTGCAGGCCGCATGGTCTACGTTGTGAGTTCCAGGACAGCCAGATCTATATAGACCCATTTTTAAAAAAAAAAAAAAAAAAAAAAAAGAGAGAGAGAGACACCTTTCCCCCAACCCCAACCCAGCAGAAGACCTCAACAGCCAGCAGCTCCTCACTCCTCCAGGCTCTCTTCTGGCATCCTGACTTCACCCTGGTGGCCCATTCCTCGGCTCAGAGCTTCTCACCTGGCTGAATGTTCTCTGTGGAAGCTTGCCCTTTCCCCGGCACTGCTGGCTAACCCTTTGAGTACTGTTCTGAAATAAAGCCAACAGCAACAGTCCCTTAGCTGCCCTGAACCCTGACTAGACAGGGAGGGAGCTCTTCTTCATTTCACCGATCCTGTTGGGATGGAGCAGTCCTGGGAGGAAGGAGCCAGACTGCTGTCAGTCAGGTCAAGGCAAGAGTCTTTCTGGAGGTACTTGTTTTGGCTTGTTTCTCTCCCTCCTTCCTTCCTTCCCTCTCTCCCTTAATAGGGTCTCATGTCACCCATACTGCCCTCAGACTCACCTTGTAGCAGAGGATAACTGTACTTCTGATCCTTCTGCCTCCACCTCCCAAGTGCTGGGAATGCAGGCAGGTGTGGGCCCCACACCCACTGTTGCTTTCCCACCTCTGTGTTGCCTTTTAAGTTGCTGCAGCACTTTGTGTCTCTTAAGTTCAGGCTGCCTGGGATTACACTGCCTTTGTGAGGCTGGGGTGGGGGGTGGGGGAAGCTCCCTGATGACAGGTCCCTCCGGAATTGGCTTTGCAGTTTATTTTTGGTTCCTACTCAGGCCAGCATTTCCATGGGGAAAGCTATTTAGGTGTAGCATCATAGCCCAAGAAGTTTGTCTCACTTGTCCAGGTGCAGGGGCCCATTAAAAGGAATTGTTCTTAGTGATGTAGCAGGAAGGAGTTATATAAGGTTAAAGCAAGGTGCAGGACTAAGTGGCTCTGAATTGCATTTTATTCAGATAGAATCACAGCTTGGAGACTCTTAACAGCTGTCTTGTGATTTTATTTTGTCCCTTGATTTTTCTCTCTTCTAACTCCTTGGCCTTGAGGCCACAATTGTGTCTCTGTGTGGTAATTCCCTTACTCAAGGGCACTTTGGCCAGATGAGGGATGTGTGTTTGTATTGCAATTGGAAGTCAAAACCCTTGGGTGCTCCCATGGCTGGCACTTGCTCTGCTTGACCTTGGCTGAGTCACTGCCTCAGCGCTAGCTCTTCACTGGCAGGTTAGATACGTGTCTCTAGCCCCTAGAGTGAGCCTGCACTGGTAGAGTGGTCAGCAGGACAGTCCCACTTGTGCCTGGGATGGCCTCTTGGTCCTGATGCTCAGAATATCCCTTTTCTGTCTCATGGTGGGGCCACAGCAAAGAGGCACCTTGGAAAGCTTGTTTTGGTGACATGGGAATTCCTAACTCCTATGTCATAGGGTGGGAGTAGTGGTGACAGGTGTGACTTGGGAGCCTTTTCCAGCAGTGCTCATGAGATCTCATGACTTTGTAAGTAATTTAGTAGTCGCTAGTTAATGTAGCATCTCCAGGAGCAGGCAGAACAGATGGCTACACAGATAGGTACTCAGCTGGCCCTGTGGCTCCCCGGGTCTGGAGATGGTCATTACTGGCAGTGGCGGCAGCCACGGTTATTTTTGAGCTAATAGTCTCACTGTAGTACTGGCTACCCTGAAACTCAGATCTGTGTAAGCATGCAGACCAGACTGGCCTCTGCCTCCCCAAAAGCTATGATTAAAGGTGCGCTTCACCACGTGGCTGGAAGACTTCTTTTGAAGTTCCCAGAGAGAGGTAATAGATGAATCCTAAGGGTCGGAATGATGCATTGTCCTAGGATCACAGCTCAAACCCATCACGGTTGTTGTGCCCCAGGCACTTAGTGCTGTACTCTGTGCTCATGGCAACTGTCTGATCAAGATGCGGTTACTGACCTTGGCGTTCAAAAACACTATTTCTGGGGAACCTTTGATTGCCTAGAATGTTGAGTGAATAGAGCACTAGCCTGCCTCAGTCCAGCACCGACCTACCAAGGGCCGCCTTCCACTGCTAGAAGCAAGAGGGCTTCTGTATCCCTGAAAACTGTCAATAGTGGGACTCCAGCCTGACCTGCTGTCCCCTGCTGCTGGGAATGCTGACTCATGAATCAGGGCCAAGAGCGATTCCTTGGGAAGCCTGAGCTCTGCCTCAGTCCCTTCCTCCCTCTGGCCTGTGGTCTGTTTTCTGCTTCAGGACATGCAAGGTGTTTCGTGCCTTCCCTGCTTCATTGATGGCCTTGCTTTTTCCTTTCTCATTTTTGTTTGATCAAGAACTTTCTCTTTTATTATTTTACACAACATTGGGCCTCATGGAATTCCCTGGAACCTATTTGGGGCCCACGTTTTTTAAAAAGAAGTACAAGTATCATGTGTAATGTGAATGACTGTGGACACGTGACAGTGTCAGCTGCCTCTGTGATCCCCTCAGAGTGGGAGTCAGGACAGTTGTGGGTTTCTCCCAGAACAACATGATCTAAACTCCTGTTAGGTCCGTGGGAACTTTGAGACCCTGGTCTGTGACTAGCCTCTTTCTTGGGACTGCTAATCAGGCCTGACAGTCTAAAGTGAGGAAATGGCCCTTGGGAAGGTGTAAGAGCATCCAGCTCAGGCGCTGTCACTGTCCTTTCTCAGTAGGAGTTTGGTAGTTTTGATTAGCTCCTTCCTCAGACTTTGTCTAATGGCCTGGGGTAGGGGGGTCAGGAAGGGAAGGGGGCAGTGGTGGAGATGTACGTCAGTGCTGCAGCAGCCCCAGTGCTGCAGCAGCCCCGGAACATTCTTTTGCTGAGCAGTAGTGCCCTTTAGAACCCCTCCGGACCTGACATCTCAGCCTGCCCCGGGGTCTGTTAGGAACCACCCGATGTGTGGTTGGCTATATGGGGAAGAGCCAAGTGCTTACTGGAATTTTTTTGTAGATCAGAGTAAAATTGAATCACATTAATGGCTGTCTGAATTTATCTGTTCCAAGGTTATTTGTCCTTCAACTCAGGGTGACCGTGTTGAATGAAGCCTTGGTCACGTGTGTCCAGGTTGTCAGAGTCCTCCACATAACCGGTGGCGTTCTTCCAGGGGAGGATAAGTCAAAGCAAGATTTCATGATTTAATTGACCTTTGGTCTTCCGTCTGGCCCCTCACAGTGGGGAGGGGCTCCGCCCCTCCCTTCCAAGGACCCCGTGGGCAGTAACTGTGAGATGGCTCCCCTTAGGGGTTAGATCTCGCTGGTTGTGTATGTGACTGGGCAGTCAGTTTGCTTGCCTGTTTTGAAAGACTGCAGCAGCAGCATTTGCTGTTCTACAGCTGGGCCACGGGACTGAGACACTTGCTTTGTCATTTTTGGCTCAAGCTGATAGCAGCCACATCTGGGGGACAGTCTGACTATGGCAATTTAAAGGTTTTTTTAAAAAAAATAAGATGCTGAGTCATCTGAGAGGCTGGGGAGAGCCAGTCAGCCCTACCCAACCAGAAAGCTGAAGATGGGCTAGCACGGACAGATTTCCTGCAGGCTCCTTCAGAGAAAGCCTCCTTCGTTTGCATACTGCAGCTAGAGCCTGGGTTCTGGCAGTCCTTCTGCCTGGCTCATCTCTGAGCCGCTTGTGAGAGCCTCGACTGGGATGTATGTGCAGGGTTTCTGAAGCAGCCTGGATGGCCTTCTCACCCAGTGCGTTTGCTGGCCCCTGAAGGGAAGTTCTACAGGAACACAACTGTCTGTCTCCTAGAACATCAGGCTTGGCGTATGCGGTGCTAGAGGCGTCCTGGATTTGTCTGCTTCTGCTTCATGTCTTAAGGGGCATAGAGGGCCCTGAAGGTTGATGACATCATCTTCTGGCCAGGGAGGAGAGCTTCTCCTGGCCTCGGGGACATCCCAGTCCTGGGCTGGTGGAATTGGTTGTCTGCCTCCCATTTCCTCATGACCCCTCACCTTTGGCCTTCCATCTGGCCTGTCACACTGCATATGATGGCTCCCCGGAGGTTGTAAGTGACTAGGAAATTTCTGGTCACCATATTTGCTGACTGTCTTAGTCACTGGACCTTTGATGCTATTTAATGCAGACAACTCAGCTCTCTTATTTTTGACATTTATTTTGTGTTTATATGTTTGTGGGCACATGTGTGCCATGAAAAGCATTTGAAGGTCAGAGAACACCTTGTGAGTTCTCTTCTACCTTACATGTTAGAAATCGGACTCTAAGGTTGTCAGACTCGGCAGCAAGCCCCTTTACACCTTGAGCCATCTCCGCAGCCTGAGCACCCACGCCCTAAGGCTTTATCTTAAAGGAATTGGGTTCTTCCCTTTATATCTGACTTACCTTTTTTTTTCTTTTTTTCTTCTCATTTTCTTCCCTAGAAGCCTTGCTCAGCCTCTCCTTCCCTCCCCTCGGCTCCCGTTTCCTCTTTTCTCTCCCTCCCTGGGTTCTGAGCACGTGTGGTACCTGCACCTGGATGAGTGCCTGCCACGGCTGCATCACTGTCCTCGTTGCCTGGTGTACATTCTACCAAGCCATCTAGCACCTCAGACTTCGTGGTGTAGCCTTGTGCTATGACTGCCCTCCCCTCCCCAGGTCTGTGGGATTCAAAACACGCCCCCGACTTTTTAATAGGAAAACATTGCAGACGTCCAGAAAAGCTGAAGAAGTAGACCACTGATAACTAATTGCCAGCCACCGTGAGTCAGCAACCTTTGTCACTCTGCCATCTGGCTTCGTCTGTGTATGTGAAAGTGAGTCCTTGGAAGCCACTTGTGAGTTAGGTGCAGACACGATGGCAGTGCACCCTGAGTGCTAAAGCTCGCAGCTTCTGACAGTCAGAATGCTGCCACTGCTAGGAGGTCCTCTTGGACTTTGACCTCTTTGCCATCAGTGTCTGGTTGAGCCACCTGCTCCCTGGGCTTGCCTTTGCTTTTCTCCCATGGTTATTTACGTGGGACTGAGCCATGGCCTCATACATGGTAGGTGGATGACCTCACACACCTCGTCCTTACTTTGGGTTCTGAGACAGGGTCTTACCCCAGGCTGGCCTTGAGCTCACTAGAGTATCGCCTGCTCACTCCATTTCTGGAGTAGTTGGCACTACAGACCTGCAGCACCAGGCCTGGCTGCTCTGCTCAGTTCTTCCCTACAGCCTTGGCTTGTTCTTTTCCTGGTCTAGAGTGACATGTCCTAGGGATCCTGTCTTCAGGTCCATCCCAGTTGTCTTGCTACTGATGACTTACACCCTCAGACCAGCCTTTCCCAGTTGTCTGCATCCAGTTTGACAGCTTCCCCCAGTTGACAAGTGCCTCCCTCCAATGTCCTGTGGCTCACTGGCATTCCTTCTTGTGCAACAAGGGTAGCAAAAGAGCTGTGTGTGCAGATTCCTGGGAAACATGATGACCGACCTGCGCTTATTCCTTCAACTCATTCATGAAGGAGTCTTCAGTGTTCATCATCTTTCTTTCTTTTTGTGTGCTGCGAATCCACCCAGGGCCTTCCACAAACTGAATAAACACTGTGCTACTGAGCTGTCTCTGCAGATGCCCTCCATCTGCAGATGTTTCATGGTGCTGGAGCTGTGGGCCCCTTCCTTACCTGCCCCTCATGTCAGCCCTTCTCCATTCTTGGTTGACAGATTGACCATGCCCAAACCGGGTTCCTTTGAAAGCACTATGAAGAATTACTCCAGGAGCAGCCCACACGCATATCCTAATACTAGGAGCAGATTAGTCATGAGACACCATATTGCAGTTTACTATTCTGGCAGCTTCCAGCACGGGCTTTCAGGCACAGTACGATGGAAGGAGCTAGGACAGAGCTAGCTTCAGAGCACACGTTCTTGCCTGCAAGGCTTCTCAGGAGAGACTGTGTGAGAACTGAGGATGCCACATCCAGGGAAAAGTCACCTGTCGGTCTGAGTTACCTTCTGTGCCTCTCAGCGTGGAACACATCTGGGGGTATTGTCCCTGTAGGAGCTTTAAGTTCTAAAAGCTCTTGGCAGAGTCACAACTTGTGTTTCCTCCTTGGTGATCAGTGTGGCTCATTTGTTGAAAGCTCTGGTTATATGTGCTGCCTGCATAGATGCTCTTGGCGTAGCCTGCAGTTGCAGTGATTATAGCAGACTTGCAACTTGGGAGAAATTTAAAACCATATTAAAAATGGATATAACGACCACAGTTATCAGGGTGTCAGTGGTGGAGGAAGGGAGGGAGGCATGAATGAACACAGCCTGGGCTGGTCTAGGCAGAAGCAGCTGCCCACACATAGGCCTTTCCTCAGTGCAGATTACTTAGTCTCTAGGATGTAGTCTGGAGGTCTAAAAAGCTCCAGTGAGGCTTCTGCTAGCCAGGATTCCTGAGTCACACTGGTGGCATATGGGGCCTTCAATAGGTCACTTTTTAATCCCTCTCCCCAAGTTTTAGTATGCAGTTGACTTTGAATATTTCGTTTCCCAGCGTGTGTGTGAATAACCAGAAATCACTAAAATGTGGCCACCAAAGACTGTTGACTAGGTAGCCGTGATGACAACCACATCTTTTTCCTCCCTCTGCTATTGCTGCTGCTGGTGGTCATTAGTACATAGTACATAGTGCTTGCCCCTCTAGGGTGAAAACAGGGTTTCTGAGTGTGAACACTTAAGAGGAAGTACTGGTTATGTGAATGGACTTGCTGGTGAGTGCAGCCTGGCTCAGTGGGCAGCTGCTGGGGAGCACATGCTTTCTAAGCCTCACTCCCCAAAGTGGCTGGTGCCCCATTTTAGAGATGGAGAGGGAAACCCAGAGAGGGTTTATAACTTGCCCAAGACAAGAGTCCAGATTTGAAACCAGCCCTGTTTGTGCTGCTAAAGTACAGAGTTGATGAATTTAGTTAAGGCCTGGCCTCTTGCTTTAGGCCAGGCGCTTGAGGGAGAAGACGCTCCCCACCCTCTAGACCTGCAGCAGCAAGCTCTCTGGAAGGGGCTGAAGACAAATGTCTTAGGCTGTGGGCTAGACCTGCAGCAGCAAGCTCTCTGGAGGGGCTGAAGACAAATGTCTTAGGCTGTGGGCTTCACTGTCTCCTCTCTGTTCCTCACTCAGCTCTACGCATAAGCACTTAGGGTGGTAATCAAGTGAACACCAAAGGAATGGTCAGACTGAGTCCCAATAAAATTGTTTGCTTGCTTGCTTGCTTGCTTGCTTGCTTGCTTGCTGAGACAAAGTTTGTGTGAGACACTACATAACACTGGCTCAGGGAAGTTTGCTAAGAGAGGGGGTGCGTACCTGCACATTAGGCCACAAAAGCTGAGCCCACGTGGAGGGTGTGTTTCTTTGTTTTTTTTTTCAAGGCAGGGTTTCTCTGTATAGCCCTGGCTGTCCTGGAACTCACTTTGTAGACCAGGCTGGCCTCGAACTCAGAAATCCGCCTGCCTCTGCCTCCCAAGTGCTGGGATTAAAGGCGTGTGCCACCACGCCCGGCGAGGGTGTGTTTCATGTTCAGTGGTGCAGGGGCTTGCGGTAGGAAGAACTGTCATGAAGAGTACTTTAGCCTTTAAAAGAGACGAGCGTGGGACAGCAGTGGCAGTTGGAAGGGCAGCTGGAGCAGAGGTGCAGTGCAGTGCAGTGTGCTGGAGAAATGGTTCACTTTAGCTGTTCCAAACTGAGGGCTGAGTATGATGGCGCATGCCTGGAACCCCAAGTATTTGGGGAGGCTGAGGCAGGAGGAAGGAGAGTTTGAGGCCAGCTTGGGTTTCACAGACAAACCCTGTCTCACAACAACAAAACAAAACTTGGGCATCAGAATTCTTTTAAGCAGCCGGGTGCTATTGTCCTAGCACTCAGGAGGCAGAGGCAGATCTGGTCTGAGTTCCAGGACAGCCAGGGCTATACAGAGAGACCTTGTCTTGAAGAAAAAAAAGAATTCTTCTAACCTTAAAAAAAAAAAGGCTATTGTGAACCTCAATGGGGTTTTATTTATCTAGGTTGCATCTCTTAATGCTTTGGCATAGAATACATTAAAATAGATTTTAGGGGGGCTGGTGAGATGGCTCAGTGGGTAAGAGCACCCGACTGCTCTTCTGAAGGTCCGGAGTTCAAATCCCAGCAACCACATGGTGGCTCACAACCATCTGTAATGAGATCTGACTCCCTCTTCTGGAGTGTCTGAAGACAGCTACAATGTACTTACATATAATAGATAGATAAATCTTTAAAAAAAATAGATTTTAGAACACAAGAGTATCAGGTGCACATTCCATCAACCATAAGAGCAATGACATCATCACACGTAGATCTGTGCGCTGATGAGAACGAAGAGGGGAATCACCTTTTCCCTGCAGCTGGAGTCAGAGTAAAACCTACTTTATAAAAGCTAAGCACACTTGGAGAGGCTTAGGGAGTTTCTCTGATGGAGTTTGTTAGGGAAAGGTTTTGACATCAGACTTTCTTGGCCCTGAGACTGTGTTTTGAGAACTGAGCTAGAAGTGATATGGAAAGCAAGTGGCTTGGTTTGATTTGGTTTGGTTTGGTTTGGCTTTTCGAGCCAGGGTTCCCTGGCTGTTCTGGAACTCACTCTGTAGACCAGGCTGGCCTCGAACTCAGAAATCCGCCTGCCTCTGCCTCCCGAGTGCGAGTGCTGGGCTTAAAGGCGTGCGCCACCACGCCCAGCTTAAGAGAGTGTTGCTGAGAGATGCTGGTTCTGGCCAGGCAGTGACAGTTGCCATTCTCTGTGAGCTGAGGCTGGCAGTGTTCTCTGCATGTTCACTCAAACACTTCTGACTATTACTATGTGTATGAGTGTTTTGGTTGCATGAATTGTCTGTGCACCATGTGTGTGCCTGGTGCTCTCAGAAGTCAGATCCCCTGGAGTGGGAGTTACAGACGGGGAAGCCTCCATGCGGGAATCTAACTGGGCAAGTGCTCTTAACCACAGAGCCATGTTCCAGTTGCACATTCGCTCGCTCGCTCGCTCTCTGCAGCCTTCTTGGCTGAGCCTGGTAAAGCAGGTAAGGACAGGTCATGAGGCTGACCTGGAAGAGCTCCTGTGAAATCTGGGCAGTGTCCCCAGGCTGCTCAGTCAGCTGCTCCTTAGGAGACTTTGCGGCATGCTTGATCTGTGGCATTCAGGCAGGACTGGGGTGACAGACTCAGGAGCTAGTGAAGAGCCACTGCAGAGGGGTGAGAGATGACCCACAGTGCTTGCTGTAGATTAGTAGCCAGCTGGAGTGTGCAGACAGTTAGGACACTTATGCAGTGCCCGTGAGCTATCTTAGGGCATTTTGTAGGCATGACATCACACGCGTGGAGTGTTGAATTTGTTGAATTTTAGAACAAAATAACTCCGACTGTGAAACAGCAACTTTGGGACCCAGGGAAGAGAGCCTGCGTTGGACTTCTGATAGACTGGAGAGGCTTTCCCAGGTCAACTTCACTGCTGCTCTGTTTGACCATAGCCCTGACTCCCCAGTTAGAACATCAGACAGTAGTGAAGCTTGGAATGAGGGTGAGCAGTGTGAGTGGAAAGGAAAACCAAAACATGGAAAGCTTTGGCTAGTAACAGGCCTTCCTTCCCTGCATGGCACACAGCAGCCATGTCCAGATGATCACAGCAGAGATGAGCAAACAGCCTGTGCATTCCTGGAGCCCCTCACCACCGCCTCACCTCAGCCCTCTCATCATCCTGCCGGGGACCCTTTATAAAAGTAGGCTTTAGCTTGTGACTCCAGCTATTGGGGTATCTGATTCCATCTTCTGGTCTCTGTGAGTATCCCCTCACATAAATAATAAATCTAAAAACAAACAATGTTCACTATAAACATGGTTCCCTGTTGTGAGAATCTGAAAGAGTGACAGGGACCCAGGTGTGCTCCAGTGTGCATGTCCTCAGAAGAGCAGAGCACTGAGCACAGGAGACCAGTGTAGGGAGATTCTGGGCTCTTTTCTGTGTGTTTGTGTTTACACGTGTAGGTGTGGGTATGTATATGTATACATGTGCACGTGGATGTGGTGTGCACTTGCTCGGGGAGGCTGGAGGGCAGTACTAGCTGCTTTTCTCAGTCACTTCTCCAGCCTTCTGACTGCCTTTGAACTCTAGAATAGGCTGGTTTCAATTCAAGGGAATATAATATGCCCGCCTCTGCTTCACAAATACTGGGAATAAGGGTGTGTGCCACTATGGCAGCATAATTTTATCTATGTTATCTATTCTCTTGTTTGTGTATGCTTGCATGCATGTCTGTGTATTTGGTACCTGCATATATCAGATCCCCCGATGGAGTTACACAGGATTGTGAGCCACCATATGAGACTGGAAATTAAACTCATGGCCTCTGAAACTGCTGAGCCATCTCTCTACTTCTTGACCAAACCTTTTTGATGATAATGTTTATGTTTCAGATTTTATTGTATTTCAAAGTTTTGGAACAGGGATGCCCAATCTGTACCCCCCCCCCCAAATCCAAGAATCTTTAAAAAAGAAAATGGGCTTATAAAAGTTTCCTGTAATATAATGTAACCACTGAGGCTATCTGCCTTTTATTTTATATTTCAGTGAATGTTAATTTTAATCTTTTACAAGTATATAAATATTTCTTTTCAGGAAAAAAAGAAATCACTGTTCCCTGACTCTAATCTCTCACTTCCTACCACCTAACAAGCTGTACAAAGGGGTCAGGTTCCGAGGGAAGGGGCTCAGCTTTGCAGCACCCTGCACTTCTAACCATGGAGACTTGAAAATCACTTAGCCTTCTCACTGTTGATGAATGTTCTAGAATGCACAGACAGCTTTGCTTTAGTGCAGTGGACCCCTTCTGGATGACATTGCAGATTAGAGCTCAGCACCTGGACTGTCACCCACTGCCTCCTGTCAGGGTCATTCCTTGACCCTTTGCCGGGATTCCTTCCTCCTGCGTGTTTGAAGTGTCCCTGTGCACTTCCTGCTTGCTTTTTTATAGTACTATTCAGTGGCACTCAATCAATTCCCTTCTGAAGGGCAGTTGCAGTGCACAGGACCTTTGCTGTAGTGAGTGCAGTGGGGTCAGTGTTTGTCAAACACGTAGACCAAGCCTTTGGCACAGGTTAGAAAGTGAAGTGAATTTGCTTTTTCAGGAGCCCCTTGGGTTCTTCTTTTCCCATAGTGCTCCTGAGATAGAGCTTCATGGGTGGAGGGGTCTGTGTGTCAGAAAGCCTTTCTGTCTCAAATGAGCATTGTTGGTTTGTTCACATATGTGTGTGTATGTGTGCATGCATGCACAAACATGCACATGTAGAATCAAAGGTTGTCTCGTGTCTTCCTTATACTGTGAGTCAGGTCTTTGTAGTGGGTGTGGCCTACGATGGCTTGTATTTGAGCTAGGTTAGGCAGTGAGCTGTGAGTGAACTCAGGCTCTGGTCTTCATGCTCATCTGGCAAGCACACTACTGACTGAGCCGCCCACCCAGGCCCTAGAAAAGCAGCTTTACAGGGCTTCTGCTGAATGCATGCAGTGCCCTTAGGGGGGGTCATCTTCGTTTTAATTTGCTTAGGATAAATCTCAACATGGAGTCACTGGGTCCATTTAAAGACCTTTGGCTCATGTTTCCCGTCATCTCAGATAGTGCCTGCTGCCTAGCAAGATGGTAAGGATTTGGGGTGACATGCCAGGCCCCTAGCTCATTAGCAAGATCTAGAGGGCTTAGGCCACAGCTGGCTAGCTGTCTCCTGCACCCTGGGCTGGGCTGTCCTTTTACCCAACAGATTGGTTGGTCTGGGCACCCTGAGTTACGGACGATACAGCCCTGTGTATACAAATAGACCAGGGGGTGAAGTGAGCGAGGAGGAACATGTGCAGGACTGTGATTGCCACGACAACTAGAAATGACACATTTCTTTTTTTGTTGTTGTTTGTTTTTCGAGACGCGGTTTCTCTATGTAGCCCTGGCTGTCCTGGAACTCTTTTTGTAGATCAGGCTGGCCTTGAACTCAGAAATCTGCCTGTCTCTGCCTCCCAAGTGCTGGGATTAAAGGCGTGCACCACCACGCCCCAACTGAAATGACACATTTTTACTTCCTGGAGATTGGATAACCTTTGAGGTGCTGAGCAGAGCACCTGACATTATGGGACAGTTTGTTCTGCCTGCTTCTCCCCACTTGTGGTTGGAAGCCCATTTAGTATGATTGGAGGTATAGCGCGGGACTGTACTGGCTTGCTCCTTAAAACTATTTTCTGGCTGAGCCGGAGATCAGTCTCAAAGCTTCTAAGGGCTAGGCAAGTGTTTACCCACTGAAATACACCTGGAACCCTTTTGATATTTCTTCCTGATGGAAACTGTCAAAAACTCACCTTTAGGCTTTTGAAATATGCAGAGTACATTGTTATCTCTAGACTTAAGGCTGGCTTATGTTCCCGTGTCCTAACAGGTACATACAAATGGCACAGTATTCCAAAAATGCCAGAAGAATGTGTTCATGTTCCTGTGTTTCCATTCACCAAAGATGGGCTCTATGTCCAGATATGTTCCACGCATCTCTAGTGTATGTCTGGGTTATTTTTCTGTTCCTGTTTTATATAACCCTGAACTCTTCAGATCCTGCCTGCTTCCTCCATCCTGAGGGCTGAGGTTGTTAGGTGCCATCAGCCCTGGTTTATGGAGGTTGGATAATCAAACACAGAACTCTGGTTTGCTAGGCAAGTACTTTATCCACTAAGCCACATCCCCAGGCCTCTCCTGTAGTTTTGGGGTTTTGTTTCTTTTTTTCAGGGTCTCCCTGTGTAGCCGGGCAGGCCTTGAACTCATCATTGTGCTTCTTTCTCAGCTTCATAAAGAATGGAACTACAGTTGTGTACCACCACACCCATGTTTTTCATGATTTGTTTTGAGGCGGGGTCTCTCTATATAGCCCTGGCTGTCCTGGATCTCACTATGTAGACCATGCTGGGCTCAAACACTCAGACCAGCCAGCCCATGTCTCACAGAGTTTGCTTGTCTTGGCCATAAAGAATATATCCTATACACAAATGATCCTCCTGCCTCAGTCTCCCAAGTAGCTGAGGATCTCAGCCCACATCACTTCGTATCTCTTTATCATATCTCTCTCTTTTTTTTAAGACTAATTTGTTATATGTAAGTGCACTGTAGCTGTCTTCAGACACACCAGAAGAGGGCATCAGATCTCATTACAGATGGTTGTGAGCCACCATGTGGTTGCTGGGATTTGAACTCAGGTCCTTTGGAAGAGCAGTCAGTGCTCTTACCCACTGAGCCATCTCTCCAGCCCCACTGCTTATCTCTTGTCTTTATTTCTTTACAGAGAAGAAAGGAAAGAAATGACACCCTAAACAGCTCTGAGGGACAGGATGGGAACCAAGGAACGGTCTGAGCCAGACCCAACTATGCAGGTCCGAAGCAGTGACCCGCAGACTGTAAAACAGTTACATAGAAAGCTTTATGCATAAAAAAGCAAAGCTTATGCTTTATTTTGTTGTTTTTTTGAGATAGGGTTTCTTTGTGTAGCCCTGCTGTCCTGGTCACTTTGTAGACCTGGCTCTCCACAAACTCAGAACTGCCTCTCCAGTGCTAGAGTTCTGGTGGGGTTTTTGGTTTGTTTTTTGGTTTTTGTTTTGTTTGTTGGTTGGTTGGTTCTGTTTTTGGCTTTTTTAAGAGATTATTTTGTGTAAAGTGTTTGCCTATATGCATGTCTTCTATCATATGTATGCTGATATCCATGGAAACCACAATAGGGCGTTGGATTCCCAGGAACTGGAGTTATAGATGGTTATGAGATAGTTGGGGGTGCTGGGAGCTAACCCAAGTTCTCTGCAAGATCAGCCTGTGCTCTCAAACCCTGAGCCTTCTCTCAGCCCCTCCATTCGCCTGTTTTTGAATTGGATTGCTTGTTGACCTGCTTGCCGTGAGTTGGGGCCTGTCTGTCCTTCAAGCCATGCCACGCGTGTGCCCGTATCTTATATCATTTTGGGAGTTAAACCCCGTTCCTATTTATAAGTAATGTTGACCCTTAGCAACTGAAAGCATTAAGTCTAAAATCTTCCTAGCAACAGTGTTCTAGAGCTGCACACCTTCCCTGGGTCTTTCTAGATGGTGTGTGACCTTTCCAAGGTACTGTCACTCCAACTGTAGTGTGCCGTGCCCAGTGCTGGTTTGTCAAAGGCAGAGGTCATACGCTTGGTCTCGTAGCCTCTGGAAGTTTGGAGTGTGACCCTCATAAAGCAGGACCATGAACTATTGTTGCTTGGCAGGAACATGTGCCTTCAGGAGCTGCAGTGCTCCTGGGCCGTGTGACACCTGACAGTCATGGAAAAGAGGAGCCTGCCTGTGTGTTTTGGGTGGGAGGTCCTGCGTTTTCCCAGTGGGTCTTGACTCTAGCGCCTCACAGTTCATCCATCCCAGCCAGTGCGTGCAGGGGCAGCCGTCTGTCCAGGGCTCATGTGCTGCTATATATGTTGGTGACTTTGTTAAGGACTGTTTTTTAGTTTAGCATTTAAGAATCTTAATTTTATAAGTGTGTAAAGCGTCGACTACCTATGTCCGCAAGAAAGTCTCACCTGTATAAATGAAGCCTATGCTTACAGACTGATTCATATATATCAATTAAAACCATGTTTGGGGGCTGGAGAGATGCCTCAGCAGTTAGAGCACTGGCTGGTCTTCCAGAAGACCTGGACTTAATTCCCAGCACCCATTTAAGTTGAAGGTGTCTGTAGTCCTCTCTGGCCTCTGTGGGCACCAGATATGCATGTGGCACACAGACCATACAAGCAGGAAAAACACCCATAGGCATAAAATAAAAATAAATAAGAAAATTATAGTGGTGCACGTGCCTTTAATCCCAACAATTTGGAAGGCAGAGGCAGGCAGATCTAGTTCTAGGCCAGCCTGGTCTTCAGGGTGAGTTTCAGGACAGCCGGGCCTACACAAAGAAACCCTGTTTCAAAACAAAAATAAAAAACAAAATCCAACACCTGGGTTACCCCTAGAGACTGATCTTAACTGATCTCAGCATTCTAGAACAGGATGTGAGAAGCTGAGGCAGTCCCCTGCCACCAACAGCTTGCCAGAGCTGAGAACCACTGTTCATCATTTATGTATCTAGGCTGTAGTTTGAAAGTATAGTGAATGAATACAGCTAGGTTGCATGTCTGTGATCCCTTCAGTCTAGAAACTCTCAGAAGGGTTGAGAGTTCCAGGCCAGCCTGGGCTACATAGCAAGACCCTGTCTTAAACAACAAGCAGGAGTGAGGCGATACATAACCACTTACCCCGTTGAGTCCCATGTGAAGCCAGGAGTGATGGTGAGTTCTAGAACCCACATCCACAGAGACGGAGACAAGAAGCTTCTTGGGACTCGCTGGCTAGCCGGCCTTGCCCATAGGAGAGCCTGTGCTCTCGGCGAGACCCTCTTTCAAAAACCAAGGTGGGGGGCTGGGGAGATGGATGACTCTGGGTAAGAGCACCTGACTGCTCTTCCGAATGTCTGAAGTTCAAATCCCAGTAACTACATGGTGACTCACAACCATTCGTAACGAGATCTGACTCCCTCTTCTGGAGTGTCTGAAGACAGCTACAGTGTACTTACATATGATAAAACAAAAAAACAAGGTGGACAGCTCCTGGGGAATGAGTAAACACTCAGGGCTATCATTTGGCCTCCACACACATATACACACATAAACATACTCACACATAACACACACATTAAACATGCTCACACATGGGCACACATTACCTTCTCCTCCCACAAATTAAGTCAGTGTGGTGAAGGTAAATGTCCTTTTATATTAGTTTCCCATTTTACTAAGTGCTGGCTTTCCTGTCCCCCTGTAGATCTCTTGTCTGTCCAGCCCCCATGAGTGCTCAGTTCTCACCAAGCTGGAGTGTTCAGCTGGCTCACGGGTCCACTAGAGTGGGGTATTGTGCTGGCAGTAGATAGATGGGCAGGCCCTTGTGGAGACAGTGGTGAGTCTCTTGCCTTTGCAAGTGTATCTCTACCTGCAGAGTTAGGGATCATGGCTGACTCAGAATTTAAAGACCTCTTTCTGAATTGGAATGCTACATAGATACTTGGTTTTAATCCTCAGATTTAAATTGTTGTTTTAAGGGTCCAAGCACATCTCCACCTACAGGGTCCATACCATGGACCCTGATCATATAGTTGCATAGTCCAATAAATAGGTGGCCAGTGGTGGGATTGGAAGGTGTGGTAGTCGGAATGCCACTATAGCCGGGAGCAGCAGTGGAGTACAGGCATCTGGAGCCTAGAGGACGACGCGTGTGGTACAAAGGGCATGGCTGGAGAAGTGACCCAAGCCCTTGGAGGAGCCCAGAAGATTGTGAGTTGGATCCCAGACACTGGAAGGTTGGACATTGATTTTGCTTTTGATTGTGACTATGCCCGATATTTTTCCTCTTGAAGGAAGAAACTATTTTAGTGGAGCCCACAGTTAAGAGACTTTTCATTGTAAAAAGACTTTGGATTTTTAAAAGAGATGGGTATTTTAAAGAGATTGAAATTTTAAGAATATGTAAAGACTGTGGGAGGTTTAAAGTTATTTAGACAGGGTTTCTCTGTGTAGCCCTTGACTAACCTGGAACTCACTCTGTAGACTAGGCTGACCTCGAACTCAGAAATCCGCCTGCCTCTGCCTCCCAAGTGCTGGGATCAAAGGTGTGCGCCACCAACACCCGGCCCGATTAAGCACTTTTATACGTTGCCTTGGTCATAATGTTTTGTCACAGCAATGGAAATGTAACTAATACAGAAGACAAACAGTTGGGCTGGGCCATACTTCTTGTGCGTAGGTTCATGTGCCTGCTGTGGCCAGCTATTGCTGGGCTCTTGGGGGTCCCACTCGGGATTTAATAATGACATACAGGGAAGCATTTGTATCCTGTAAGGCTGCTGGCCTGTTTGCTGGGCAGTCTTTCAGCTAGCCCATTCGACCTAACCCACCTAACCCGCCTTCCCCGCCACTCTCTCCACCTGGCCCTTACTCTGCCCTCCCTCCCTGCCCCGCTCTCCTCTGCTTCAGGGCCAGCTCTTTACTATGCAGAAAGCCAATCTGAACCAATCATCAGCAGCAAAGCATCTGTCCGGCTCTGTTGTACCTTTTGGCGTAAGGATGATGTGACCTCTCCCACAGCTGCTTGCTTTCTTTTAGGGCATGTGAGGAAGCGGGAGACATTTATATATCCTGCTGGCCTGGCTTCTCCAGCACAGCAGTTAACAATTGAAAACACAGGGACTCAACTTGATAACCCACACTTACATTGTATCAACTGACTACCAACAGCTAGCCTTAGGGACCACCCTCCCTGACCAGCACTGGCCTGCTTGAGGAAAGCCCATATAGCAAAAAAGGGCTGCTGGGGGTGGGGGAGTTGGAGACCCACCTTTAAGGTTCTGGTGTAAAGCCACTGTGGCTTCTCTGGGTGACAGCGACAGGTCCTGCTCTAGCCATGGGAATCCTGGCAGCCTATTGGAAACCCAGCTTCCCAGAAGGAGCATTTTCTGACTGAGGCCTCCTGGCAAGGACAGTTTCCTCCTGGGCTTGGGTTCTGTGTGGACACTGCTCTGTACTGCCTCTGGCCTCTGAGAGCTATGGCTCATCCATCCCAGCTTCCCTCTGCAGTCTCCTGCTTAACCACATAAAAAACTGATCTTAATTCTAGTAGTGTATATGTAGATGTTTGTGCATGCAGGGGTCTTGAAGATGGCGTTAGGTCTCCTGAAGCTGGAATTACATGCAGTTATGAACCACTCAATGTGGGTTGGGAATCTTTGCAAGAGTAGCGCTTTCTCTTAGCCTTAACCAGTGAGCCACCTCTCCAGCCTGTGCATTTTGTCACCTGCCTCTTCCTTTCCCCCTCTTTTTTGGTCCTAGTCTTCCAAGGGACATGAGTCTGCTGCTCTTTTCTGGGTCTCTAGCCCCACCAGTGAGGCTTCTGCTCACACTGCCTGCTGTGGGACCTTAGTGCTGGGTTAAGTATGACACTGGGTCGTTCCACAGCACTGGGCACTGCTTACCACTCTTGGCACGTGTCCTCTGTCCTGGGCTTCCCCTGCAGTGTGTTTACAGCAGCTCCTTGGGTACATCTCCCTGTGTTGCATGCTGTGGGGACACTGGCTACCCACATGAGGTTCACACTTGGACCCATAGGCATCCAGAGACAGGGAATCAAGCCATAAAGTGCTGTGGAGAAGAGGAAAGCAAGGGTCAGGGTCACCATAGTGTACTTCTGTCAGAGAAGTGACATCTGGGCAAGAGATTAGTGTAGCCATGTTGACATGTGGAGTGTTTGCCACTCTATGCTTGCCCAAACTAGTTTCTCCATGTTTCATTAGCATCTGGGACAGGATCTATGGGACCCACAGACACCCAGTAGTGTTTGATTGAATACATGAATGGACAGTATACCATGGAGCAAGTGAGTAGCATCGTAAATGAGAGAAAGCGGGCCAGCCAGCAGGAGTCTAGACTTCCTTATTGGGTAGCTGTGTTTCTGCCCAGCCCTTTGGGGAGGAAAGGTGGGCTTGGACACCACTGTGTTAATGTTAGATGCCTCTTGTTCATAGCCCATCCCTGTACCTTGGTTTTAGTTGGCACATTATCTGCCTTACTTGGAAAGGGGTGGATACATGAGAGAACAAAAGATAGAATCTCTGTACTTGCAGCGCTCCTGGTTTAGTGTAGCTGGGCCATCACCCAGCCTTAAGAGACAGGTTTAATGGGCCCTTGAGATGCACTCTGTTCTCATCCTTCTAGGGATTGGTGGTCCGTGGGTACAGGGCCACTCCAGACACAGTCAGTCTCTTCCCGGTCATCTTTAGTTTCCAGGCCTGCTGCGTGCATACATCCCATCCCAGTCCCCCAGGGCCCTGGGAATAAGGGAAATAGAGCCAGCCCAGGAGAGGGGACAGCCAAAGCATTTGTGAAAGGACTATACCTTCCTTCCAGGGTTTGAGCCCCTACATGCCAGTTGTACAGTCTGCCTCTCCGGGGCTGCTGACCCCAGCCTGTGACAGTAGAAGGCGGGCACTCAAACCTGGGTCCTGGCAGCTTCGGTAAGGATTGAGAGGTGTAGCAGTGTGGATCAGCCTAAGCCTAGACCCACAATAGCTGCCCTTTTATAGTGTTGTTCTTTGATTAGGTTCAGCTGTGACGTTTCCCATTTTTCTGCCAGGGAAAAAGGCCTGCTGGAGAGTCTGCAGCACCCATCAATGGCAATTCTCCGCCTACCTAGTTTCCCCAGCCTTATTGATCACCACAGATTACTGCACATTCACAGTTAATTTGTTGGAAAACTTGTTTTAGACCAGTGTTTCTCAGCCCTCCTAATGCTGCTACTCTTTAGTACATTACCTTTAGTACATTTAGTCAGTGGTGACCCCCAACCATAAAATTATTCCATTGCTACTGCATTTTGCCAGTTAAGAATTAAGATGTGGGCTGCCCTTGGCCATTTCTGGAGCAGGTTAACTGACTTCTGTTTACCCTAAGTTGTGACCAAATACCCTTCAGTAGGACACATTACACCTTCACTGGGAACAGAAAGATCACAGAAAGTTCATAACAGCCAGAGGTCTGGAAGAAGCAATACCTTCCAGGCATGCTTTCTGCATTCATGAATCTGCACCACCTCTGGTTACCTGTACAAGAAGTACACAAGATGAAGCCAGAATGGAAGCAGGGGTGCTCACAGCCCAGGTCCTAGACAAGTTATGGACAGTCGGTGGCTACTGGGAGGCAGGGATGGAGAGTTGGTTTATCTTAAGGGCAGGTCAACCATCTCCAATGAATGGCCCCACACTCAAGAATTTATGGGCAACACAAACTGGGGTCAAATAGTTTGAGGAGGGCGGGATGAACTGTTGGAACTTGGAAGAGGGTAGGGATGGATCTGGGATGAGTTAGGGGAGATGTGAGTGTGACCAGGATACAGTGTATGTATGCAGTGGTAAGCTCATTTAAAGAAGAAAAAGAAGCATGATGTCACTATCTGATAAGTGGCCCTGACCCACAGGTTGCGAAGCTCTGGTTTAGGAGGTGCTTTTCCCGTTCTGACCAAATCCCAGTGGGGAGGAAGACACAAGGTTAGAGGTCATTGTGGTACCTCTGCCAGCTCAGTAGGGCCAGCCTGTCCATGGGCAAGGTGACAGCATGGTGTGTGCCAGGCCTTAGAGACTGTTGGGACTGTCACAGCCGCCTCTCATCCCTGAGGTCTTACAGCTCACCTGTGCCTTTCTACGACTTTCCCAGGCTTTTGCTTCCCTGGGGAAAAGAGTCAACAGGCTGCAGGGCTGTGAGTGGACAGTGCTGTTTCACAGTCGTTCTGCTAGGTCATGAGACCTCTCCCTGCCTGTGTGTGAGTGCTCATCTGCACGTCACTGGAAAGTTCTAGTGTAGTCTTTGGCCACCAGGAATGATCTAAAACAGAGCATTCAGGAACCGAGTCTGCCATAGGAGGGTGAACGCCTCATGTTTCAGTGGGAAGGACCTGCCTCTGCCCCCACAGCCTCGGACCAAGGCTTTCATGGATCGTTTGTACTGCCTTTTCTTACCAGATTTGCAGTTTTAAAAATAGCAGTGCTGAGTGACTCCTTTCTCAGGCGAGTCTGCCTAGCGAGGCAGGATAGTGCGCTTTGTAGAGTGGCTATTGATTGATTAGCTGTCATTTCCCAGCTTTGGGGAGCCTGGCCACAGCAAGTCACTGTCCTGCTTGGGTGGAGCTCCTTGCTTCAGCCTTTCAGGAAGGGTGGTGGCTTGATGCTGCCGAAAGACCATATTATACAGATGAGGGACCAAGCAGGAGGAACACCTGCAAGGAGGTACCTAGGGCTGCCCCAGTGATTGAGACCACATCCTCCCACCAGGGCCACGGTTTACTCATGACCAGGAACCTACCTCTAAAATTGCCCTCTTGTGCAGGAAGCCCTTCCCCCTGGAAGTCTTGAGTGGCCAAACAGTGTCTTCTTGGCACTGGCAGAATCTGATCTTTGCTTCCATGGCAACAGTTCTTGCCTCTGTATCTGTCATTCTCAGCACTTCCCATCCCCCTAGTACTGGCCCACCTGAGCAGTCTCCCAAAGCTGAGGCTTTGAGAGCTTGGCAGCCAGTGCATCTTTCCCAGGCTGAGCCACAGAAGGGGTTGTCAGGGAGTTCTGGGTAGGGCATGGTGTTCATTATTTTAAGCCACCTTGTTTTAACACCTTGACCTATAGGCCAGTCTGTTAAAAACAAATGTCCCAGTGGAGTGTGATAGCACACCCCTGTGATCACAGCACTCAGGAGCCTGAGGTAGGAAGACCATGAATCAAGGTCAGGTGTCTCTGGGCTGTGTGGTGAGGCTTGAAGAAAGAAACAAGAAGGGAATGGATTCCTGATTTGTATGTCAGCGGTGGAGTGTGGCACCCATGATGCTCTGGGTTTGGTCTCCAGGCCTTGGGGGTGGGGTTGAGGGACTACGTGAACATTGCTGTCTTCATCCACATATTCATTCAGTAGGTTTGAAGTGAAAAAATCAGAACTCTAGTTTAATTAGAAATTTTTTCTTTCTTGTTTCTGTCAGTTTTCTTTTTTTCTTTTCTGAAACAGGGTCTCGCTGTGTAGCCTTAGCTGGCTAGGAACTTTATATATGTAGACCAGGATGACCTCAACCTCTGGCTCTGCCTCCCAAATGCTGGGATTGAAGGCATGTGCCACTATATACAATACACTACATGTGTATTGGTGGCTTGCACCATGTGTATGTCTGGGAGAGGCTAGAAGGAGGTGTTGGATCCAGTGGGGCTGGAGTTACAGGCTCCTATCAGTTACCATATGGTTGCTGGGAACTAAACCCTGGGACTCTGGAAGAGCAGCCAGTGGTCCTAACCACTGAGCCATCTCCTGCCCTAGAACAATCTTTAAAGCACTTACTGGGATTCTGATTAGCAGCCACCCTAAACAGCCCCTTCCCCCCAGAGCTCCTTTGGCCACCTCTGGTTTTCACTGCTCCATGACCTCGCTGATGCCAGTCAGAATTCATTACCAAATTCCATTCTCATTTGAAGGGGTCTCCTCTGCTTCCACCAGCTAGTTGCCCTTCAAAAGCAGCGCAACAGCATGTAGCCAGCTATGCGCCATCTTGTGGTTGCTTAATGTAAAATGCAGCATCTTGAAACCGGCCCGAGCTCTCAGGACCTGTATCTTCTGTCACGGTTATGATGCGCTAATGAGATCAGAGCTCATGAGACCCTCTAAAGGTCTGCACTCCCAGGGAAAGGAAGCTTCGTGTGTAATTGTGCAGGAAGCATCATCTTTTGTCCTGGTCTTGGTGCCCTTGTACCAAGGGTCTGTGTTGTACCTGTTCCTCCAGGGTACCACAGCCTGCTGTGTTGTCTCTGGGCTGGACCTGGCTCCGAGGCTTACTTCATTGTGGCTCAGCCCAGCCCTGCACCTCCTATCTCTGAGTGGGACCAGACCTCCCCTTGACGTGCCCAGCTGCAAAGCCCTACTTGTTCTCTTCCCTCCAGCTACTGCCGGGCCTGAGATAGCGCCTGTTTCCTGTCCTGGGCTTGAGTGTTGCTGTTTCTTCCTGTGGCCAAGAGCTTTTTGTAATACTGTTGAGGGGTCTTAGCAGTAACCTCTGAAGACAGACACACATCCACACATTCTGATGTGCTCAGACTCAGCCTCTAGCCATAAGCCATCACTAGGATTGGAACATCCCAGCACATAAAAGGAGGTAGGTAGAGAATGTTAACCACATAAGCTAGAAGGTTGTTAATACTACACAATTCATTGTGGCGTTTACTCATGACTCTCCCTGATAGACTTAAAATCCTTCCAATTTAATAATGCACTGAAGTCATGATACAACCTTGTTAATTTCTGCATCTCATTCCAGCCTTTGTGTTTTCACGAGCATCTGGCTTCTCTAGCTGAGCTGTTAGCTCCTCAAAAGCCTGCCATGGTGCTCTGGGCCCTGAGGGCCATGCTGACTTGCTTGGGGTTCTGTAGGATGTACTCCTCAAACAGACTACTCATGTGGTAAAGCAAAAGCATGGCCTGTGGCAAGAAGAGGTGCCAGGCAGGTGGCCCCCAGGGCGCCTGAAGATTGGAACATAAGCTCTGGGGTTGCACCTGCAAGAGTGCATCCAGCCCAGGACTGTCCTGTCCACAGGGAGACTTCTGGTTTCTAGGATGTGTGCTGGTACCCACTCAGGAGTGGCAGTGCTGTGTCCTCAGCAAAACTCGGTTCTTGTGTGCTCCCCCCGTGCCTGGAATCCCACTTTTCCCTGTTATTTTGCCTCCTGTGGTTTTGTCTCACTCTCCCTGAGAAATAGACAGATCTTGCTTCCAGGTATTCTGAGCACTTTTCAGTTGGTGCTTTTGTTCTGCTCCCTGTCCTGAAGTACTTACTGCTGCCATGTTCTAGAAGAAGTGGAGGTGCAAAGATGGGTCTTTGAAGCCTTAGTGATTCGCCTAAACAATGATGGCACCCCTCAGAAGCCATTTTCGTTAGCTCTGGTGTGTGTTCACCAGTTGTTACCTTGGGATGCCAGCATGCCCTGGCGCTTTCTTCTTATTAGCCTGGAAATAGCAAGTGTGGTGTTTGTACAGCCAGTGATGCTGCTGTGGGCCGAGGTAGGTGGGTTCTTCCACAAAGGGTTGCCTGGAACCAGCTCTGCTCACTGACTCAGCCTGGCCTTCTAGTTCCCTCTCCTCCTGGGTCACATAGCTGCAAGGGATGCAGTCTCAGCTAGTTCCTTAACGTTTCCCTCTCGTTTACTTTTCTGTTTTGTTTTTAGACACAGTCTCTCTGTATAGCAGCATACCCTAACCCCCAACTCATAATCTCTTGTCCCCAACTCCTGAGTGCTGAGATGACAGCTGCACACCACCATCCCTGGCTGCTTTCTGATCTTGCATGCTAGCCTGGCATAGTGTCCCCTTCAGGAAGTGGCTGGAGTCCTGGCCTGTCTCTATGTGGCCTAGCTCTGTCGGGTTGGAGCAGAGGAGCAAAAACAGGGTCCACTGCAAACTGTCTGTGTCTCCACTCATTCCTCTTCCAGGGATGCAGTGAGGGCAGACAGTTTATCAAGCTTCAGTGGGTGAGGCCTGGCTGGTGCTGGGTGCTCCTGCTCCCATGTAAATGAAAGACCTGGTCGTGGATACACCCCTGGGGAATACGGAGAGATGGAGATTTATTGCTCTGAGATTGAAGCCTGGCCACACCTCCCGTCTTGACCTTCACTGGTGTGGCTGGTGGCTCCTGCTCTCCAGACATATATGCTTAGGCCCATTAAAGCCTTTCCTGTGAGGACTGGAGAGCTGAGGACCCAAGTTTTGTTCCCAGTGTTGATGTCATGTGGCTTACAGTTGCCTGTAACTATAGCTCCAGGGACTCTGTGGACACTGCACTCATGTGCACATGCCCACACACAGATGTACTAGATGCACAGAATTAGAAATAAGATGTTTAAATAACTCTCCCTGTGGCCTTCTGGCAGCTCCTCCTTGGGTGAGGAGCCTGTTACCTGCAACTGTCTTACTTTAGCTTCCTTCTGTTTTCAGACACTTAGTCTTGGAAGTTTTTATACAGGAATTTTTTAGTGCATCTGATTGACCATGGCCAGTTTAATGAATGGGCTTCTAGACTGGAAGCAGGACAGCTCAGGTGCAAGAGCAGGCCAGGGAGGCAGTTCCAGGAGGTGGCCTTGTTAGCAGATGGGCCTCTAGAAGCCCAAACCAGTTGATGACAGTGCCTGCTCACTCTACAGCAAGCCTTCTCCCCGAACTGCAGCCCTTCCCTCTGCCCCTGCCTCATCGCTATACAGTTGTATGTGGAGGCCAGAGGTCAGGATCGGTTTCCTCATGTCATTCTCCATTTTGTTTATTATTATTTTATGTGTATGGTTGTTTTGCTTATGTGTATATGTGTGCACCACTTACATATAATGCCTAGCCCAGGAAGCCAAAGATGATATTGGATGCCCTGGAGCTGGAGTTACCAATGGTTGTGAGCTGCCGTGTGAGTGCTGGGGAGTCCCAATAATTGTTTAAAAGTAAAATAGGCTGGAGAAGTGGCTGAGCTGGTGAGAGTGACAGCTGCCCTCCAGAGGACCTAAATTTGGTTCCCAGCACCCATGTCAGGGAGTTCACAACTGTTTCTAACTCCACTTTCAAGTGATTGAACACTCTTCTGCCCTCCAGGGTACTGCACACATGTGTGCACAGATACACAGAAAGGAAGGGGAGGGAGGGCGAGCATAGCTTTAATTCCAGCTCTCAAGAGCCAGGGCTGGCCTAGTCTAAATAGTGAGTTGCAGGCCAGCCAGAGCTATACAGTAGACCCTCTCACGCGGGGGTGGGGGTGGGGGGATTCAGTAGAGGTAGTGGAGATGACCTTTGACCCACCTTGTTTCTAGATGTCCTAAGCAGCCAGGAGTTCCTTGGCCTAGACACTGTTGATAATGCTGTCCAGTCATTGTGACAGGAGCTTTCCTGTGTGTCTAGGGAGGGGAGAGGACAAAGTGGCTCTAGCTGAAAACCACAGAGCCACTGCCTTCCCTTCCCAGGCAGGTGACCCCAATGTGTTGCCTTGGCTCAGGCCCCCAGGTTCTCCTCCTTTGCTCAGGGTTCCTCTCCTAAGGCCTGAGTAACTTCTCTGTCCCTTTTAAATCCTGCCAGCCTCATCTAGAAGGCTGGCATTATCTAGGAAGCTCACTGCCTTATTCAGCCAGGTACGTGGTCAGAGTGGCCCCTTTAGAACCCGGGTTGCGTTGTTTATAACTCTGAGCACAGCCTGGCCTGCGTCTGCCCTAGAACTGGGGCTGGAGCCAGGCAGAGCAGAGGCTAGTGTTGTCTGAGCTTAGACGCCATCAGTGTTGTCTGAGCTCCCCTCCTCCACAGTCTGGCCCTGGGTTGTTTTCAGAGGAGGCAACAGAGACTGCCTCTTGCCCTGTTCCATGCCATTACATGACCAGTGTTTATTTCACGTAGCCCATGACTTCCCCCCAGGCTATTTTGGAATAGCTTCTTTCCTGCTATTCCAAAACTTAGGTTCACCGATGCTTTCCAGGAAATGCTAGTTTACAACTGGCTGGTAAACTCGGAGTTGCTGAACTTTTTTTTTTCTTTTTAATTTTTAATGATAAGAAACAAAAATATACCTAAAAGCATAGCTTGTGGAAAAACCATTTGTTCTCTCCTGTCTTGTATTGTTCTTCCAACTGACCTTGGCCTCCCCAGCCTTGCGTTTCAGAGCTGAGTCTCTAAAGACATCCTTCTTGACAACCGTTCCCTCTGAGAGGCTATCCAGAGCACCTGTAGGCATGAGGTGGTTACAGTTATAAACGTTCATAAAGAACTTGATCTTGGAGTTTTTGGCAATCTTCTTTTTACCTCCATTTCACACGTCCTGTATGAGCTTGTTCTGATCAGGCTGTCCATGTGGATCCTCCCCCCTCCCCTGGCAGTACCTGGACCTGACAGAGGCCATCGGGTTGTGTGCAGACGCAGCTCAAGGCTCTCGTCAAGGCCGCGCTACTCTCTGCTTTCTGCGATGACTTAGGCCCCCTAATTGGTGGTGGTTTGACGTCTAAGCTAAGAAGGCAGTTGAGGTGAAGCTGAGGGTGGGGCAGGCACAAAGTGTCTTCACATTACTAGAAAAGGGAGCTGGCCTCTCCACCTTCCCTTCAGTGCCTTGAAGCTAGCCTTTCTGGACCTCAGCCTGTGTCCCTGTGGACAGGGAGTCAAGCAAGTATGGATGTAGTGGCTGTATGTGCCTGTGTGCGTGCACGCAGGCGCCAATGCTTTCTTTGTGGCTTCAATCCTGTCATGGGTCCCAGAGTTGGCTGCTGAGATACCATGTGTACTTGGAAGCAGCAGGCTGACACCAGTCACAGTGTTGTCTGTGGAACAGGTCCTGGGTCCCTGTGGCAGTTTATGTTTCCTGCTTAGCGGTGTACAGCCTACCTAGAGCTTGTGTGGGTTGTCCTTAGCAAAGCTTCAGTGACCTTGTACTTGCTTTTCAGCACTTCTGTCCTGCTCCTCTCTCTGCCAGTCACCTTTCGCAGCAGAGAGGCCGGCTGAGGTTACTGAGAGTCGGGGAGAGTCGGGGAGAGCCCTTCCTGGTGTGTGCCTGTCCGTCTCTGAGCAGGGGAGAGAGATGTAGCAACCACTTACAGGTTGTCCAAGAATGACAGAACAATCCCGATTTGGAGATACAAGAACAGAGAAGACAAAACAGCCTAGCAGAGAAGCAGCTCTTTCTGGGCCACAGAGGCCGCCCAGCAGCAGGAGGTGGCAGTTCTGGGGGTTCAGTTGGGTCAGGACAGGGTCTGCACTGCCACAGATAAGGAGCAGGATGCAGCTGGGCAGGCAGAATAGCCAGATTAGAAGGGTTGTGTCTAGTGACAGCTGGCTTCAGTGCCATGCCAGTCCTCCAACCACTCCTGAGCACCCATGAGCCAAGGTCAGAGGGTAGACCCTCAGAGAAGGATTTGACTCATCATAATGTTGGTTTTTGTAGGATGAGCTAACCTTGTGTGGTGTGACTATGCTTCCCAGTGCACAAGACTATCTCCAGTGTGTATGCTGGTGGGTGTGGGGGTGGGGGGCTACAGATAAAACCATCCTTTGTCTGCCTTTGGTGGGATGTACCTGGGTGGAATGCGTTCCACCTCAGATGTCTGTTTCCAGGCCTCTCATTCATGTTTTTTTCACAGCTGAAACTGGAGGACCGCTCTGTGGTGCCCCGGGATGTGGTTCGACACATGCGCTCAACTGTGAGTCCCTCATCCCCATCCCGCCCTGCACTTGAGCCTGTGTGCTCCCACTCTAATTTGGAAGAGATCTTGGTTGGAGGAGTGGAGAATATAGGGTGTGTCTTGGTGGGGTCTCCTATGGCAACCTGTGGGATGTTTTCCTTCCTCCTCTAGGACAGCCAGTGTGGCACGGTGATAGATGTCAACATTGACTGTGCCGTCAAGCTCATCGGCACCAACTGCATCATCTACCCTGTCAACAGCAAGGACCTCCAGCACATCTGGGTGAGTGGCTGTGTGGCCTCTGTGCTGCTGCTGCTGCTCCTGGCAAGTGTAGTCTTAATGGGGCCGATGCTCGGTGCTTGGTCACTGTGGCCAGCCTGCTCCAGGCAGGCTCCGTGTTGCCCTTGCCTGTGCGCTACTAGACAGGAGGTCAGAGTGTGCTCTGCCGCGGGCATCAGGATAGATCATGACAAATGTGGTCACATTACTTGTTTCTCATTGACCACAGACACGGATGTTTGTTTGTTTGTTTGTTTGTTGTATGTGGGTATTTTGCAGGAATATAGTCTGTGTGTACTACTTGCATGTCTGATACCAGAAGTGGGAGTTGGATACCTTGGAACTGGAATAATGGAGTTGTGAGCCTCTGTGAGGGTGCTGGGAATGGACCCAGGTCCTCAGCAAGAGCAGGCAGTACTCTTTAACTGCTGAGCCGTCTCTCTATCTCCATCCAAGAAGGCTGGAGAGATGGTCCCACGGGCAAGACTACTTACTACTCTTGTTAAAGACACAGATCCCGAGGACCCAGCTCTGTCCTTGACTTCTGAGAACACCAGGCACACACATGGCTCACAAACACACATGCAGCAAAGTACTCATACACATAAAAGTAACAGCAAAACAGAGTTCTTTTTAATCATTTCTTTTGTAAAGGACTTTAAACTTACCCAGAAGTGCTAAGTCTGTGTGCCCACTCTCCAGTGTGTGCAGCTGCTGACCTCCCATTGACCCCGGTCATCTTCATCTCCTGAACTATCTGAAAGCAAGCTACACATACAGCCCCCAGCACCCCTGCTCACTACTACATTTTGTGCTTTCCAAAATTTGGATATAGCCCGTAGACGGGGGAGTAAGTGGTGACCATACTGCCTGAGCCTCAGACTGCTCGCTGTCCTTTCCCTCTGGCCCTGAGCCCATCCGCCTGGCGTTTGCCTGTCAGTTCTTTTTCTTTCCCATCTGGGATGTTGTTGTACACCCCGGACAATGGTGCTGCAAAAGCTCATGCATGATGATGTCTCGTGGACAGACTCACTCCCAGGATGCCTCTGGCTGTGCAGCTAGCTTTTTTTATGTCCAGTGCTACTCTGCCGCTGGAGATGCTCACTCTGCGCACAGGTCATGTTGGTCTTCACAGCCCTCACCACTGTAAACTCATCCTTTACCCCCAGTAAGCTATTATATCTCACACATCACAAATGTCCGTGTCAGACCTGCAAGCCTTAGTCTTGGGAGCATTGCCATGTAAACAGGCCACGGCTCTGACAGTCGCAGGTGGTGTCTTCCTCAAGTCACTGCCCCCGCATTTCTATTGGTTGGCATTCTTGTGTGTGCCTACAGAGCTGTGCCTACTGCCCTGTTTCTTTGCTCATTCGTTTTCTATGAGGTGCACTCGAGAGTTGTGTTTCATTCATCAGCTCAGCCCTCTCATCACTCAGTACTCACATCCCATTCTGCTTCAGTTGTCGTGAGGAAGCTCCTCAGGGATGGCTTCTGTCTGCCCAACAGTTTTCAACAGTGACAACACTGCGCTCAGTGTTCCCAGTGGGTCCCCCTTGATTCATGGTCTTTACCTATCCACAAAGCCCACCCCCACCCATGCCAGCCTCCTAGTGCTGTCCTCTGCCGCTGTGGACACTCCCACCCACGAGGCAGCCATAGGCTGCTCCTGCCTGCTCGGTGGAAAGGGACTTGGGATGCAGTGCAGATACGTTGTCTAGAGCCTTTTACATCCCAATGGGGTGTAGAAGATCCCAGGCTCCGTGGTGTCTGCCCTCGCTCACTGCTCTGTGTCCTTGATCTGCAGCCCTTCATGTATGGAGACTATATCGCCTATGACTGCTGGCTGGGGAAGGTCTATGACTTGAAGAACCAGATCATCCTCAAGTTGTCTAATGGTGCCAGGTAGGTGTCATCTTAGGGACAGCTGCCTGCTCTACAGTCCAGGAGAGTTGTTCCAGGTCTGTGAGGTCGGGTGTGGTCCAGGACAGTAACGGTGATGCTGGCATTCAGCATCCGGAGCTCAGTGGTAACTCTTGTCTCTGCTGCTACAGCTCAGGAGTCTCTGAGGGCCAGTGCTCTGTTGTGCATGTCTTAATAATGGCAGGCACTTAGGTTGAGCTGGGGCTCCTGTCCTGTGGCAGAGGCTGAGCTGTAGGTGCAAGATGGTGTGTTTTAGGGCGTGTTTTAGTCTTGGTGTTTAGTGCTGACTGAGTCCTGGTGGAGACCAAGCCTCTGTCTACTGTTTCAGGTGCTCCATGAACACAGAAGATGGTGCCAAACTCTACGATGTCTGCCCTCACGTCAGCGACTCGGTACATATCTCTGCCAGAGGGAGTCACCCCTGTCTGTTCCCCGCTGCATAGGCATGAGGACTGTTGGAGGCTAGGCAAGACTGTGAGCCAAAGGGGAGAGGGCCTACCTGAGTAGCTTGAGGCTTGGGCAGGGCCGTTGAACCAACACTGAAGCTCATAGTATCAAGCAGGGGTTTTGTTTGTTTGTTTTTGTTTGTTTATTTTTGGTTTTTGGTTTTTTTCAAGACAGGGTGTCTCTGTATAGCCCTGGCTGTCCTGGAACTCACTCTGTAGACCAGGCTGCCCTTGAACTCGGAAATCTGCCTGCCTCTGCCTCCCGAGTGCTGCGACTAAAGGTGTGGCCACCACACCCGGCTGGCGATAGCTAAGAGCTCTTAAAGGGCTGGTTTACTAGCAACAGGGCATCCTTGAAAGCATCAGGTCCACACGGTGAGTCGCACCAGAGCTGACCTGTGCTCTTTCCTCCACTCTCACACCCTGCAGGGTCTCTTCTTTGATGACTCTTATGGCTTCTACCCAGGCCAAGTCCTTATTGGCCCAGCCAAGATCTTCTCCAGTGTCCAGTGGCTCTCTGGGGTCAAGCCTGTACTCAGCACCAAGAGCAAGTTCCGTGTGGTGGTGGAGGAGGTAAGCACATAAATGGGGTGAGGGCCGATCGATGCCTGCTGCCTTCCAGCCTGTTCCCTCCCCAGTGCCCAGACCCCAGGGACCCGGGTGAGATCTGAGCATTGGAGCAGCCTAGGCTCTACTCATGGACCCGGGTGAGATCTGAGCATTGGAGCAGCCTAGGCTCTACTCATGGGTTGGCTAACTGGCACTGATCCCTCCACCTGCCCTGCTTGGGCAGACTGGAGAGACCCTGACTCCGGCTGGCTGGGTGGCTACAGTATATCTGTGTATGGTGCTGCAGATCCTGAAAGTCAGCTTCTGGCTATCTGTCCATCCATCTGATGAATGCCTGACTGGCTTGTGTTAGGAAGGGTTCGGGCAGCTATTTGAAGGAAGCGTCCTATGCACTGTCCTCAGGTGCAGGTTGTAGAACTGAAAGTCACGTGGATTACCAAGAGCTTCTGCCCCGGCGGCACGGACAGCGTTAGCCCCCCACCTTCCATCATCACTCAGGAAAACCTAGGCAGGTGAGTGAGCGTTCCCCCACCCCAGAAACCCAGCATTCACCCCTAGCATGTATTGGTCTGCCTATAAATGACCAGGCATCCCACGGAGCTCTCAGAAGTGCTGCCAAGCTCCCGGTCTTTCTCTTCAGGGTGAAGCGTCTCGGATGCTTTGACCATGCTCAGCGGCAGCTTGGGGAACGCTGTCTGTATGTCTTCCCAGCCAAGGTAGAGCCGGCCAAGATTGCCTGGGAATGTCCAGAAAAAAACTGCGCCCAGGGGGAGGGCTCTATGGCCAAGAAGGTATGTCCTTGAGGTGGGCGGGTATGGGCACTCAGAGAACTGGCTGTGAGCCATTTCCACAGCCAGCAAGGTGGGTCTGGGCTTTAGGCCTTAGGGAACAGCCCTGAGGACCCTCGCTGGCCACTTAGGTGTGTATAGCTCTACTCCCCAAGACAATGTCTGGGGCCAGGATGGCCCCTGCCTGCCTCCGTCTACAGCTCCCTCCCCTTTGTTCTGCTCTTGTAGGTGAAGCGTCTGTTGAAGAAGCAAGTTGTGAGAATCATGTCCTGCACCCCAGATACCCAGTGTCCTAGGGACCATTCCATGGAAGACCCAGACAAGAAAGGGGAAGCCAGAGCCGGGAGTGAAATAGGGTCTGCTAGCCCGGAGGAGCAACCTGATGGATCAGCCAGCCCCGTGGAGATGCAGGATGAGGGGTCGGAGGAGCTTCAGGAGACATGCGAGCCACTGCCCCCCTTCCTCTTGAAGGAGGGTGGAGATGACGGGCTGCACTCGGCAGAGCAGGACGCAGATGATGAGGCGGCTGACGATACAGATGACACCAGCTCTGTGACCTCCTCCGCCAGCTCTACTACCTCCTCCCAGAGTGGCAGTGGCACTGGTCGTAAAAAGAGCATTCCCTTGTCCATCAAAAACTTGAAGCGAAAACACAAGAGGAAGAAGAATAAGGTCACCCGTGACTTCAAGCCTGGAGACAGGTGAGTTCCGAGTGTGTTCCTTACCCTGCGGTGCACGTGTAGACTCAGTAGCCGGAGCTCTGTGTGCCCTGTAGGGGCTATGGCGCTCCCATCGCCAGATGATAGTGGCTAGGGTAGGCCTGGGTACGTGGGAGAAGATAGCGGCTAACCCTCCCTAGCCTGGCTTGCTGGGATCACGTTTGGGGCACCGTACAGGTGAGCTTTACACACACTAGACATTCACCCTGCCCGTGTGAGACTCGGTTAGGCCTAGAAGGTGGAAGGTCACCTGCTCTGTCTACAAGAAGCATATTTTTGTGGCCTGGCTCCTGGGCCTACACTTCACAGGGTGGCAGTGGAGGTTGTGACCACGATGACCTCAGCTGATGTGATGTGGCAAGATGGCTCTGTGGAATGCAACATCCGCTCCAACGACCTTTTCCCTGTGCACCACCTGGACAACAATGAGTTCTGCCCTGGGGACTTCGTGGTGGACAAGCGAGGTAGTGCTGCTTTCTGGGGGGAGGTGGGGTGCATCGGACTTGGGGTCCAGCGGGTGCCTGTGTGGTTGAAGTGTGCTTGCAGGCAAGCACCCCAGAGCTCTTCAGTTAGTCACTGCCCTCCTGATTTCCCTAGTCCAGAGCTGCCCAGACCCTGCTGTCTATGGTGTGGTGCAGTCTGGGGATCATGTTGGCCGTACCTGCATGGTGAAGTGGTTCAAGCTGCGACCAAGTGGGGATGACGTGGAGGTGAGCATGCCGTCCTGCTTCCTTTGGGTGGGCTTGGGCAGAAAGGGGGAAGCCTGCCTCATCCAGCCCTGCTTTTGCCGCAGCTCATTGGAGAAGAGGAGGACGTGAGCGTCTATGACATTGCTGACCACCCTGACTTTCGCTTCCGCACAACTGACATTGTCATCCGCATTGGTAACACGGAGGATGGGGCTCTACCCAAGGAGGATGAGGTAGGTGTGATGAGGTAGACTGCAGCTTCTGTCTGGGTGGTGGCTGCAGTCCCTCACACTGCCACCAGATGCCACCAGATGCCACTAGGAGCTCAGACCTGAATGTCTTTGAATTCTGATGGCTGGCATGGCTGTGTGGACACTGGCAGTTAGGTTCCCTCAGGGGCTACCCTCCATTGCAGCTGAGAGCCCACACAGTCAAGTGCAGCAGAGCCTAGGCAGGCTTAGAGATGGAGCCTGAGCTAGAGCTGGAGGAAAGGCTGGAGTTGTTGAGAAAGGTCAAGACAATCTGGACACAAGGGGCAGAAACAAACTCCGGTGGCAGGGTACCCACCTGGGAAGAGTGCCAAGCCAGGGAGGCCAGAGCACTACCTGTGGGGAGAGAATTGCTGCAGACTTGGGAAAAGACATTTAGTGTTTGCTACAGTCCAGGGGATGGGAGGCGGCTGGGTGGAACCCACTAGAGCTTACATCCTTTGGAGTCTTGCCCCTGCACCCATCTGACCCTCATCCCCTCTGCCCTTTAGCCCTCAGTGGGCCAGGTGGCCCGAGTGGATGTCAGCAGCAAAGTGGAAGTGGTGTGGGCTGACAACTCGAAAACCATCATCCTGCCACAGGTGAGGCTCCAAGACCCAGACCACTGGCCACGTAGAATCCCGGCCTCCTCTGTAGCTTTCCCACTTAAGCCCCAAGGACAGGGACAGCGGCTTTCTAAATCTCATGGGTGTACGAGGTTCCCAAACCTCTAGATCACCACAGTGCTAGGAAATGCAGGGTGCTCCCTGCTGCTGTTTCTAGGACAGTTGTTAGCACGTAAGGAAGGGAAGGAAAAGGCTGGCCCGATTCTAGCCATCTCCAGCTGGCCCCCTTCTTCTGCCATACTTGGGCTGACCCTGTTTTCCAGCTCTGCTTTCCTGGTGTACACAGGGGGCCGGGCCAGATGGAGAGTGGCTGATCCCTCACCTCGGCAGCCATTCAGTGGGAAGCAGGCCACAGTGTGACCAACTCCAGTGTCCCTACTTTGCCTTCCAGTAAGGTTACCTACTCATTCCTGGTGCAGTCCACACAGACCTTATGTCCACACCAGTACCTGGCCTGAGTCCTGGTGGTAGGCTGGCTTTGCTGAGGTTCCTTGTGCCCCTCACTCACTCCCACTGGCCAGATGCTAACGGACCGACTGCCCAGAGCCTGCCCTAACTTAGCTCTGTGTACTGCTTGGGGTGCAAGATGGGCAAAGGGTCTGTTGCAGAGAACTGGGAATCTTGTAGCAGAGACAGGATTTCAGATGAAAGGTTGAGAACAGGGAATGGGGGATGCCAGAGCTCCCCAGTATTAGAGTTCTGTCTGGACTTAACTCCTCTTCCCGTAGCACTTATACAACATCGAGTCTGAGATTGAGGAGTCTGACTACGACTCCGTGGAAGGCAGCTCCAGTGGGGCCTCCTCGGATGAGTGGGAGGACGACAGCGACAGCTGGGAGACCGACAACGGGCTCGTGGACGATGAGCACCCCAAGATAGAGGAGCTGGCCGCCATCTTGCCTGCCGAGCAGCCCACTGCCCCCGAGGAGGACAAGGGCGTGGTCATCAGTGAGGAGGCGGCCACGGCTGCCATCCAGGGCGCCGTGGCCATGGCTGCCCCCGTGGCAGGGCTGATGGAGAAAGCTGGGAAGGACGGGCCTCCCAAGAGTTTCCGGGAGCTGAAGGAGGCCATCAAGATCCTGGAGAGCCTCAAGAACATGACTGTGGAGCAGCTGCTCACAGGCTCGCCCACCTCGCCCACCGTGGAGCCTGAGAAGCCAACCCGAGAGAAGAAGTTTTTGGACGATATCAAGAAGCTACAGGAGAACCTCAAGAAGACCCTGGACAATGTGGCCATTGCTGAGGAGGAGAAGATGGAGGCAGTACCCGACACAGAGCGCAAGGAGGAGAAGCCTGAGGTGCAGTCCCCAGTGAAAGCCGAGTGGCCCAGTGAGACACCTGTGCTCTGTCAGCAGTGCGGTGGCAGGCCTGGCGTCACCTTCACCAGCGCCAAGGGCGAGGTCTTCTCTGTGCTGGAGTTTGCACCCTGTGAGTCACCATGAGTGGTAGTGTTCTTGCCTGCCTCTGCCATTACCCTGTGTCCTGGGGGATTATAGTGAGCCGCCCCGGGCTTCTCTCCCTGCTGACTGTCCTCTCCCCGCAGCAAACCACTCTTTCAAGAAGATTGAGTTCCAGCCCCCGGAAGCCAAGAAGTTCTTCAGCACAGTGCGGAAGGAGATGGCTCTGCTGGCCACCTCGCTGCCCGATGGCATCATGGTCAAGACTTTTGAGGACAGAATGGCAAGTGGGCTGCTGGGAACTCGGGGAGGCGCCTGGGTACAGATGCCATGGGGCATGGGGGTGGCAGTGCTACCTTGCTGTGGTTCCAGACATGGTGGCTCAGGTAACTGAGGTATCAGAATAGAGCCCTGCAGCCACATGGACACCCTTCTGGGAGAAGCACTGTATCCATGTAGCTGTAGGAGATTGGAGCCTGCTAGGAGGAGGCTGCCTTTGGTATCCTTTATCCATTCCCACAAACTCAAGGCCTTTGCTCCCTCCTAGTGGCTCTTGCTCCCTCCTAGTGGCTCCTTCCAAAGGACCTGTTCTGAATGCAGGCTGTCCTCCCTGTCACCACAGCACATGGTTCTCTGTGCAGTCTGTCATTACACACAGCTACCTTTCTCAGTCCATGCCAGGAACACACAGTGGTCTTGCTGGGACTACTGGTGGCAGTTGTCACGCCCAGCCTTGCTTAAGGACCCCAGGGACATCTGTTTCTTTTGGGTTTAGTGAAAATTCTTTTAGGAAGTCCCCAGCCTGGCACAGTTCAGCTGAGGGGGTAAGAGAAACAAAACAAAGCAGACTTTTCCCAGTCCTCAAGGCATCTTCCAGGGCACCTCAGACCCCATGCGAAGGTCCTTCTTTCTCTGCTATCCACTCTGCTCTGGTATCCTGGCGAGGGTTCACACATGCAAATACTTAAGAGACACACAATGCTGGATAGCATAGTTCTGCTGGCCTCTGCCAGTGTTTGCCTTCCATCTCAGACCCTCAGTACCAGTGCCATCCCTCCAGCTGTGACTCTACACCCCTACCCCCACCCCCACCCCGAAGCAAATGCTGCTTGGCTTAGATGTCTCCTTGGCTGTGGCTCTGGTGCTGCCCTCGGATCTGCGGATCTCGGCAGTGCTCTGGGAGGATGTCAGAGCAGACCACAGACATGAGGCCTCCTCCTGTGACTCCTTCTAGGACCTCTTCTCTGCACTGATCAAGGGCCCCACTCGGACTCCCTATGAAGACGGCCTCTACCTATTTGACATCCAGCTTCCCAACATCTACCCTGCGGTGCCCCCCCACTTTTGCTACCTCTCCCAGTGCAGTGGCCGCCTGAACCCCAACCTGTATGACAATGGGAAAGTGTGTGTCAGCCTCCTAGGTACCTGGATTGGAAAGGTGAGTATGGGCCCCATTGCCCGGTAGAGCTGGTGTCCATTTGGGACAGACCTAAAGGTTGTGTTTGTGTTTCAGGGGACAGAGAGGTGGACAAGCAAGTCTAGCCTTCTCCAGGTGCTCATCTCCATCCAAGGTAGGATGCGCTCTTGGGCGCACTGACAGTCTGTCCTTTTGAGGGCCTCGGGGCTTACCCCACTCACTAAGGGACGCTTCCTGGCAGGTCTGATCCTGGTGAATGAACCATACTACAATGAAGCTGGCTTTGACAGTGACCGGGGCCTGCAGGAAGGCTATGAGAACAGTCGCTGCTACAACGAGATGGCATTAATCCGTGTGGTGCAGTCCATGACCCAGTTGGTGCGACGACCTCCTGAGGTCTTCGAACAGGAGATTCGGCAGCACTTCAGTGTGGGTGGCTGGCGGCTGGTGAACCGAATTGAGTCCTGGCTGGAAACCCATGCCATGCAGGAGAGGGCCCAGGTGATGCCCAATGGGGCCCTTAAAGACAGCAGCTCTCTGGAGCCCATGGCTGCAGCTGAACTCTCAGACTCCGGCCGTGAAGAGCCTGAAGATGTTGGGATGGCCCCTGGGGAGGCGTCCCAGGGCTCAGACTCAGAGGGTGGAGCCCAGGGCCCTGCCTCAGCCAGCAGAGACCACACAGAGCAGACTGAGACAGCCCCTGATGCATCCGCACCTCCCAGCGTTAGACCAAAGAGGAGGAGGAAGAGCTACCGCAGCTTCCTGCCTGAGAAGAGCGGTTACCCTGACATCGGCTTCCCCCTCTTCCCACTCTCCAAGGGTTTCATCAAGAGCATCCGGGGGGTCCTGACACAGTTCCGTGCTGCCCTGCTGGAGGCGGGCATGCCCGAAAGCACAGAGGACAAGTAGCTGCCCATGCTTGAAAGGGAGTGTCATGGTGGGAGAGGTCAGCCGCTGCCTGCTCCCTCCCTTCCTGAGGTCCTGCCCCTCTTCCTGCCCCTTCCTGTACCTAATTGGAGCCTTCTGCTGCCCTCTCCTCCCTGCGGCAAGTTTGATGCTGAAGTGCAAGAAGTGTCCCAAGATGCTGCGTTCTATCCCTCAGTTATGTTTCAAAGGCAGGCACCTGAGGCACTGGGAACTCACTCAGGTTCCCCGTCGCCCCAGGCAGAGAGTCCTGGCACTTGTTCTCTAGCTGTCCCTTCTCAGGTCAGAGGTGGGGTGTTGAGGAACCTGCAGATGGCAGGAGGGTGGGCGTGCCTTGCATGAAGTGTGGCTGCTCCTGCAGTGTTCCCGGTCCCTCTCCTCTCCAGCTTGACAGTAGCCTCCCCACGTCCCAGCCCCTCCTGCGCCACACACCAGGTCCCTCATCCCCTGTACCTCCATCTCGGAGCTGTGGCTGCTGTGGCTGGCTCTGGCCTGCCAGTGCGTTATAGCCCTTAGGCCTATTGAACTTACTCTCTAAGAGAGGATAGGACACCAGGAGAGGCTGCAGCCCTCACGTGAACGGAGTTGAGAATGTGCTGCCTGGACAGAAATGGCTACAGGTGCCTTGCTCTTCCAGTCCAAGATGGCAGTGATAATGGCAGTCCTGCCCAGACCTGCCTGTTATCTGCTCCATCCAGCCTCATTTTATCCCCACTGAGGTGACAGGAGCATCTGCACAAACCAGGCCAGCGACAAGGGCCTCTCCCATCCGGTGGCTCAGCCTCTCCAGTCAGCCTTGGCTTATAGACTCTCTGCAAGGGCAGTCTGAGGGGGGAGGCTGGCCGGCAGCGGGAGCTCCCCCCCACCCCACAGGCCCAGAGGTTTACAAGTTTCTAAGCTTTTGATAATGTGAAGCTCCAGGTAGAGAGGATGCCTGCCGGTGAGCACATTACAGCTCTTGTCGTTTCTGGTGTATGTAATATTTAAGGTTGAAAAAATAAATCTCAAAAGCAAAGATACTAATAACTCTTACTAGAAAAAAAAAAAGACAGACAAAATACAAAACACAAAAAAAGCCAAAGCATGATGCGTCTTGTCAGCCTTAAGTGGGCTCCACACCTGTGCTGTGCCAGGACCACCGGGGCAGCAGAGCCTTGGGAACACTCACCGGGGACATGGGCCTGGTGGGCCATGCTTCCCGGGCCATTGTTCACGTGGAGATGTGAATGCCTACTGCTTACAATACCTGTATAAAGTGCTGTGTGATTAAACTTTTTTTTTAACTTGCATTTTTTTGGGGGGAGTTGGCTCATTAACAAAACAAGATGGCACATTAAACCTGCCTCTGCCATTCATTCAGGCTGATGTTGCTGTCTGTGTGCCAGGACCCACCCTCCTATACAGCTTCCCCAAGGGAGACTGTGGTGGTGGGTCTGGCTCCACTGCCTGATGGCCTTCATCTCTCGTCACGTGGAGTCTGTTGGGGTGAGTGTGATTATCCAGACAACAGCCACTTCTCAACGCTGGGTAGTGGAAGCCAGTATCCTACAGCTGCCTCTTCAGGATTCCCGGGAAATTGACACCACAGCATCTAGCAATGGTCAAGTGTCAGTATTGTGGGCTCCAGACTGGAACGGTTGCCCAGGTTAGGGGATTGGCATCTACCCTGTCCCACGGCTTCCTTTTCATTTCTGCCTAGAATTCCTGTTAAGTGCAAGCAGGGAAGGGCTGAGGTGTCCTGGGTGGACCCAGAGATAGCTCATGGGTGTAGCCCAGTTTATTTTTTAAGAAATTGCGCCTGTCATTTTTCAGTTTGGTCAGAAGAGTCCCTTCCTTGAGATGTAGCCAAGTCTTCCTCTCACAGGGTCCTAACAACAACGTGCAGGTCCACCCAAGCTTGCCCTCAGGCAGGAGCACAGGGCACTGACTCAGCCACACTAGAACATCCACCCAGCATGGATGATGGCTTCCCTGTAGCTACATGAAGCCCACTGCATAATACGCCCTAGCACTTCCCAAGACCACTTGAAATTAGAGCAGAATTGTATGTAAGCGGCCCCGGGGGAGGTCCCAGCGCCTGTGAAGAAACCAGCAATTGACAGTGCCTAGTAAAGAGGTACAGTTGATCTGAGGTCCACAGTCTTCCTGTGTGTGAGATAGGGCTGCTGGCCAGGCTGAGGGCCTCTGCAGCTGAAGTGGGTCTGATTATCAGCCCGTAGGGAGCGAAGTGCCCAACACCAGCATGATTGTCCCGTGGGACATAAATAAGTGAGTTCAATCCCTGATAACACAATTCCATAGCCCTTGCTGGTGTTAAGACCCCATTCCCTTCCCAATCCCCAGGATAGGATCAGCAGGTTGGAAAAGTCTCTTTATTTGAATTTGGTTCCCAGGGAAGGTCCCTAAGAGCAATGGGGAGTGTCTTCTATATGCAACTGGTCCAGCCAGCAGGGCTCTACTGGGGATGTTACTCTAACTGGAAGGTAGAGCCTTTCTTTCCAAGTCATAGCCCCACCTTCTAGCTTTCTCTGCAGGGGTCCCCACCACTTCCATAGGAACTTTAGAAATAACCTCCCATACCAGGAGGTGGGTGCGGGGGAGGGTCCCATCTCAGCCTAGACAGAGTAGACAAAGGCACAGAGTTATGGTTCTTCTGGAGGTGGCCCCCGCCGGGAGTCCCGGCCGGATGGGGCATCTCTGCTGCCACAGACCATCCAAAGGTAGTTTGGGTGCACTTGGCCCTGCACAGCTTCACATACCATCAGCTCTCCATCCACAGAAAACACGCCCCTCTGGCTCCTGGGCTCCAGGCGGAAAGCAACCACGGGCACATGAACCAGGTATGGACAGTCAAGTTCCATATGCTTGCCCTTCTGCATGGCCAGGAAGAGGCGCAGCAGCGCAGCCCTTGACACCCCCGCACGTACGTAGAACAGATGCATAACACCAGCCTCACAGCGGCCCATGGGTGCTGCAAACAGCTCGGAGCTCAGGTGGGTGTGTAGCAGCACCAGCACCAGGACGAAGTCCTGTTCTGGTACCACAGTCCAATGAGAAGGCACTGGCTCCTCCAGAGGAACAAGGTGTGTGTCGACGGGGCCCTTCTGCACCAGTGTAGAGGCGGGTCTCTTAGAGGCCACAGTTCCTACAGGAAGGTAGGCCAGTTGGCCTTGGTAGATGCGCAGGCTTGCTAGGCGAAAGAAGGTGCCCACTGTGAAACGAATCTCCCCCAAGCGCCTGTACTTCTCACTCTCGAGGTCCACGTCAGCAACAAAGCCCCAGGACAGACTGAGCACAGAATAGAGCCGCAGCCCAGAAGCAGTGTGCAGGGACAGCAGGTTCATGGGTGACAGGCGCCGGCGGCACAACAGCAGTGTGCAGTTGATGAGCAGGTCTTCATTAGTCACCTGCTCGTACCTGCAAGGTTAAAGATCAGATGGGACAGGAGCCCTCTTGCGTTCTCTTTGTTCTCCTTTTGAGGAATGGGGGCTAGCAGTGCAACCGTGGTCCCTAGGGAGTCGCTGGAGTCAGTGACAGCAGATGGAGGCTCCCTAGGGCCAGTAAACTGAGGACAAGACTCCAGCAGAAAGTGGAGCTTCCCACAGGAACTCAGAAAATGGCGGTAGGGGACATGATGCCCACTCTGACCCTCAGCTCTCACCCAGCATAGTGGTTCACAGAAGCTGCCAGCGCATTGCCGGAGCCTCCAGGGAGGCTACACAGGGGTTTCTGGATGGCAGTCTCCCAGTCTGGCCGTTCCATTAGCCCATTCACCACCTGTTAAATAGGCAGAGTGTCTCAGTCTAGGAAAACCATCCCAAGCCCTCTGGGCCATCCTCTAGCCCATCCCTTACCTCATGCATCAGACCATCACCGGACATGACTGCCAGGGCGTCCCAGTGACCCAACTCCTCTGCACACACCAGCTCCCTGGCATGGTTCTTCCGTTCTGGTGGAAGAGTTGATGTTCTCAGAGCTGGTTTTCTGGCATGAAATGCTCCCTTCACCCTCTGGGGTCAGCACTCACCGGTGAGTATCAGTTTAAAGGTTATCTCTGCCTCCTCCAGGAAGGGCTGCACACGGCTCTGGAAGAGCTGCAGAGCCTTGCCCTTGCCACCCTGGGGGTTCAGCAGCACCAGCACTCTGCATGGCCGTGGGAGCAGTCCTCGAGGGCATTCTACTACAAACAAAACACAACACCACCACATGGGGCTGGAGAGAGAGCTTGGTAGGTAAGAGCACTTGCTGCTCTTCTACAAGACCCAGGTTCAGTTCCAGCACCAGAAAGGTGGCTCACAGTGGTCCCGAACTCCCAGGTCCAGTTCCTGAGGATCTCTACGCCCTCTTCTGGCCTTCAAGGGCGCCAAATACACAGCCTAGTGCTTATACATATAAGTGTTCTGTCAAAACACTTAAACACGGCCGGGCATGGTGGCGCACGCCTTTAATCCCAGCACTCGGGAGGCAGAGGCAGGCGGATTTCTGAGTTCAAGGCCAACCTGGTCTACAGAGTGAGTTCCAGGACAGCCAGGGCTACACAGAGAAACCCTGCCTCGAAAAACAAAAACAGAATGGTAATGTCCACAACCAGTCGCTAGAGGGCCGAAGAGAGCTACGGGAACAGTTGGGATCCTCCACCCATCAACACAACCCTGCCAGAGGAAGTGGCCTCCCACAGGTTGTCTGGGAGTGAGTGGGACACCGCAATACCTCTTTCCTTGGCCCCGGGACAGACGATGTCTGGCCTCGCGGGACAAAATGTTTCTTTCGAGTGACCCTAGGCTTCTTTCTGCTGTCCATCATTTCTTGGGGGAAGAGATCTCATTAGCCTTTCCCAGACAGGTACCCCACAAACCTGGTTCCATAGCCAGGTCCCGGGGCTCCCGCTGACAAGGGGCCACCGGTGCTGCCCCGGCGCTGCTAGAGGTAACGGCGGCTCCTGCGTTCAGCTTCTTATCGGTGTTGCCCAGGAGGGTGTCTGGCGACTGGCCGTGGGGCTCGCCCTCTCCACCTCCCTGGGCTGTGTGAGCGCCCTCGTCATTCCCCGGGGCGGCCAGATCTGAGGGACAGGAGGAAAGAGTGGTGGGGTTCTCTGCCTGGGCTTCCATGCACGTGGGACAAAGTGCCCAACCAGAGCCCCTGGCTCGCGACTGAATCACCAGAGCCCCGTGGGTGGGGGATCTAGCTTTCCAGAATGAGCTTCCCACCCCACGAACATTCCGTTCCAGGGGACACCGGATTCGGACCCGACGCATGAGTCAGTGACCCGTGGCTCTCTTCGTCGGGCCGGCTCTTCACCCTTCGGGCTTGGTGGAGAATCCAACTGCATACAATTCCCAGAACTGGCATTGAGAGGCGCGTACTCTGGGACGAAGAACCCCATCGCAACCTGCGCAGTCGCCCGGTCCCCTGCCTGAACTACGAAGCCGCTGAAGCTCCGAGTCTCCAAGAGGGTGGGGGTGGGGGTGCGTGCCGCACTCGTGAGAACAGCGCCCAAGTCCCGCAAAAGCCTGCCTGTGCTGGGCGGACCCACAACTATGGTCTGCCCTGCCGGAGCGCGAGTGTGCACTGAGGCGCAGGCGTGGGGCCGTCTCCTTCACGGACCCACGAAGGCACCGCCAACTACGGGAGGGCGCGCGCGGGGGAAAGGGGATCCCTACCCAATCTGTCCCACGGGCGGCCAGTGGCGGAAAGCAGCTCCTCTCCGACTCAGACCCGCGACAGAGGGACAACTGAAGCACTGGGCTGACACCGACTCCAAGGGATCGCCCCCCTCCGGTCTCAAACTTTTTGCTCAATTTCACGGCGGCCCGGGGAGGGCGCTGAGCCTCTGGGCCGGCCTGGCCACGCCCCGCGTTCCTTGTGCTCTCGGGGTGGAACCAGAGTTGCGCGCAGCTCTGGTCCCCCACCCGCCCGGGATCTCACTGCACCTCCCCGAACACAGTCGCCGCCAGCCTGGGCTCGGCCACGCGCAGATGAGGGGCAGGATCCCCGGATACGATTGTGCGCCCGGTGCTGGAGGAACAGCTTAGGAAGTCCGCAAGAGGTGGGGTTCTGAGCCCGGCCTGAAGCAGCGCATCCGCGGAGCGCGAAAGCGAGGGCGCAGCCCACATGCCGGCGCCCAGCATCCGAGCGGGCTTCGGGTACGCGTGGGTCTGCGCTTACTGAACCTCGAAACTGCTGTTCACAGTAGGGATGCAGCGCCTCTTTGGCGTCGCTTAGACCTAGCCTGAATTCCACATCCAGACCCTAGTGCTGTCCTGACTCTGGGCCAGGGTCGGGTCACCCGCCACCCGCGAACTTCTCTTCCTCCCCTGCTCCTCCGCGGTGCCTTTACTTTTAGCTTCCAGATGCAGCCGCTGGCTCACTCAGACGCCGAACCCGAAGCAGTCTGGCACGCCTTTCAGGAGAAAGCTGAACCGGTTTGGGGACGAAGTCGAGATGAGAGTACCTCGTCAGCAACCTCCAAAGGTGGAGTCTTTCCCCCCAGGGAACACTATCAAGGCCTGAGATGCTGCCTGCCGCGGATGATCGGGATCCACGATCCTCACCGACTGGAGGAACCCAGCAGTGTGGACAGGGCAATGGGGGCTCTCATCAGGATTGGAGAGGCTAGCATGGGGGCGTGGTCCCAACCTCCCCACCCCTTCGGGCGATCTCGGGGTGAAAATGCACACGTGCCCCGGTGTATGCGCTTCGGTGGAGATAAACAAGACGCATAGTTGTGTAAGTGATATATTTCATGGCAAGTGACCTGAGGGTGTCCGTGACTAACCGGAGTTAAATTTTTGGAAGATTATTAGCGGAGACTTGGAAAAAGAAGCTCCCAAATCCTACCAAGCACCAAAAACAGACACCAAACTCCCAAGGAAGCTGCATTGGTTTAGCTCCGGTTACAGAGAACTGGCGCGCCCACACCGGCCCCCGCGCGACCCCACCCACCTCTATCTTCGCATCGCTTCTTAAAGTCCAGAAGAGGCGAGTCCAAGAGGAAAACGAACCCAGATAAGAAAGGATTGCAGTGAACTAGGTCACGCCTTGAAGGTGGCTTCTCTCCCAGAGGACCCTGGAGTTCCCCGACCGAGTTTCTCAGTATTTTAGGAGTCCCCAGGAGGGCCAGGGGCACAGGCTGGACCTGCGGTTCCGCACGCGTCACTGCAATATATGCCTTGGCTCTGTACAGCCGCGGGACAGCCTGACCGGATCATGAACGCCCCGAGTGCCTTCCGAGAAGGTGACTCAGCGACACGCTCACGGGTGGAGAAACTCCCGGAAACAACCAACCAACCAAAAAAAAAAAAAAATGAGGATTTGGAGGGAGCAAGGGCGTCATCACCCACCCCCGGTTCCGCGACTCGTGGCTACCAAGATCTGGTCCTGCACCTACCCCCATCCCCGGCTTCCCACCTTACACCCCTGGAATCTAGCGCGGACAAGGAAGGATTGCAGCTCTGCAGCCGCAGTGCCGTGGTCACGCGCTGCGGGGACACGAGTCGCGGTGGGAGGAGGGGGCTCTGCGGGGAAGCCAGGCTCTCTGCCACTCGCTCCCTTGTCTACCCTGCCCCCTCCCCTTACCAGAGACCTAGGGTCCAGATCTGGCGTTGGTATCTAGCAGACTCAGGGAGGAAACTATTCTCCCCGAGATTTTGAGCTTGGAGGGGGGCTGGCTGCCCAGACTGTAGGAAACACCCTCCTCTGCTCTCTCACGGTTTGGGAAGGAGTGTTTATCAAGCCCGACAAGCAAGTCATTAACAACTAAAGAGGAGAAACTGAGGCACGGGGAAGGAAAGATCGGGCTGTGTGTAAATTTACGCTCAAAATGCCGACCTGGATCAGGGTCTCGCTTTTCTTTGAGGCCTGGGGCTGGAACTTCTCATACTCTGAGGGCAAGCGTGGAGCAAGGTTGACTGGAAACTCAGTCCGTGGGAGAGAGCAGAAGCAGCCTGCAGGACATTTTATACTTGGGCCTCAGGGCCGGTTCCCCTTCTGCTCAGAAGAGACCCAGTGGGAGGGGGGTTCCAGTCTGGCGCTGGTTCCAGTGGACACAATGGCTCCTCTGTGTCGGCTGCCGCCTCATCCTCTGGCCTCCTCACCTCTCTGGTCTCTGCCTCTTTCATTCTTGTTCACCTCCCCCATTCCATGCAGCTTTCTAGACCCTTTCCTTTCCTAAAGAACTTTATCCTATCTGTAGAAACCGGCAAACAGCACCCCTGGCCCTGTAGCCGGGAATGGACAAGAACAAGATGTTGGTTTTCTTTTGTGTCTCTGGAAGGATTGGGAGGTGAAGGGCCTTATGGGAGCTGTCAAACCAATTCCCAACAAAGCTTATAACAAACCCCAAGCCCTTCCCCCAGTCTGGGAGGCCAAGTACCACCAGAGCTTACTCTGTGTTAGCTAGGCTGGTGTATTGCTCCCCTCAACAGCCACTTCAGGAACCCAGGGTCTGAGAATCTCCAGGAGAAACAGTAGCTAGCTCCAAGCACAAGTGCACAAACACAAGCATGCAAGCGTGTACTCTCTCTCTCTCTCTCTCTCTCTCTCTCCCCCCCCCTCTCTCTCTCTCTCTCTCTCTCATTAGCCAGCCTGTCAGCAAGGTGCAACTGGCTTTGGCCTTGGGCCAGTCTGGAATTCTGACTTATCAGCTCAGCCTCTGTTCCCAGGCCATACCTGTCTCACAGGTGAAAAGAATTGTTTTCCTTCCTAGGCTCCTCTGGGCAGCTTTCCCAGAGAAAAGTACCCAAGTGCCCCCCACACCGCCACCTCCTCCCTCCTACCTCATGCTAGAGAAAAGACCGGGAGTTATTCACTAGCCCAGGCCTCTGCACCCAGGAATTCAAGGCTGCCAAGTGGCCAAATGTTTAAATTGGTTTTGTGTGTGTGTGTGTCTGTCTGTCTGTCTGTCTGTGTCTCTGTCTCTATGTGTGTGTTTATGTGTCTCTCTCTGTGTTTGTGTGTATGTGTGTGTGTATGTGTCTGTGTGTGTTCATGTGCATACCTGTGTGCCACAGTATGAGTGTAGAGATCAAAGGACCTTCTAGGGTCTGTCCTCTGCATCCATCACGAGGTCTCAGGGTTTGAACTCAGGGTGTCAAGCTTGGTGGCATGTACCTTCAGCTGCAAAGCCTTCACTGGCCCTGATTGTTTTCATTAGGCAAGAATACCTGGAACCTTACCTGCCATGCCTGAAGCTAATAATTCCCTGGATAATTATTTATTTATTTATTTTTTTTTTTTTTTAAGAATCTGGTCTTGCTGGAAAGAGATGGCTCAGCGGTTAGGAGCACTGACTGCACTTTCAGAGGTCCTGAGTTCAAATCCCAGCAACCACATGGTGGCTCACAACTGTCCTGGAACTCACGCTGTAGACCAGGCTGGTCTCGAACTCGGAAATCTGCCTGCCTCTGCCTCCCAAGTGCTGGAATTAAAGGCCTGCGCCACCACGCCTGGCTTTTTTTTTTTTTTTAAGTTGTATTTATGCTGTCCTCAGACACACCAGGAACTAAAAAACTAGGAAAAACTAAAGGTCCCACCCTGTCTCCCAGTCTTTGGCCACTGGCATCTTTCTTGATCGATCCAAACCAATGGGCACAGGGACCTTTAACGTTTGGACATGCAGATTCCCAATTAAATCAAAGCATTAGAACCAATCCCCATCAAAGAGAGACCCTCCTGTTCCCAGACTGTCCAGGACATGGTGTTCCAATGCTGAGAGTTCATAGATGCTGTTCCATGATACCAGGCACTGGCCTGGGGTGCTGCAAGCCACGTGGGGAGACCTGAAGGCACAGACAGGCCTCACAAGATCCCTGGCTGCCTATTGGACTATAGACTTTGGGTTTCCTCTTCTGTGCAATGTTTTTACTACCGCATCTGCATGGTGACAACCCTCAACTCTGTCATGGTTTGAATAAGAATGCCCCCCCATAGGCTCATACATTTGAATGCTTAGAGAGAGTGGTCTTAGGAGGTGTGCCCTTGTTGGAGGAAGTGTATGACTGGAGGTGGTGAGCTCTGAGGTTTCAAAGCCCAAGCTGGCCCAGTGTCCTCTCTCTTCCTGCTGCCTGAGAATCCAGATCTAAGAACTCTCTCCAGCACCACGCCTGCCTGTGTGCCATGCTTCCCGCCATGCGAGGATGAACTAACCCTCGGAAACTGTAAGCCAGACCCAATTAAATGCTTCTCTTTATAGGAGTCGCTGTGGTCACAGCATCTCTTCACAGCCATAGAACACTACTTTCCTTGTTCTCCTGTGCCACTTTACTGAGACTGGGGCTCAAGTCCCACTGAGCCTTTAGGCTCTGTCTCCCATATAAGCCTTTCCTTTAGGCCTCGGTGACCCTGGCTACACCTCAGGATCATTAGAATTCCAGAACATTCTGAATATGAGCACCCACAGGGCATGCTGCTTTGCTGATCCCAGCCGCTTACCTGACATCAGTTTCCTGGTGTCTTCTGAGATTTGGGGGAGGGTAGCCCTGAGGACTCTACTGTCTTCCGCTGCTTGGCCTACAGTCTTTGCTGTTCCTTGACCTGTTTGTGATCACAGTAAGCTCTTCTTTTCGCCTAGTGTCATCTCTGTTGTACGGCATTTGTTTGTATCTTTATACACACGAACAATGTTTTTGAAGTTAGGAGTACTCACTGGCACATCATATGTGAAGGCCAGAGGTTAGTTAGCTCTGGTGCCTTCTATCAATATTCATTTGTTTCTTTTTTTGAGGTAGAATCTCTGTGTAGCTCCGGCTGGCCTAGAACTTGCTGTGTAGACCAGGCTGTCCTTGAACTCAGAGATTCACCTGTCCCTGCCTTCCAAGTTCTGGAGTTAAAGATACACACTGCCACTGTGCCTGCCTTACTTTTTTTTTGTTTTGTTTCTTTGTTCTTTTTCGAGACAGGGTTTCTCTGTATAGTCCTAGCTGTCCAGGAACTCACTTTGTAGACCAGGCCGGCCTCGAACTCCGAAATCTGCCTGTCTCTGCCTCCTGAGTGCTGAGATTAAAGGCTTGCGCCACCACTGCCCAGCTGCCTTACTTATTTTTGAGACATTTCTCTGTAAACCTAGAGCATGCTGTTTTAGCTAGATGGTGGGCCAGCATGCCTCTGGGCACTGCCTTTCCATCCTCACTGCACTCCATTGCTGGAGCTTCAGCCATGCGCCCTAATACCCAGTTTTAACGTGGATGCTGTGGGTTGAATTCAGGACTCCATGCTTACACAGCAAGCATTGAGCCTACTGAGCCCAACACCCGAAGAATAGCTTATGTAATAAAATGTCTCTGTGTGGTACTGGGGCTTAAATATGGCCCTGTGAATACCTCTGAGCTACACCTCCAACTCACTGTGCCCAATACCTGAATGATATCTTATATACTAAAATGTCTCTATGTGGTACTGGAGCATAAATTCTGGCCCTTGTGGCTACTCTGCCTCTAAGCTACACTCCCAGCCCACAGTGTGTTGGTTAGACTTGAATGAGTCCTTCATTGCCTTGTGTAGAAATGTTCCTCAAACTTGAAGGATTGAGAGGGAGAACCAATAAGCTATTAAGACCGATATGAAGTGATATTTTATGCCTTCAGTGGAAAGATGTAACAACACTGGGCATCTTGAACAAGGGAACTAGTGTGAATAGTTCCTGCGGGTTCAGGAGAGAAAACATTTCCCGGGTGCAGCCTCTTGCTTGTATCTGTGGACCGCCAGGCTCCCTCTCTATTTTGGTTCCTTGACCTTCAGATCCTGGCTTTGACCTTGGTTTATGGCATCTTCAGCTTCCCGAGCAGATGGGTTTGTTCCCAGTGCCTGGGGGAGCAAAGCTGGGTGAGTTTCGGGTGTTTCATTATGTGTCTTCACTTCCGATCAGACTTCTCACAAATTCATCCTCACTGTTCTGGAAGCCAAAGCCCGGGGTGGACTGGGTCTGGGCCACTTGGCCTTTTAGCTTTTAGAAATCACCTGCATTCCTTGGTCTGAGGACCCTTCATGTCCAAAGCCACCAATCAATGCATCTTCAGATTTGATTTCAATAGTCATGGCTCCCCCTTCCTTATTCCTCTGGTAAGATCCCTGAGAACATTGGCACCAGCCAGGTGCCCCTAGATACGTTTCTATCTCTAGGATCTTCCTCCTTTTTCTCCTCCTCCTCCTCCTCCTCCTCCTCCTCCTCCTCCTCCTCCTTTCCCTTCTCTTCCTTCTCTTTCTTCTCTTCTTTCTTTTTCTCTTCCTCCTTCTCCTCTTCCTCCTTCTCCTCCTCCTTCTTCTCCTCCTCCTCTTCTTCTTCTTTCTTCTCTTCCTCCTCTTCCTTCTCCTTCTCTTCTATCCCAAATTGGTCTCAAGGATGTCCCTGAATTCTTGATGTTCCTGAATCCATCCACTCTCCTCAAGCACTGGGGCACAGGCATGTGCCATCACACCCAGTTTCTAGGATATTAGGGATAAAACAAAGGGCTTCTTTCGTGCTAGGTAAGGACTCTACCAACTCAACTCCATCCTCAGACTTGTTGTTGTTGTTTTGAGACAGGGTCACATTATGTATCTCTATCTGTCTTAGAGCTTGCTGTGTAGACCAGACAGGCCTTGAACTCACTCACAGAGATACTCTTACTTCTACATCCCAAGCGCTGATCTTCACTTTGTTGAGAGAAGCATGGCAGAGAAATTCTCCTGGCATCCTTGCTGGTCTTGGTTACTCCTGCTGACTTGTGCCGATTCGGCAGAGGCCTGGCTATTTCTTCTGGGTCATGCCAATGCTGCTGATTCCTGTTTGCTATCTTGACATTACTAAACTGGACCACTGGTATCCTGACAATTGGAGATTGAAATCGCTGCAGAGAACCATTTCTAAACAGGTCCACTTCCGCCGAATCCTAGTAACCTTCCTTTTCCACTGCTTCAGGTGGGTGGTGGGCTAGAGGGGACGCTGAAGCATTTAAAAACCATCATGAAAAGTAGGTTTTGAAAAAAATCAAAGCAACAAGGGCTCCTTCCAATCTGTTCGCCCGTTCACAAGTGTCTGACTAGGGCTACCAAGGGCTCCTTAGTGAGAGCCGTCCACAGTCATCTCCCCTTGTCTCAGACCTCCAGCACTTACTGATGGGAGGAGCATCCCATTTGGATGGGAGCATCCCATACTGATGGCAGCATGCCATACTGATGGGAGGAGCATCTCATACTGATGGGAGTATCCCATACTGATGGCAGCATGCCATACTGATGGGAGGAGCATCCCATACTGACGGGAGCATCCCATACTGATGGCAGCATACCATACTGATGGGAGGAGCATCTCATATTGATGGGGGCATCCCATACTGATAGGAGCATCCCATATGGATGGGAGCATCCCATACTGATGGCAGCATGCCATACTGATAGGAGGACCATCTCATACTGATGGGAATATCCTATACTGATGGGAGCATCCCATACTGATGGGAGGAGCATCTCATACTGATGGGAGCATCCCATACTGATGGGAGGAGCATCTCATACTGATGGGAGCATCCCATACTGATAGGAGCATCCCATATGGATGGGAGCATCCCATACTGATGGCAGCATGCCATACTGATAGGAGGAGCATCTCATACTGATGGGAGTATCCTATACTGATAGGAGCATCCCATATGGATGGGAGCATCCCATACTGATGGCAGCATGCCATACTGATAGGAGGAGCATCGCATACTGACGGGAGTATCCCAAACTGATGGCAGCATACCATACTGATGGGAGGAGCATCCCATATGGATGGGAGCATCCCATAATAATGAGAGCATCCCATGGGGACTCAGATCTGTGCTGCTGACTGTGACACTTAAGCAGGTGTGAACCTTACAATCCAGTCTCCACAAGTCAGCCAGCCTGAGCTCTACATATCAGAACTCATCAGACCTTCCCAGGTTGCCCTCCCCAATAAATCTGTGCTTTTCCATTGCTTTAGGAATAAAAACTAACTTTCCTATAGAAAAAGCAACAATTTGCCTTTACTCTCAGGCCAAAATCTATATAGATTTCTGTAACCGCAAGGGGGTGGGGCTCTCTATTCTCCGGTGAGTAATTAGTTCTGTAAGAGACACCCACTCTGTGTCTTTTTTTCCTCCTCTTCCTCTTTCTCCTCCTCTTCTTTGAGGAGTGGGGAGGAGGGCGGGTCAAGAGTGGCCTGTGTAAACCGGGCGTGGTGATGCTGGCCTGTAATTCCAGCACTCAGGAGGCAGAGGCAGGCGGATTTCTGAGTTCAAAGTCAGCCTGGTCTACAAAGCGAGTTTCAGGACAGCCAGGGCTATACAGAGAAACCCTGTCTCGGAAAAAAAAAAAAAAAGTGGCCTGTGTAACTGAGAAGGATCTAGAACTCTGATCCTGCCTCCGTATCCCAAGAGCTGCGATTACAGGCTAAAGACTGACTCCAGGACTGGGAGTGTCCCAAGCAAACACTCTAGATTCCCATCTCATCTGCAAGGTCCCTTCTGCACATAATGTAATATGTTCATTCACAGGCGCCAGAGACAGAGGGGAGGCCACTGTTTTGCTAACCACAGAGGGAAATAATGTCAATCTGTCCTCACTTGGCTCTGGAACCTCCTTTCCCAACTTCCCGTCTCTGGTTTTACCCCCAGGATTTTGCTTTTCCACAAAAGCACTTAGATCGAGTGGGGCTGGAGTCAGGCTTGCTGGGACTGAGGCATGAACCTATAGACTGTATCTTAGACTCATCTAGAGCCTAGAGAAAAATTAGTTTCCATTTCTGAAAATTACCTAAGAGGAAGAATCTAGCATCGTTGCTAAATGTAGTACTGACAGGCTTGCAAAACCCCATCCTTTCGCCTATGGAAGGGATTGGAAGCAGCCCAGCCCGTCCATTCTCAGCCTGGCACAATTTCCTGATACTGCTTTGCAGAAAGAGCTCACCCATGGGCACTGTCCTCTCCTTTCCCTCCCCAGACACCAATGGAACTCTGTAGCTTTGCCACCTCCGGTCATGTGATCTGGAAGCCCAGTTGCTTTTATTCTTCTGTGACAAGGCTGGGCCAGGCTAACCAGCCACAGACATTGGAAAGAGTCGCTCAGTGGAAACATTTCTTAGGCTCCCTCTGACATCATCTTCCATTTGGGCCTGCAGTGGGCTGTGGCCTGGCCTTTGCCCAGCCCCACATCCTGAATCCTAGCAGGATGGATATTTCCTGGTTTGCTCAGGAATCCTAGTCTGACGACTTTACCTCCTGAGCAAGAGAAGCTATGCCAAACCAACAGATTTGGCAGGTCCTAGAAAGAGGAGGGGCTGCAGGAAGCAGGATCAGCGCCCCTGCAGTCAGGGACTAGGAAGCAGGGATCCCTCTGCATCCCAGGAACCCAGTGTAGAGATTGGGCTCCGAGAGGATGGGTGTGCGCGTGGTTTTCCCCGTGCTTTTTGGTTTTGAAGTGTTTTCTACTTTCACAGGCCTCAGAATGTGTGTCCTTGGGTGTTACCCAAAGCAAACAGACAGACAGTGGGTTAGCTCTGGCCCCCAGCCAAACAGTGACTTCGTGCTTCGTGATCTGGGGCCATGTTCACTTACCTGATGGGGTCCCTCCACAAGCACAGGAGACTTTGGGAATGCTGCCCTTAGGGGCGTACATTTCTTTTGTACAAATGCACACCTATTGGGCTGCCACAGTTGTAGCCAAATTATTGAGGGCCAGGGGCAATAGAGGGAGAGGGAGGCAGATGCCCTGATTCATCAAGCTGGAAAAGATACCACAAAGCCAGGAGCGAGGCTTGCCTGCTCCTCTCTCTCATTATCCACATCCCAAAAATAGAACTTCCCCTTCCCTGGAGGCTCGGTTCCTGAAGGTCAAAGCCTTGAATTCTTTGCAGACACGAGCCTAGTAATTTAAGTAATGATTTCACGGGGTGCACTGGACAGCTGGGGCTTTGGACAAGGGCTTTGTCCCACGCAGGCTGGATGAAGAGGCTTCATACAGCAGAGCATGACGCTGCTCCCATGAGTTGGGAAAGTCAGTTTCCAGAAGTGGCATGTCCCTCCTTCCCTCCTTCCCTCCGCTCAGTGCCCTGAAGTCCTGACCACAGCTATGTGACCGCATCTGAACATGAGTTGAGATGTCGTTTCTCCTTCAAGGCACTGTCAGATGATCCCAGCTGCTTCCTCTCCCGGTTCAGTCAGAATGGAGTGTGGTCACCAAGGGATCGATCGATCACCTGCCTAGGTGCTGGAGAGCTTGGCCTTCTTCCTGCTTTTTCTTTTCTCTTCTCTTCTTTTCTCTTCTTCCTTTGTTCTTCTTTCTTTGGTTTTCTTTCTTTTTGTTTCTCCCTCCTTTAAAATCATTATTACTTTTTACTTTTTTTTTTTTTAAGACAAGTCCACATATAGCCCAGGATGACCTTGAATTCCTGAACCACCTCTGCCTTTCCCTCCTTCTGCTAGGATCCCAGCATGTGACCCAACAGCTCGCCCCAGTCTTATCGTGTGTGTGTGTGTGTGTGTGTGTGTGTGTGTGTGTGTACACGTGAGTGTCCATGTGCGTGTGTGTGGTATGCATAGGATGTCTATGGCTAGATGTGGTCTTGAGGCAATGAGCCAGTGGGTGACATCTTATTTTTTGAGACAGGGTCCACCCCTGATCCTAAAACTCACTATTTTTGATTAAAGTGGCTGGCCAGTGAGTGCCCAGCCAGGCCCCATCCTCCTGGCTCTGGGGTTATGGGCAGGCATGCCGGCATGCCGCCACACCCAGCCTTTCTGTGGTATCCAAACTCAGGTGCTTGTGTTTGCAAAGCAAGCGCTTTACCCACTGAGTCATCTCTCTAGCCCTTTGTTTTGAGGCAAGTTATAATGGAGAACAGCCTGGTCTTAAACTCACTGGGTAGCCAAGAGGGACTTAGAATTCCTTACCTTCCTACCTCTACCTCCCTAGTGCTGGGGGCCAGGAATGTTCTACCACAACCAACTAGACTATTTATTTATTTATTTTATTGTTTGTTTGTTTAGAAAGGGTTCCGCTAAGTAGCCTTGGCTTGCCAGAACTCACTATGTAAACCAGACTGACCTCAAACTCATAGAAATCTGCCTGGCTGTGTCTCCAGAGTGCTAAGATTAAAGACGTGTGACATCATACCTAGCTGGGATTTTGATTTTTGCTGTCTCTTATTTTGAAGCTTGTAGATTAATTGGTTAACAACATTTCTTTAAAATAAAAAAAAAAAAATGAGTTCCCCCTCCCCCATGCTGGGGATTGATCTCTTAGTGAGCACTGGGTAAGCACTCTACCACTGGGAATAAAATATGGATATTTTAAATATATATATAAAATGTATAGGGCTGGTGAGATGGCTCAGCAGGTAAGAGCACCGACTGCTCTTCCGAAGGTGAAAGTCATTAGTTCAAATCCCAGCAACCATATACGGTGGCTCACAACCATCTATAATAAGATCTGACGCCCTTTTCTGGAGTGTCTGAAGACAGCTACAGTGTACTTACATATAATAAATAAATAAATAAATAAATAAATAAATAAATAAATAAATCTTTTTTAAAAAAAATGTAAAGGGTGCTCTGAAAAGCAGAGGAGCTCAGAGGCGGTGCCAATTGTCAACTCGACAAAATCTAGACTTCCCAGAGAGATAGATGAGGATTATCAGAATAGCCTTAAAGTAGGAAGACCCGCCCACTGTGGGTGGAGCCATCCCCTGGGTGTGTCCTGGACAGCATAAATAGCTCAAGGCAGCTGAGAAGCATACAAGCATACATTTACCCTTTGCTCTCTGTTGCTTGGATGAGCACTGTATGAGGTAGCTATCTGGAGCTCTGGCCACAGTAACTTTTCTATGGATGGTGGACTGTAACCCTGAACTGTGAGCTGAAAACCCAGTTCTCCTTCAGTTGCTTTTGGCAAAGGGTTTTATCACAGCAACAGGAAAAGAGACAAAGACAGGCAGTGTATACTATACCTTTTATTCTCTCTGTCTCTGTCTCTATCTCTCTGTCTCTCTCTCTAGGTCTCTCTCTCTCTCTCTCTCTCTCTCTGTTTTCAAGACAGGATTTCTCAGTGTAGCCCTGATTGTCCTGGAACTTGCTCTATAGACCAGGCTGGCCTCGAACTCAGAGACCCACCTGCCTCTGCCTCCTGAGTGCTGGGATTAAAGGTGTGTGCTACCCGGTTTATTTTTTCTTTTTGTTTCTTCCTTAAAACTCCTCTGCAAGGTTGTTCAAACAATACAAGAGATACCTCACCCATTCACTTCTCTCTGGCAGGACAACGGAGCCCCCAGGGGAAGATACACATCTGGAATCCAAGTCCCCTGTAGAGATGTGGGCACTCAAGAGAAACATTTTCCCTCCTGACGCCTCCCCCTGCCTGGGCTTCTCAGGTTGAGGTTGGGGGGGAGGGCAGATGATCCTGGTGTGTACTTAAAAAGACAAACCGTCTTCCTGGCTTAGCAGGACTGGAAAAATCCCCACATCAGAACTTGGCATTTGCAAATAAGCACTTTAGGCTGAGTTCCAAATGTAGTGGCATCCCAGATTGAGAATTAGGCTCTAAACTGGGTATCGTGGCTCATACCTTTAATCCCAGCACTTGAGAGGCAGAGGTAGGCATATCCAGGACTACACAGGAAAACACATTCTTGAAAAATCAAGAGGGATGGAGGAAGGGGGGGGGGCGGGGAGAGAGAGAGAGAGAAAATGAGAATGACGGGGGACACGTCCTGAGTGCCACGGACCAGCAGGCAGTCAGCTCTGCTTCCTTTGGGCTCTTGGCAGGCATCAGCATTGGGGGGGGAGGGGGTCATGCTGAGCCCTCCCCAAGAAATCTGTCTGTCCTCTCAAAACCTGCAAAGGCACTAGACTTGGGAAAGGTGAAGCAGAGCCAGGAGCTGCAGTGAAGTGAGCCTCGGGATGTTGAAGGAGTCTGCTCTCAGGTTAAGGGATGTTTAATGCACGCCCTGGGATAAGTGAAGAGCGGGAGTCTTTGTCCCAGTCCACACTGGGACCCTGCATTTGTGCGCTCAGCAAAGTCTGGCAGTCCACCGGAACAGTGCATATCAGGCTGAGAATATGGCTCAGAGAGTAAGAGCATGTCTGTGCAAGCCTAAGGACCTGGGTTTGAATCCCTGATCCCCACATAAAATCCAAGGGTAGTAGCTGTGTGTTCCTGGAGCTCCGCTGTGCAGACAAGGGCAGATCCAGCAGCTTGCTGGCCAGCCTAGTCAAGGCTGGGAGTGTCAGGTTCAGTTAGAAATCCTGTTTAAAGGGACCACGCTGGGGAATAACAGAAGAGGACACCTAGCCAGGCGGTGGTGGCGCTCGCCTTTAATCCCAGCACTTGGGAGGCAGAGGCAGGCAGATTTCTGAGTTCGAGGTCAGTCTGGTCTACAGAGTGAGTTCCAGGACAGCCAGGGCTACACAGAGAAACCCTGTCTCGAAAAAACAAAAAAACAAAAACAAAAAAACCAGGACACCTGACTTCCTCCCGGCCTCTGTGGACACATACATCCCTGCACATACACACCAACAATAAAAGAAAAAAACAATGGGTATGGGGGTTACACCTACATGAGGAAAAGATTTTTTTTTTCTGTTTTATTTTGCTTTGCTTGCCCTCTCCCCACCAGCCCCAGCAGACTTTCTTGTGCTAAAATCCCCAGCCCCTTACCTTGCTTTTAGGTCATTATAATACCCAGGCTGGTCCAGAGCTCTTCCCTCAACCGCCTAAGAGCCAGAACTATAAACATTCGCTGTCACATCCCACTTGAGAAAAAAGATGTTCGAGGGAATCTGTCCTCTGTGAGTTCAAGGCTCTTCTGGGCTGTATGACAAGTTCTTAAGCTAGCCAGAGCTCCACAATGAGACCCCTCTCTCTCTCTCTTTCTCTCTCTCTTTCTCTCTCTCTCTCTCTCACTCACACACACACACACACACACACACACACACACACACATACACACTCACACACACACACACACACACACACAGAGAAAAAAGAAAGAAAAAGAAAAAAAAGACCCAGCGGGGTTTGGTGGCTCACACCTTTAATCCCAGCACTCATGAGGCAGAGGCAGGCAGATTTCTGAGTTCGAGGCCAGCCTGGGCTACAGAGTGAGTTCCAGGACAGCCAGGGCTACACAGAGAAACCCTGTCTCAAAAACACCAAAAAAAAAAAAAAAAAAAAACCCAAGGCGCATTTAAAGTTCACCAGAGAGGGCTGGAGAAGGGCTATGTGGTAATAGTTGCCTAAGAGGCCACGATGATGGTAAATCTCAGAACTCTGCTCAGCTGCTGGCACCAGAGATTTGACCTGAATCAGGGCAGCGTAGGGATGAAGAAACCACAGGCACGCACTGGCACACGCTGCAGCTCTGACTGGGTGGGAACGCAAAGTCCCTTAACTTCTCCAGCTGGTTTTCCTCTTACTAATTACTTGGAGGCCAGTGGCTTGCTTCCTGCTGCACTTAGCAGAACTGTATCCTTCACATCAGCAGCGGGAGGGGGCGGCCAGCAGGCATTGGTTGGAAGGCCTTTCCTTTGTCTACAAGGTAGTGCCATGTAGCCTGATGTGTTTATAAAAAGATAAAGAGAGGAGGGGATATGTTCTGTGGGGGTGTGGTAAGGTGTGGGGGACGCGGTTGCCTCTGCAGGCCCATGCTGAGGCATCCCTTCTCCCTGAGGGACCAGCCACACGACAGTGTAGTATAGAATAGAGTTTATTCAGGGCATGGGGAGAGAAGCTGAGAGGGTAGGAGAGACAGAGAGAGACAGAGAGAGTAGAGGGTGGCCATGAGCACGTTGAGCGAGAAGGGGGAGGGGAATGGGGGGAGAGAGGGGCTAAGGGACAAGAGAACAGAGAGAAGGCGAGAGAGAGGAGGAGGGGAGCAGCCCCTTTTATAGTGAGTTAGACACACCAGGCTGGTGCCAGGTAACCATGAGGCAGAGCTTAGACAGAGGGCTAACATAGCCCATGCTGGCCTCAAACTTGCTATGTAGCTGAAAACGAAGTTGAACGTCTGTCTGGTCCTCCTGTGTCCCCTGTGTCCCAGGACTTACAGTGAGCTTGCTTGTGCAGCACTGGAGATGGAACGCAAGGTCCCATGCGTGCTCTGTAAGCATTGCTGTCAAGAAACAACATCCTCAGTGCCCAGTGGGGTGGATTTACTTACTTATGAGACAAAATTGCACACTGTAGCCCAGGCTGGCCTCATATCTCTCAAATACTGGGATTAGGGCATGGGGCTCCACATCTGACTCTCTCTCTCTCTCTCTCTCTCTCTCTCTCTGTGTGTTTTTGTTGTTGTTGGTGGTGGTGGTGTTGGGGGTTTTTTTGTTTTTTGTTTTTTGACAGGGTTTCTTTGTGTAGCCTTGGTTATCCTGAAACTTGCTCTATAGACAAGAGCTGACCTTTAACTCACAGAGATCGGGACTGAAGGCATGTGCTACCAAAGTCTGTCCTTACTTTTATTTATTTATTTATTTATTTTTATTTTTTTTTAAGATTTATTTATGTATTCTATGTAAGTACACTGTAGCTGTCTTCAGACACTCCAGAAGAGGGCGTCAGGTCTTGTTACAGATGGTTGAGAGCCACCATGTGATTGCTGGGATTTGAACTCCGGACCTTTGGAAGAGCAGTCGGGTGCTCTTACCCACTGAGCCATCTCACCAGCCCCTTATTTATTTTTTTAAGTGTTTTAGCAGGGCTGGAGAGATGGCTTGGCAGTTAAGAGTATTGGCGGTTCTTCCAGGGGGCCAAGGGTTTGATTTCCAGCACCCACATGTTGGCCTACAACCATCTGTAACTCCAGCTCTTAGTAATCCCATGTCCTACTCTGCTTCCGATACCAGATACATACACGCTACATATATGCAGTCAGGACACCCATACACATGAATACTATGATGGTGATAAATTTTACATTTATTAATATGGGCCAGGCAGAGGGTTCTCTGGGCAAAGGCAACCCCTCCACCCTTGCTTGATAACCTGACCAATCCCCAGGACCCAAGGGCAGAGGAGAGCAGTTCCCAGAGGTTGTCCTCTGACCTCCACACGTGTGCTGTGGTTCACACATGCCCACACACACCCAGAATACATAAGTAAAAACAGAATGTAGCCAGGCGTGGTGGCGCATGCCTTTAATCCCAGCACTCGGGAGGCAGAGGCAGGCGGATTTCTGAGTTCGAGGCCAGCCTGTGCTACAAAGTGAGTTCCAGGACAGCCAGGGCTATACAGAAAAACCATGTCTCGAAAAACCAAAAAAAAAAAAAAAAAAAAAAAAAAAAAGACTGTAGGTAAATGACAACTGTACCATCATCAGTGAGCGCGCGGAGGGCAGCGGCTGTGCCGCACCACACAAGGAGGTCGTCGACCACTCGCTGGAGTTGGTGTCTTTCCCCCTGTATCTGGTTTCTGGTAACAGCTCAGTTGGCCAAGCTTGTGTGGCGAGCTCACTCACTGGGTTACATCACCAGCTCCTAGAATCAACTTTTAGCTTTAGGGATTTATTAAAAAAAACTCTACTAATAGTAATAGAATAATACTTCCTAGAAACTCCCCGTGCTCTCAGCTGTCTTCATTGCCCCTACAGGTAGCCATACACTTGAGGAGAAAATTTATTTATTTATTTATCTATCTATCTATCTATCTATCTATCTATCTATCTATTTATTTATTTATTTATTTATTTGAGATAGGGTTTCTCTGTGTTCTGTTAGACTGAGGAGGAGATTTATTTATTTATTTATTTATTTATTTATTTATTTGAGACAGGGTTTCTCTGTGTTCTGTTAGACTAGGCCTGCCCACATCAGACAGCTTACAACTTCCTATAACACCAACTCGAGGCGATCCAACATCCTCTTCTGGCCTCTGTAGGACACACACACACACACACACACACACACACACACACACACACAGGTCATTTAAAATAATAAAATAAATCCTAAAAAAAAAAATGTGGAAACTATAAATTTAATCTTGGGCTGAGCTGTAGCTCTCTGGCAGATCAGGTGCCTAGACGGCCCAATGCTGGCTTCTGCCCTTTCATGCCTGCTGCTAATAGTGGCGGGAGTGGGGCGGAGGGGACGGGAAGGTGTGTTAGTCAGGGTTTCTTTATTTGAGGAGGTCTTACCCAAAGGCTCAGTCATCCAAGTACTAAGACCGCAGGAGTGTTTGGCCTGTGCCATCCCCTCAGGCAAGCTGCTCCCCGGGAGAGGAGGTGGCAGGCTCGGTCCACCCAGATGGCCGCTGAGGGCGCTGCACCTGGCTCCTACAGTAGGCAGCACGTTGAAACCACCTGCGCTGGGTTCCGCCTTCGGAAATTGCGACTTAACCGGTCCAGTTCCCCACCCCCACCCCCAAAGGATACCAGGACGAGAGAAAAACAAACAAACCCAGAGGTGTCCTAAATTTGAGGGGGATGGGAGGATGGGTGAGACATTGGGACCACCGGTCACGTGTGAGGCAGGCGGAGCACCGCTACACTGCCTTAGCCCACTGCCAGCCTCAGGGCATCACTGCTGATTGGGGCTGTGCCTTCTCGGGGTCTTTCCTGCTCCAACGCGCTCTTCTTCGCTTGGCCTAATCCCCTCTTCATTGCCAGCACAAATGCAAGGAGACACTAGGCTTTCCATTCCCTGGTTCTTATAAAAGTGTCCTTAGCTCTCGGTCCAGCAGGCAGCAGTGCCCTGACTTGCTGCCCTGCTGCTATGGGTTGAAGGAACTGGGTGAGGCCTGATGTTTTTACCGGCTTGCATTTTTAACTAGCTTACAGTAGTTATGCACGATGACGGTTTCATGATAATGTTCCCATGTGGGTATATAATGTATTTGGGTTAGAGTCACTCCCATCACCTTTTCTTGTCGTCTCTCCTTCCTCTTCCCAGTGGGTTCCCTAAGTTCCCTTTCTACCTCCCTCTGCCCCCACCCCACACCTCCCACCGTGTGAGTGTGTGTGTGTGTTTCTGTGCTTGTGAAAGTCAGAGGACAATTTCACAGAGTTAGTTCTCTTTTCCAACTACGTGGATCCTGAGGCTTGAACTCAGGTTGCCAGGCTTGGTAGCAAGCACCACTAAGCCATCTTGCTGAACCCTGGCTAACTTTATAAAATTACATCATTACATCTCTTCTTCTTCGTCTTCTTCTTCTTCTTCTTCTTCTTCTTCTTCTTCTTCTTCTTCTTCTTCTTCTCCTCCTCCTCCTCCTCCTCCTCCTCCTCCTCCTCCTCCTCCTCCTCCTTCTCCTCCTTTTTTATTTTACTTTCTATTTTCTCTTATGTATATAGGTGTTTTGCCCATGTGTCTATCTGTGTACCACATTCATACCTAGTGTTTATGAAGTCCAGAGAGGGTACCAGATCCTCTGGAGCTGGAATTACAGATGGCTGTGAGCCACCATTTGAGTTCTGGGAATTGAATCCCAGTCCTCTAGAAGAAACAACCAGTGTTTTTAACCACTGAGCCGTCTGTCTAGCCCTGGGTAGTATTTTGATTTTGTTTTTAATTTATCTATTTTTTTATAAGAAAATGTTTCTTTGTGTGTAGCCTTGGCTGTCCTGGAATTTAACCAGGCTTGCTTCAAACTGAGAAATCTGCCTGCTTCTGCCTCCCTAGTGCTGGGATTAAAGGCGTGTGTCCTCTACCAGGCTCTAGCTCCACCTGGCTCTGGCTAGCATTTTTAACAGCATGATAAGCCATTTTCTTTCAGGGGCCCTCAGTCTCAAGAGTATTGTTTTCATGTTAGATCCCAGCATGAGCATAGATCCACCAGTGCAATACACAGTACCGACTCTCATCAGCTCACACACGAGCACCCCACGTATCCTTCACTTCCCCACCTGCCTGTCGATTCTTTCTTCCCACCCTCCTCTTCTGCAACTCCACTCTGCTATCAAAGTAACCACCAGCCAGGCTCGTAAAGGTCTGACCGAGGGCCGGAGGCATAGCTCAGGTGTTCGGGTGCTTGCCTAACTTGCCTGTGACTCCAGAGTTCAGGATCTGGAGGCAGGAGGATCAGAACCAAAAATTCAAGGTCATCCTCAGATACACAAATGAGTTTAAGGGCAGTCTGAGCTACATAAAACCCTGGGAAAGTGTTTGTTTCACAAGATGAGGACCTGCCTTTGAGTATCCAGAACTCAAGCAAAAAGCCGGATGCAATGGCACACACTCCCAGGGATGGCGAGATGGGTGGTGCAGACAGGTGAACCCTTGGAAGCTTGCAGCTGTCTTGGGTACATAAAATTCCAGGCCAGTGAGTCTGTCTCAAATCAAAACTAATCTACACACACCTACACCCATTATGTGGGCACGTGAAGAAATCTGACCCTATCGCAAACACAGTGTGCTAGAGAGGGGAAACAAAACAGAGCATTCAAGGCTGGCATCTTAGCCAGCCAGCAGAGTAAAGTCTTCATGGTGGAAAGTAGTTTCACTTCACACACAAGGGCAAGCTGGATCCCCTAGTAATTAAATACCAATTAATTTGGAACAGACATTAAGAAAAAGCCTGTTCCAAATCATATCACGGTTCAACAGGGAAATAGGAATAATTTAGCTTTATTAATTGATGAAAGCTTTTGGGACTGACACAATCTAGCAAGAATGAACAAATGTTAAAAATTACAGAACCAGGACCAGGCTGCCCCTTTCCCTGGAGCATGGGTGGCACCTCCCTATTTTCTTGGAGCAGGGTGGGCACACACACCCTTTTTTTGGAGTGTGGGTGGCAGCCAGCTTTGTCACCACGCCTGTGCTCCCATGCTGGTGTCTGGGAAGAAGTGGGAGGGATTGCAATAGCATGTGTCATTTCTGTCCTAGGCCTGTTTCATTTCCAGGGCTGGTTATAGTTATGGTATACTTCATAGGGTGCCAATCACCCGTTAGGAAAGCACCTGTGCCCTTGTGTGCTTTCTCTGCTAGCTCCACAAACAGGCTTTGAGGCTGCTTTGGCGCATGCCTTTAATCCTAGCTCTCTGTAGGCAGAGGCAGTCGGATCTCAGAATTCAAGGCCAACGTGATCTACAGAGCGGGTTCCAGGACAGCCAGGGCTACACAGAGAAACCCTGTCTTGAAAAGAAAAAAAAAAAAAAAGTCAAAACACAAAACAATTTGAACCTGTATTAGTGGCCTTCATCCACTAGCCACGATAATTCGTGGTGGGGACCTGTAACAGCTAATCTTGGCTGTCAGGTTCACACACTTGGGAAGAGGGACTTTCATCTGAGACGTGGCCTCCATCAGATTGGCCTGTAGGGCATCTCTCCATTGCTAATTGTCTTAAGAGGGTCTAGCCTGCCGGGTGTGGTGGTGCACACCTTTAATCCCAGCACTCAGGAGGCAGAGGCAGGCGGATTTCTGAGTTCGAGGCCAGCCTGGTCTACAAAGTGAGCTCCAGGATAGCCAGGGCTATACAGAGAGACCCTGTCTCAAAAAAAAAAAAAAAAAAGAGGGTCCAGCCCACTGTGGGCATACCATCTGGAGGCAGGTGAGCCTGGGCCGTACAAGAAGACTGAACCCATGTTAGAGAGCAAGCCCGTAAGCCCTGCACTGGGTTCCTGCCTTGGGTTTGTACACTGACTTCCCGTTAGTACAATTGTAAGCTGAACTAAACCCTTTGCTCCCCAAGTGTCCTTTGGACATGGTGTTCCAGAAAGAACACTTCAAGGGTGACGATCCACATTGGGGAGGAGCACATGTTCCTGAAGGTACTTGGCTCATGGGGGAGTGTTCCGACGATCTGTAAGAAACCACCCTTAAGTGTAGTGGCCTAAAGTGATGACGATTGCTCATCTCTCTGGAGACTGTGAGTTGGCAGGGCACAGCTGGGCACTCTTTACTTGGGGATGTCCTGTGATTGCCCTGTCACTGGGACTGAACATCTTCTATGGCTCCTGACATTTTCATAGGGTTCAGGCAGTACGGTCCTTCCATGTGATGCTGGGTTCTGGGAGACCCCGTCGGAAGTGACGTGACTTCTACTTCAGCCTCACGTCCCATCATCACTTCTGCTGCATTGCGTTGGTCAGTCAAGGAACTAAGGTCATCGGCCCGGATTCTAGGGGGGACAGAACAATGGGCTCTCCTATCTTTGAGGAACTGAGCGGGAGGTACGGTAAGAAGGGATTGATGGTGGCTGTCTTTGGAGATTGTCCAAAGAACTGGGACAACTATACAGATTGGTTTGTAGGTATGGATATATTCCTTCCAGTGTGTCCACCATCAGACACTGCTGTGGTGATCAGTGCCCAGCCCTCTTGGTTTTGATGCTACAGCTGTGATCTACCCCACAGGGCAATGTTTATCTGTAACGCTATCTCCCCACTGGAGGTGGCCGATTTTCCATTTAGCTGTTTGTTTTCTTTGAGACAGCTCGTACCGTGTAGCTAGTTAGTTTTTCAATCACCTTGATGCAAGCTGTCTTCTTCAGGAAAGAAGGAACATCCGTTGAGAGAACATTGCCATCAGATTGGCCTGTAAACTCGTCTGTGGGAGTCCCCGCCCACTTTGGGTGTGGCCCCCCTTGTCCTCTGAGGAGTAGGAAAGGTAGCTGAACAGGAACCTGATAGCAAGCCAGTGAGCAGCCTATGGTTGGTTAGCAGGCAGTAAGGAGCCTGTCTGGTTTCCTCTGGGTGCCAGCTCTGATATCCTTTCAGTGATGGACTATGGTGTGGAAGTATAAGTCAAATAAAACCTCTCCTCCCCAAGTTGCTTCTGGGCACAACACAGGAAGCAAAGTAAAACTCCCAGCATGCACTTTCTCTTTTGTATGTGTGCCTGTGTATGTGTGCACAAGTGTGAGGAAACCAGAGGGCAACATTGATCATCTCCCTCAGTTGCTCTCTACCTTAGTTTTGAGTCAGGGCCTCTCACTGAACCTAGAGCATGCTGTTTTGCCTGAGGTGGTGTCTTAGTCAGGGTTTCTATTCCTGCACAAACATCATGACCAAGAAGCAAGTTGGGGAGGAAAGGGTTTATTTGGCTTATGATTCCATACCGCTGTTTATCACCAAGCAAGCCAGTAAAGAACATCCCTCCAAGGCCTCTGCATCAGCTCCTGCTTCCTGACCTGTTTGAGTTCCAGTCCTGACTTCCTTGGTGATGAACAGCAGTATGGAATTGTAAGCTGAATAAATCCTTTCCTCCCCAACTTGCTTTTGTCATGATGTTTGTGCAGGAATAGAAACCCTGACTAAGACAAATTGGTACCAGGAGTGGGGTATTCCTGTGACAACCTGACCATGTTTTGGGGAGGACTGTGGAAGGACTTTGGAACTTTGGGCTTGAAGATCCATTCATTGTTTAGAGCTCTGTCAGATGTTGTGTAGAAGCTTGGAAGATAATGTTGAGAACAGTGTTAGGAGGGGTGATAGATCCGGATTTCCATGGGGAAATTGGATTACCTCTTCACAATGGAGGTAAGCAAGATTATGTCTGCAATGTAGGAGATCCCTTAGGGCGTCTCTTAGTACTACCATGTCCTATGATTAAAGTCAATGGGAAACTACAACAGCCTAATCCAAGCAGGATGACAATGGACTCAGATCCATCAGGAATGAAGGTATGGGTCAATCCTCCAGGAAAAGAGCCAAGACCTGCTGAGGTGCTGGCTGAAGGTGAAGGAAATACAAAATGGGTAGTAGAGGATGGTAGTTATAAATACCAATTAAGGCCACATAACCAGTTGCAGAAACAAGGATTATAAAGTAATATGAATGCCCCTGTCTTATTTTGCTAACGAATATATTTGTCTTTCTTCCAATTTTGTAACATCAATTGGAATTTTTACAATTCCAATTTGTATTTAAGTTGAGACACTAAAAGGATGTTCCCAAGGGACATTGCCCCATTGTAAATTTACAAATGTGTTTGTGATTGTACAAGGGATAGTTATATATTAGGCATATTCACAACCTTGTTATTGTTTCATGTGAACATGAGATATTATTTGTGTCAAGTTGACAAGGGGTGGATTGTAGTGACTATTCCTGGTTGTCAACTTGACTATCTTTGGAATGAACTACAATCCAGAATTGGAAGGCTCACCAGTGACCCTTATCTGGAGGCTTGGAGATAGAAGTTTCTGATCTGGATCTTGGTATGGAGATCTTGAGGCATAGTGGCTATGGATTCCAGAAGATTAAATCTCTGAGTTCAAGGTCATCTGGGATTAAAGGTGTGATGGGACACACATTTAATCTAGGCTACACCTTCTGCTGGAGAAAATATAAGGACATTGGAAGAAGAGAGTCTCGCTCTTGCTCCCTTGCCTGCTTGCCATGTGGGACTGAGTAACTGCTAGATCCTTGGACTTCCATTCACAGCTACGACTGAACCATTGTTGGGAATTGGACTGCAGACTGTAAATCATCAATAAATTCCTTTATCCATAAGTTCTGTGACTCTAGAGAACCCTAACTAATACAGGTGGGTACACTGGCCAAGCAAGTTCCCAGGACCCTCCCTCTGCCTCCAGCACTGGGATACTGGGATTACAGACATCTGTCTCTCTGTTCCTCTCTCTGTCTCTCTCTGCCTCTGTCTCTCTCTCTCTCCTCCTCTCTATCTCTCTCTCAAACATGAGTTTTAGAATAATCAGGTTCAGGTCCTCACACTTGCCTGACAAGCACTGTAGTGACCAAGCGTCTCTTCTAGTCCTGTCTCAGTATTGAGGATGGCATTTTTTTTTCAAGACAGGGTTTCTCTGTGTAGCGCTGGCTGTCCTGGAACTCACTTTGTGGACCAGGCTGGCCTCGAACTCAGAAATCCGCCTGCCTCTGCCTCCCAAGTGCTGGGATTAAAGGCGTGCATCACCACGCCCAGCAATGGCATTTTTAGAGCTCTGGTTTTGTACTGGACTCTATACTCCACCACACAGGGGGGACTGGAGGGAGGAGAGGGAGAGGGGGAGGGGGAGGGAGAGGGAGGGTCTTATAGTGAACATGGAGAAAATGCTGCTTTCCCTTCCTTTTTTTCATTTCTTCATTTCTTTCTTGAGAGTCTTGTAGTCTCTCTCTCTCTCTCTCTCTCTCTCTCTCTCTCTCTCTCTCTCTCTCTCTCTCCAGTAACTCCCACCAGATGTGCTTGCTCAAAACCCCTTTAACCCCTTTCCCAGCAGGCCCCAAGCTCCTTGGATGCCCCGCAGTCTGAGTCAACACTTTAGGACTGTTTCAAATTTCACATAAGTTGCCAGACCCAGAGAGGACCAGAGCAGGGAACTCCTGTAGCTTGCTCATGTCCCTTGCCCTGCCCCATTCCGTATTCCCCTTCTGCAGGACTGAAGCAGGAAGAAGAGAAATGGAAAACATGTGGCTTCCCATGGTGCTTGGTTGGTGGTCAACATACTGCTGTTCCATTGCTGTGGGTGACTGTAAGGACACTCTTTGTTGATACGGCTCATTCCTGGGACTGGCACAAGCTTTGTGCTAAGAACCTTACCCTTGCTGGGCTTGGTGGTGCACGCCTTTAGTCCCAGCACTTGGGAGGCAGAGGCAGGTGGATTTCTGAGTTCGAGGCCAGCCTGGTCTACAAAGTGAGTTCCAGGACAGCCAGGGCTACACAGAGAAACCCTGTCTCAAAAACAAACAAACAAACAAACAAACAAAAACAAACAAAACAAAAAACAAAAAAAACCTCACCCTTGGGGGATTCAGCAATGTCCTTGGCCTCTACAACTAGACACTGGGAGCTGTCACCCAGTGTGACAATCAAAACTGTCTCCAGGGTCCTGCTTGAGATGCTGTTCTATAGACTTGTCGGGAGCCAGTAAGGTCTTCACAGTCCTCCTAAGGGACAGCCCCTAGTCTTCCCAATTCTAGGAAGTGACCTTGTGCCATGTTGCTCTGAGAAGGACTCCAACACCCAATCCTGGAAACTACACTTCCATTCAGTACTAGACCACAACCCTGGGACCTGTGGACACAGCATTCATCCCCTAACGGGCATGATTGTCCCGGGCACTTGAGTCCCTTGGCTCAGCACTCACTATGTTATCTCTGGGCATTTTGCAAACTTGCTTTAGCCCCAGGAAGGATCAGCTAGTATTTGATCAAGATGGCAGCCAACTGGAACACAAGGACTTCCCTCTTCTCTCACGTTCTGCACAATGATTCCCCTGTGTCCCCAACTCTTCAAACCCCTCACCTGGATTCAAGAAACAGCCAAGTCCTCATGAAAGAGGATACTTGTTCTCTTCCCAAAAGTTGACATTGACGTAGGAACACCAGCTCCCTCAGGTCAGGCCAGATGTCCCATGGGAAGGACACCAAACTTTTCCTGGACTGCTCTTATTTCATACACAAGGCACAAAATTCCAGGGTCCTAAGCCGGGCAGTGGTGGTGCACGCCTTTAATCCCAGCACTTGGGAGGCAGAGGCAGGTGGATTTCTGAGTTCGAGGCCAGCCTGATCTACAAAGTGAAGTTCCAGGACAGCAAGGGCTACACAGAGAAACCCTGTCTCAAAAAACAAAACAAAACAAAACAAAACAAAACAAAACAAAATTCCAGGGCCCTCACTTGCAATGCAGTCTAGAGTCTTAAAATGGGTTCATTTTCTCTGCCAGTCACAAAACAAATAGAACACACAAACACAAAAGAAAGAAAAGAAAAAACTAATACATGCACTTTCACTAAACATTTAAGCTTTCACTTAAACTTCACTCAATCTTTGTTTATATTAATTAATTAATTTGTTTATTTACTGTGTGTGTGTGTGTGTGTGTGTTTTTAAAAGGGTTTCTCTGTGTAGCCCTGGCTATCCTGGAACTAGCTCTGTCGAACAAGCTGGCCTTCAACTCACAGAGATCCACCTCCTGCCTCTGCTTCCAAGTGCTGGGACTAAAGCTGTGCACCACCACCACCCTGCCACTTAATCTTTACTTCTTTTTCTTTTTTGTTTCTTAAGACAGGGTCACACTATGTAGACCAGGCTGACCTTGAACTCACAGAAATCCACCTGCCTCTGCCCCCTGACTTTACTTAATTTTTAAGCCTGGACATCCTCTGAAGGACGTAGCAAATGGCCAAATACAGCCATTGTAAAGACTGGAGAAGTCTTTGTGTCTGAGGACTGTGTTTCCCCGCTAGGACTTTAAGAATTTAAATTATTAATAATTTATTATTAACAATAAACTCGCTCACTTTGCTTTTCTGTGGCTTGTACTAAAACTCTTTTCTATAGCATAGTCAAGGATCAAGAATTCATTGGATGGATGATTGTCCTCAGGGGAGGGGACCTCCCCAGGCTACCGTTGCCTATCAGGGTTTACGTTCCTGCCACCGCTGACAGATGGCTCAGAGAGATCATTGACATTTGTGTTGGTTGGAGGTTTTAAGTGCCATCGCCTGTATCTCCTTGAACCTAACCCATTTGGCACACTTGCACAAGGAGCCTTGTGACTTCCTGTATTGTTTGCTTTGGGGTTTATCGTGGCTAATCGTCTGTATCTTTGCCTATATCCTGTATCCAGGTCTCGGTGGGTGTGGACTCTCCTCCCTCTGTTGCTTGCTCTATCTTTTATCTAACCGGTGCTGCCGCATATCTAGCCATATGTCATGGAAACTGCTCTTGCTTGACAGGAGTGTCCCCATGCACAGAGAAGGCACAAGACAGTGTCTACTGAATCAGATCTTCAAGGGCGCATAGGTACTTGGAGCCCACTGGAATGCCTGCAAAGCCCTCACTAGGAGCCATCAAAACCTCACAGGCATCGGAGGTCTCAGTCCACCCAAGGGCACTGGACTTTCAATTCCATCTCAGCTTCTCCAGCGGCCACCGAAGCATCTGCTCCCTACCACTGTCCTTGCTGAGCTTGGAGGGTCACTCCTAGCGTGCTTGGCTCCGCGGCCCTGTGTTCGGCCCTTGTGCCCAGCAGGGTTTTTGGGATCCTGTAGAGAGAATCAGCTTAGAGATCCAAGATAGTGTTATTTTTAGAAATAAAGATCATCAGACCTCGGCTTTCAGAGATGCTCAGAGGATGAAAAGAGAGAAGGCATCCTGGTTCTCTAAAGTTCAAGTTGGAATAAGGCAAAAAAAACCCTGAATGTTTTAGGCTGGTGAGGCAAGGCAGAAGCTTGGACCTAGCATGGCGTGAGGCCCTGGGTGCCAGCCCAGCACTGCAATAAGATCGTAGCCTGAAAGGGCCTCATTTGTTAGAGACAGATCTTGTCTTCCCAACAGTCCACCTGGGTGACAGGCCCAAACACATCCTCCCTTGCCTGCTCTATCAGGCCCTGCCTGGTACCTCAGGCCACTTGGAATATATCCACCCTTTATCTCCTGGTTACTAAAACAGAGAAAAACGGCTTTCCATAATCGACCTGCTGCCTAGTTCACAGCAGGACCAATTTTTTTTTCCCCTCTTAAAACTGCTAAAAGTCTGTCTGTGGAAAATGTCACCTCGTGGTGGGCAGAGCTGTGGGAGAAAGCCATCAAGTCTGGTGCCCCAAGGAAAACCTGAGTTATTTATTTAGTTATTTATTTTCAAGACAGGGTTTCTCTGTGTAGCCCTGGCAGTCCTGGAACTCACTCTGTAAACCAGGCTGGCCTCGAACTCAGAAATCCGCCTATCTCTGCCTCCCAAGTGCTGGGATTAAAGGTGTGTGCCACCACTGCCCAGCCTGAGTATTTAAAAAAAAAAAAAAACAAACGATTTATCTGTTTATTTCATGTATGTGAGTACACTGTCACTGTTTTCAGACACCACAGAAGAGGGCAACAGATCCCATTACAGATGGTTGTGATCCACCATGTGGTTGCTGGGAATTGAACTCAGGACCTCTGGAAGAGCAGTCAGTGCTCTTAACCGCTGAGCCAGCCCTGAGTATTTTTTATAATCAAGTATTTACTTGTTATGCTTGTGTATGCATGTGTGGGTGCATGTTCACATGGGTGCAGGGTGTGTGTGTGTGTGTGTGTGTGTGTGTACCAAGGTCAACCTTGGGTGCCATTGCTCAGGTATCAATCACTTTGTTTTGTTTTCTTGTATGTGTGTCCATGTGGCGGGATTCCTGCATGGATGTCTGTGTACCACATCCATGCCTGGTGCCCACTGAGGCCAGAAGGGTGTCACCATATCATCTAGAACTAGAGTTACAGATAGATGGTTGTGAGCCACCACGTAGCTGTTGGGAATTAAATTGGTTCCTCTGGAAGGGCAGGCAGTGCCCCCCCCCCCTGCAACGATCGTTTACTGGGGGAGGCTGCATCAATACTTCTTGGCCTCTGCCTTCCTCGTGGCTGCCAACACATTGTTCAGTTTTCCTCCTGCTCTCTCTTGGCATGGCTGTGCGCGCCTGCCTTCTGCTTGATAAACTTAAGTGCGCACTTGTCCTTGGACACGTTGAGCAACTCTATGGCACGCCACTCGCCCATAGGGCGTGAAGCCGCACATCTCTCAGATTGTGTCCCGCACGAACTTGGTGTGTTTGGTGAGGTGCCCGAGGTGCTGGCTGTGTCTCAGCTTGTGGTCCTTGTTGAGTCCCACGGCCATTGGGTAACTCAGAGTCATGGCGGCTGCTCTCGCTGGTAGCCGGGACCCAGCCAGTTCTCTTAAGCACTGAGCCATGTCTCCAGCCCATTTTGTGTTTTGAGACAAGGTCTCCCTTTGACTTTGAACTTGCTGAGTAGGTTAGACAGACTGGCTAGTGAGCCCCAGGAGTCCCCTTACCTCTGCTCCTCCGGCTGGCGGTGGTGCTGGCCGTTACAATCACAGGGCACCACAGGTGGGCTCTGGAGATCCAACTAAGGTCTTCATGGTGGCGCAGCAAGCACTCTACTGACCGAATCACTTGCTGCCAGTCCTCCTCAACCTGGTTTTGTAAAGAGAATTAAAACCCAAACAGGAGCTGAAGAGATGGCTCAGTGATTAAGAAAGCTAGCTGCTCAGCCAGGCAGTGGTGGCGCACACCTTTAATCCCAGCACTTGGGAGGCAGAGGCAAGCAGATTTCTGAGTTCGAGGACAGCCTGGTCTACAGAGTGAGTTCCAAGACAGCCAGGGCTACACAGAGAAACCCTGTCTCGAAAAAAACCAAAAAAAAAAAAAAAAAAAAAAAAAAAAAAGAATAAGAAGAAAAAGAATAAAAAAGAAAGCTAGCTGCTCTTTCAAAAGACCCAGGTTCAATTCCCAGCACTCATATGGCATGTCACAACTGTCTGTAACTCCTGTCCCTCTAGAGGAACTCCCGTCCCTCTAGAGGAACAGGCATACACTCAGGCAAAGCACCCATGCTCATAAAATTGGTGGTATAATAAATCATTAAAAACAAACATAAACAGCCTGGGTAGTGGTGGTATACATCTTTAATCCCAGCACTCTGGAGGCAGAGAGAGGCAGATCTCTATGAGTTTGAGGCCAGCCTGTGTCTACAGAACAAGTTCCAGGACAGCTAAGACTGCTACACAGAGAACCCTAGTCTCAAAAAGCCAAAGCCAAAATCAAACAAACAAAAAATTTAACTTGACAATTAGAATCTCAAAAAAAAAAAAAAAAAAAAAAGGTTTTTGTTGTTTCAAAACAGACAGAAGTGTCTTCCTGAAGGTTCCAGACAAACCCTGTATTGAGGGTCAAACAAAAACCAGGAAGGATTTCAGGGAAGGGGCTCCCACACTCGGCTGTGGCAGAATTCCTGTGCTCCCCAGAAGCTGCGTTTTGTACTACTCAGACCCATAACCAATTAGGTGAAGCCCAACCGAAGTATGGCACGTAATCTGCTTTATTTAAAGTACACTGGTTTAAACGTTAAAATATTCAAGAAAGCACCACCACAGAAACATCTAGAATAATGTTTAACCAAATATCTGAACAACATGACCCAGCTAAAATTAACCCTCAAAGACTTACACAAGGAAGTAACTTACACAAGGAAGACCAGGTGTGGTGGCACAAGCCTGTGACTCTTACACTCTGGAGGCTAAGGCCCAGGAGGCTAAGGCAGAGGGCTCATGAATTTAATGCCAGCCTGGGCTACACGATAAGTTCAAAGTTAGCCTGGTTGACTTCATGAAACCTTGTCTTTTTTTGTTTGGTTGGTTTTTGTTTTCTTTTCTTTTTCTTTTTCTTTTTTTTTTTAGACAGGGTTTCTCTGTGTAGCCCTGGCTGTCCTGGAACTCACTTTGTAGAACAGGCTGGCCTGGAACTCAGAAATCCTCCTGCCTCTGCCTCCCAAGTGCTAGGATTAAAGGTGTGTGCCACCACCGCCTGGCTGAAACCTTGTCTTAAAAAGGAATCAAAAGCTGGGAGGTTGTGGCCCATGCCATTAATCCCAGAACTCAGGAGGCGGAGGCGGAGGCGGAGGCGGAGGCGGAGGCGGAGGCGGAGGCGGAGGCAGAGGACCTCTGTGAGTTTGAGGCCAACCTGATCTACACAGTCCCAGGACAGCCAAGGATGTTACATAGGATGGTTTGTTGTTGTCTCAAGAAAAACAAAACAAAACAAAAAAACACACACACACACAGAAGGAAGGAAGGAAGGAAGGAAGGAAGGAAGGAAGGAAGGAAAGAAGGACGGAGCCATACCTGACAGTGCAGGCCTGTGATCCTAGTTACTCAGGAAACTGAGGCAGCAGAATCACAAGTCCCAGATCTACACACACACCGGAGTTTTATTAGCATAGTTATTAGCTATGGTCCGTATACTCCAATTGTCTCCTAAAGGAAAGGCCCAGGAGCTGAAGGTGTTTGGCCCATGTGACTGATGAGTCTGGTGCTCCAGTCCTAGAGAGCTGCCAGCCTTTGGCCTGTGTTGGAATTCTGAAGAGGTAGGTTCTAATTCCCCACAGGTGTGCCCAGCCGCTTGGATTTTAGTTGATTCCAGACACAGCTGGCAACCAATGAGCCACTACACTGGCTTGAAATTAAAAGTTCTAAGAAAGTTAAAAGGGGGCTGAGGAATGGCTCAGTGGGTGAGAGCACTGACTGCTCTTCCAGATGGTCCTGAGTTCAATTCCCAGCAGCCACATGGTGTCTCACAACCATCCATAATGAGATCTGATGCCCTCTTCTGGTGTGTCTGAAGACAGCTACAGTGCATTTAAATATAATAATAAATATTTAAGCCAGAGCAAGCACAGGTTCTGAATTCAAATTCCCAGCAATCACGTGATGGCTCACAACCATTAGTACAGATACAGTGTACTCATATACAATTAAATAAATAAATACTTTTTTTTTAAAAAGGAAGTTAAAAGATATAGCCTATTACCTCATATACCCCATAGGGGGAGAGAGGGAGAGAGGAAGGGAGGGAGTGGGGGGAAGAGAGGACATATTATGTTAGGAATTCTAAATCAGCAAAACCCATCAAGGCAAAGCCTCCTCTCCAACTGCATTCCCCCAGAAGCAGATGCCCTGGCAAAATGTTATAGTCATTTATCTAGGAAGTGAAACTGGGGCTGCTGATTTTGCTCACTGCTCTTTCAGAGGACCCAGGTTCAGTCTCCAGTACTCTCAACCATCTGCAACTCCAACCCAGGGAATAAGACGCCCTCTTTTGGATTCTGTGGGTACTGCAACCATGAGATACACACATGCAGACAGAACACCTTGCTCAGAGCACTGCAGCCAAGATGTCCCCTTCTAGGTGCCAACCACACTGTCCTGATGCCAACCCCAGGTGCCTTTAATGCTCCACAGATGCCCGGAGGAAGCTGTGCCAAAACCACAGCCGTTTGCAGCTGAAGCACAATCCGGAGAAGGCATTGCAGTCACTGCTGGTTCTGAGCCTGGGCTGCCCTTTTGCAATCAGGAGCCTTAGTGAACTCTCTGTAACCATCTCTATTCTGCTGACTCAGCACTCCCCCCAAAGGCCCCCCACATAAGTCCTTTGTCCCTTCAGGCACACCCTTTACTTGCTCGAGGGATGACTGCATTGTGACTGTTCCAATTATTGCTCTCTAAAAACGCCTTCTAGCTACACAAGCAGATGGTTGATCCATTTCCTGAGCCAGGCAGAGATCCGTCCTATACTGCCCCCTAGTGCTCCAACATTTTAAAAATTTATTTATTTCTTTATTTAGAGACAGGGTCACACTAATTGTGATGGTGTAGGAGGAGGAACATTAAATGAAGATTGCTTAGCCCAGGCTGGCCTCAAACTCACAGCATTCCTACTGCCGCAGTCTTCCAAGTGCCGGAGTTACAGGCCTAATCTACCACACCTGTCTTCTCTTACTCTCTTTTCATGTCTTTACCAATATGGGCTGCACTGGTGACACAGAGGTGGGAGGAGAAATACTAGCAGTAGCTGAAGCAGCAGTAGTGGGTGAAGGACAGCTGGTGGGCTGGAGAACGGCCTGGACAGAAATGACAGGCAGCAAAAGATGAGAGATAAGGACGATGGCTGGGTAGGTAAGACTGTGTGCTATATACTGCACTATGTGTTGCAAACCTGGTTCCCAATCCCTAGTATCCATGTAAAATGGTGGGTGTGGCCACACACATACCTGTACCCCCATTGCTGTGGGAGAGGTGGAAGCAGGAGGATTGCCCACATGAGCCTCCAGACTCCACTCAGAGACGCCAAAAATCTCTGGCTTCAAACATCTGAAACATGGTGGTGCCCAGCTGCGGGGCCTGGGGCTCTAGCCTTGGAGCTTGCTAGCCCAGCCTCTAAGCCATAAGTATTCAAGGGCCTGGGAATGGCTACGAAGGAAGAACTTTGCCTAGGCTACTTGCAAGTCCTATCCAGAAGGACCCCAGCCAGGGCATTGGTAATTTGAGTAGCAGAATGTAACAGTGAGCAGCCAGATTCTAGGGGGCAAGTGTACAACTGTTCACTAAAGATTCATTTGCCTTGGGTTTGTAGAAGATTTCAAAGAAATGCTGATGGCAAAGTTTTGGAAGAAGAAATTGGAACTGGGGCCAGGTGTGCTGTGGATGGGTCAGGTGTGCTGTGGATGGGCCAGGTGTGCTGTGGATGGGCCAGGTGTGCTGTGGATGGGCCAGGTGTGCTGTGGATGGGCCAGGTGTGCTGTGGATGGGCCAGGTGTGCTGTGGATGGGCCAGGTGTGCTGTGGATGGGCCAGGTGTTCTGGTGGGCACTTGGTTTTTTGTTTGTTTGTTTGTTTGTTGTTGGGTTTTTTGTTTGTTTTGGTTTTTTGGTTTTTTTGTTGTTGGGTTTTTGTTGTTGTTGTTGTTGTTGTTTTGGTTTGGTTTTGGTTTTTCGAGACAGGGTTTCTCTGTGTGGCCCTGGCTGTCCTGGAACTCACTCTGTAGACCAGGCTGGCCTCTGCCTCCTGAGTGCTGGTGGGAACTTGTAATTGAAGTACTTGGGGAAGGAGTGGAAGGAGGAGGAGGATCAGGAGTTTAAAGTCATCCTCTGTTACAGAGTGAGTTTGAGGCCAACCTAAGCGACATGAGACCCTGATACACACACACACACACACACACACACACACGGGGGGGGGGGTGGTTTGGGGAGCCCCTGCATCTAAAGAAATTAGAACTAGAGTCTGCTCTCAGTACAACCTCACTGCTGGGTCAGGGAACAGTCTTTTGCTCCAGGGTCCAAAATCTTTACTAAGACTTAAATGTCAGAATCAGGACCATTGCATGTGATAGTTGTGTGGCAAACCAAACTGATCTCAAGGCTGGGGAAGAGATAGGAGAGTCAGCCGGTGGGAGGAAAGCAGTGAGCATGGGGTCAATAGAGAAAACAGAAATTCTGCATGGGCAGGAGAGATGGCTCAGTGCTTAAGAAGGGCCTGGGTGAGCTGGTGAGCTGGCTCAGCAGGTAAGAGTACTGACTGCCCTTCATGAAGGTCCTGAGTTCAAATCCCAGCGACCACCTGTAATGAGATTTGGTGCCCTCTTCTGGGGTGTCTGAACTCAGCTACTTTTTTTTTTTTTTTTTTTTTCATTTTTAAATTTTATTTTATTGAGTGTATGGTGGCAGAGTGAAAATGGGTCAAAGGGAGGAAGGGAGGTCGGTCTTTCCCATGCTGGGACGATCCGTGCCTTGGGAAGGAAGGCAGCCAAACGGGTTCGTGTGTTGTCAGTTGTGGTGCTTTATCCAAAAGACTTTGGTTCTGGCCTCCCATTTTATTCTCAAAGGGCAGCCTGGGAACCCTCCTCCTCCATGATTGTTCCCCACTGTGGTGGGTGCGTGCGTGCGTGGGTTATGAAAAACAGAAGGCAGGAGGAACTGGCCGACCTCCTCATCGCCCCTCGTGGACAGGGAAGAGCCGGACGGGAAAGAAGCAAGACGCCCGTGAGCCGCCACGGGGGGTGGGGTTGGGGCGACCGGAGGCGGAGAAGGGAGGGGGGAAAAATCGGAGGCGGTCCCCGGACGGACCCAAACCGACCCCCTCCTACCCCGCTCCAGAACAGCTCCAAACGCGCGGTCCACACGCACGCCACGGGACCCGGGACGGGCCTCACGGCGGAGAAGGTGAGGACACACAAGACAGAGAGCAAGCCGCCGCCTCTCCACAGTCTCCCGTCAATCTGAAGTCAGCTACTTATGTATAATAATAAATAAAGCTTTGGGCGGGAGCGAGCAGGGATAACCAGAGAGAGTGGGGTTGACCAGAGAGAGCAGAGGTTCTAAAAACAATTCCTCACAACCATCTGTACAGCTACAGTGTACTCACATACATAAAAATAAATAAATAAATCTGAAGGAGGAGGAGGAGGGGGAGGACCTGGGCTCGGTTGCCAGCACCCACATGGTGGCACCTGTAACTCCAGTTCCAGGGGATCTGATGCCCTACTTTGGCCTCCGTGGGCACCAGGCCTATACATGGTACACAGACATACATGAACAATTTTTATTTTGTTTTGTTTTGTTTTGTTTTGTTTTTTAGACAGGGTTTCTCTGTGTGACCCTGGCTGTCCTGGAACTCACTCTGTAAACCAGGCTGGCCTCGAACTCAGAGATCTGCCTGCCTCTGCCTCTTGAGTGCCACCACTACCAGGCCCTAACAATTTTTTTTAAGATTTATTTATTATTATACCTAAGTACACTGTAACTGTCTTCAGACACACCAGAAGAGGGCATCAGATTTCATTACGGATGGTTATGAGACACAATGTGGTTGCTGGGATTTGAACTTAGGACCCTCAGAAGAGCAGTCGGGTGCTCCCCCCCTTTTTTTTTTTAATTTTTTTTTAAGATTTATTTATTGGTTATATGTAAGTACACTGTAGCTGTCTTCAGACACTCCAGAAGAGGGAGTCAGATCTCGTTACGGATGGTTGTGAGCCACCATGTGGTTGCTGGGATTTGAACTCCGGACCTTCGGAAGAGCAGTCGGGTGCTCTTACCCACTGAGCCATCTCACCAGCCCCCGCCCCCCCTTTTTTTAACCCCAGAAACTGAAGACTAATTCTGCAGGGAGATGGGCACAGTCACATTGTCTTAGTTTCCTTCCCTCCTGTTTTGCTACAATTTATTCCAGCTCAACATTCAAGGTTATTCCCCTCCCTGCAGAAGCCTGAGGTGGCTTTGTGTGGCCAGACTTTAGCTACTTTGTGGGTTCTTTTTGCTTCCAACCCTCCACCCCTAGGGCAGCATTATCTTTAGACTACTTCCTGCTGATTAGGGGTGTTGAGTTCCTTGGAGCAAGTTTGATCTTTGCTATTTTTTTCTTCTTCTTGTTTCTTCTTCACACTCAACATTTAACAAACGTAGATCAACAGCAACCAACCAACCCCGTGTCTCAGGGCCCTAGCACTTATCTACGCTCTGAAGAGTTCCCAGAATTCCTAACGTTGCATAATCACAGAATCTGCTGCTGACAAAATCACGCCCCTACTAGAGCATGGGACAAATCAGAGTCAGCTGCTGCAGGACAGTCTGAAGCAGCCCCACATCCCACACCTGGGATTAAAACAAAAACATATTCTTACATTTCTGTGTTTTTGGGGTTTTGGTTTGGTTTGGTTTTTGGTTTTTGGAGACAGGGTTTCTCTGTATAGCTCTGGCTGTCCTGGAACTCACTTTGTAGACCAGGCTGGCCTCGAACTCAGAAATCCACCTGCCTCTGCCTCCCGAGTGCTGGGATTAAAGGTGTGTGCCACCACGCCCAGCTTGTGTGTGTGTGTGTGTGTGTGTGTGTGTGTGTGTTTAAAGAAAACAAAATTCCAAAATTGTCACTACAGCTTTATATTGCATCTGCAGTAAAGAATGGGCTGTCAAATGCAAGGCCCGTTAACTCTTCACTTTTACAGTCCGGGATCCTCTGCTTAGGCGATGGTTCTACCCACAGTAAGGCTGGACCTGCGGCCTATGTCTCCGCTCTGAGAGCCGAGATGGCTCAGAGGCTAAGAGCATTGGCTCTCAACAGAGTTCTTAATAGAGGAGCAGGGTTCAATTCCTGGGATGTCTGACACCCTTTTCCGGTTTCCTTGGGCATCAGGTATGTGGTGCAGGGATATACCTGTGCAAAACACCCACATATGTAAAAAGTATAAAATAATTTTTAAAAAGAAAGTTGTCCTCTGATACCCCACCACCACCATGTACTATGGCACATGGGTGCAACACACACATACACACACACACTTAAAATTTTAAAAGAAAGATGAGTCTTCCAACATCAATTAATGTCATCAAGATAATCTGTCGCAGGCATGCTCAGAAGCACATCTTCTGTCAACATAAGGATTAACACACTGAGCGTGGTGGCGCACGCCTTTAATCCCAGCACTCGGGAGGCAGAGGCAGGAGGATTTCTGAGTTTGAGGCCAGCCTGGTCTACAGAGTGAGTTCCAGGACAGCCAGGGCTACACAGAGAGACCCTGTCTCAGGGGGGGAGGGGGGGTGCGGGGGCGGGGGATGGGGAAACAAACAAAAAAAAAAACCCTCTCTCTGTTTTGTTTAAAACCTAACTGGCTGTAATTAGTGTTTCACAGTTGGGGAGCTTCCCATCTATGAGGTAGGAAGTGCTCCGCTGGTGGGGGGGCTGCCCGCCTGCCTGCAATCCAGCATTTATAGAAGATGAGAAGTACTGGGATTTCAAGGCCAGCCAGGATTCTCTCAGAAGAACAAGAACACGAGAGAGAGAGAGAGAGAGAGAGAGAGAGAGAGAGAGAGAGAGAGAGAGAGACAGAGACAGAGACAGAGACCAGATTCCACTGTGCAGTGAGAGGAAGGTTTGGTTGTTTGTTTTTTGGTTTTTTACTTCTTTTCTTTTTTTTTTTTTTTAAGATTCATTTATTGATTATATGTAAGTACACTGTAGCTGTCCTCAGACACCCCAGAAGAGGGAGTCAGATCTCGTTACGGATGGTTGTGAGCCACCATGTGGTTGCTGGGATTTGAACTCTGGACCTTCGGAAGAGCAGTTGGGTGCTCTTACCCACTGAGCCATCTCGCCAGCCCTACTTATTTTCAAGACAAGGTTTCTCTGTGTAGCCCTGGCTGTCCTGAAACTCACTTTGTGGACCAGGTTGGCCTCGAACTCAGAGGTGTGCAAGCCTCTGCCTCAGGCCTGTGCCACCCTGCCTTTAAAACGAGTCATTTCAAAGCTAGCACAGCCGAATAGCATCTCCTCCCGTTCGTTGCCGTATTTTGATCTGGCCTCATTGGGAGCTCCTTTTCCTACCCAGGTCCCTAGCATGCTTCTGCCAGTTGGGAGGGTGGGGATCCTGATGCAGCAGCTCGGGACAGACAATGACTCCCATATATTTTACTGGAGATTAAATCTGACTTCAAGTCCCCACAAGCCAGGATTTGTGCTTAAAAGAGTCCCAGGGTGGGCTGTGGAGATGGCTCAGCGATGAACAGCTAGGCTCACAACCAAAAAAGAGTCCCATGGCTTCCTCATTTCCTGAGTCTCAGGCATAGCCTCTGGTCCTCCATCTTTTTGAGAGGCCCCAGGCAGTGAGTGGCTATACCACCAGCTTGCCGGTCTGCATCATCCTCACAGCTAGGAAAGACTCCCCTCTCACCAGAGCTGGGGCACTCAGGGGCATTCCAGCTTCTCATCTTTGTGAAGTGAGGCCTTGGTTCGATAATAAAAACCTCTTAAGGGACTCTCAGGTCCCCAGGATGTGTCCCTGTGTGCCCTCTCTGTCTTGAGGCCACGTGCAGGAAAGTAAGACTCAGCTTCCTTCTAAATAAGGTCATTTCGCCCTCTGTTTCTGCAGCGTTATATATACTACTCTCAAGTCTTCCAGTCTCCCATGATGCTTTGAAAAGGAAATGTTGATGGCTGCCAAGTGTCCCAGGGTCTGAGTTGATCATTATTTATTTACGTAGCCAATCCTGTTCTCTTGGGGCACTCAGGGATGCGGCTAGATTCCTCAATGGCTGATTTGAGCAGCTGTTCCCCCGACCTGAGAGCCTATCTGGAGATTAAGACACAAGCTGTTCAGTTTACTTCTCTTCCCAGGGAAGACCTTGTAACGGTGCCATGTGAGTGGGTGGTGCCGGGGGAGGGGGGAACAGCAAAGCACAGCTATGAAAGGGTTGAGATGACACAGCTGCTAAAACCACTCTCTGCCAAGCCGGGCTACCAGAACTCCGTCCCCAGGACTCACGTGGTGGAAGAAAACAACTGCTGTAAGTTTAACTCTGACCTCCGTTTTTTTGGGGGTGGGGGGTGGGAGGAAGTCTCACTGTGTTATCTAGGATAGCCTCGAACTCATAGAGATCTGTCTGCCTATGCCTCCTGAGTACTGGGATTAAAGATGTATACCACCATACATGGCCATCTTACCTGGTTCTTGAAGCTGGAAGTCCCGTGGGGGAACCAGCATGGCTGGTTCTGGTGAAGGGGTCTCTCTCTCTCTCTCTCTCTCTCTCTCTCTCTCTCTCTCAGGGGCAGGCAGCTGACTATATACAATGTCCTCACATTGGGAAGAAATAGGGCACTACTCTGGTGTCTTTTCCTCTTTTCAGTGATGCCCCCTTGTTGGGACTCCACCTTCATCTATTCCCAACTACTCCCCAAAGCCTAAAGCCATGGCCTGGGGGTCAGGCTTCAACCCTGAACCGAGGACAAAGAGCTCAGTCTGTGACAATGACCACCAGGCAGCCTGAGGCTTCTGGGGCTGCTGAAAGGCCTATCCTGGTGCTGAGCAGGTTAGTGACCAGTAGGGGGCGTGTCAGGACGACCAGCTGCTCTCTTCTCTGGGGAATTGAGCAACAACTACCATAGAGATGGGGTTTCCTCAATTGAATCTAGGCTGACCCTGGGATGGAGTTTTGGTTTTTGGTGTTGTTTTTTGTTTGATTGGTTTAGTTTTTCAAGACAGGGTTCCTGTGTGTACCTCTGGCTGTCCTGGAACTCGCTCTGCTCTGTAGAGTGGGCTGGTATCTAACTCATAGATCCCTCCTACCTCTGGTGGGATTAAAGGAGCGTGTCACCACCGCCCGGCAAGATGGAGTTTTGTTAATGGGATGTCAGGGAGGGTCATCATCTGGGTCATGTGTCCCCTTGTTCCTTGTCGAAGGGGAAGGGAGGATGGTAGGACTACATTCAGACAGCTACTCACTGGGTCCCTGGGAGCCTACTTCTCTGCTCCCGGAGACCAAAAAAAAAAAAAGGAAGGAAGGAAGAAAGAAAAGAAGTGGCATGCACATGCCCTGAAACCCTGTCTTGTATCATGGACCCTCGTGCTGCAGTTTATCCTTGGCCTTCTCTGATAAGACTCCTGTTTCCAAATTACTTTATTACAAAGAGGTAAGAGGACAGTGGGTGGGGAGATAGGGAACTTGGCTCGGTTGGTAAAGAGTTTGCTTGATCACACTAAGCCCTGGAGTCAATCCCCAGCCAAACATAACATGGGTGTGTGTGGTGATGCCGGCTTTTAATCGCAGCACTTGGGATGTGGAGGTAGGAGGATCAGAGTTCAAAACCATCCTCAGTTACATAGGTCACTGTTGACTCCTCCCCTCCCCACCCACACTCGGAGGAGGAGGAGGAGGAGGAGGAGGAAGAGTGGGAGAGGGGAAGGAGGAAGAGGAGGAGGAGAAGGAGAAGGAGGAGGGGAAGGAAAAGAAGAAAAGAAGAAGGAGGAGGAGGAGGAGGAAGAGGAAGGAAGAAGAAGAAGAAAGACACAGACACCTACAGAACTAATTACTTACTGTTGAGTAGAAAGCCTTACACCCCTTGAAAAATCTATATAGATTTTGGCCTAAGAATAAAGGCAAATGGTTTGCTTTTTCTATAGGAAAGTTAGTTTTTATTCCAAAAGCAATGGAGAGCCACAGATTTATTAGGGAGTGGGGTGGAGGAGCTCAGGCTGGCTGATGTGTGCAGGGATTGCAAAGTTCACACCTGCTTAAGTGTCACAGTTAGCATCTGAATCCCCATGGGATGCTCCCATCAGTATGGGATACTCCCATCAGTATGGGATGCTCCCATCAGTATGAGATGCTCCTCCCATCAGTATGGCATGCTGCCATCAGTATGGGATGCTCCCATCCATATGGGATGCTCCTCCCATCAGTATGGTATGCTGCCATCAGTTTGGGATACTCCCATCAGTATGAGATGCTCCTCCCATCAATAAGTGCTGGAGGTCTGAGACAAGGGGAGATGACTGTGGACGGCTCTCACTAAGGAGCCCTTGGTAGCCCTAGTCAGACACTTGTGAACGGGCGAACAGATTGGAAGGAGCCCTTGTTGCTTTGATTTTTTTCAAAACCTACTTTTCATGATGGTTCTTAAATGCTTCAGCGTCCCCTCTAGCCCACCACCCACCTGAGGCAGTGGAAAAGGAAGGTTACTAGGATACGGGGGAAGTGGACCTGTTTAGAAATGGTTCTCTGCAGCGATTTCAATCTCCAGCTGACTTTCCAAAGAAAATTGAAGTTTCCACTTCAAGCTCTTACCATATACTTCTGATATTAAGATATTCCATTTTGGCTGTGACCGGAAGCAATGGACCCAGTCGATTTTGGATTAAAACTGGCAAAACCAGGAACTTAAATACATCATTTCCCCTTTCATATTTCCTCAGGTATGTGTCATAGTATAAGATCATATGTGTTGGGGGCCAGAAATCGCCTCACAAGCCACACAAACACCAATCTCAGTCAGACAGGGATAGTTTATTGAGCAGGTGCCCCAGGACTGGGTGACGAGGGTCATGGTCCAGATTCAGGTTGCCAAGGTCATGAATGTGTTTTGTAAGTCCCTTCCTTGCATAAGATATGTATCAGCAATTGGTGATTCCGTGCAAGACACTGAAGCTTCACCCTTTTATGGTGGTCCCTGGTGTCTGGCCCTTGAATAACACTGAGAGAATAGGAAGACTGAAGAGGGTACCTGCCATGTGCTACTTAAAGAGCAGGAAGGGAAAAGGCCTAGCGAAACAGGTTATGAGGTGAGGCCAGAGAGCTTATCGGCCCTTCCTGATTAGGTCTAGTGTAATCAACCTTGGGGCTCACAATCTGAGTCCAAGTCAGGTCTGGCCACCTTCTTCAATATGTTAATTAAAATTGCAACTTGGGCACGGGAGGGATGGCTCAGCAGTTAAGAGCACTGGCTGCTGTTCCTGAAGACCCAGCAGCCCACAACTGACTCCAAACTACAGTTCCAGAGAATCTGACACCCTCTTCTGGCCTTTGCAGGCACTGTGTATGCACGGTGCACAGACACAGAAAGACTCAATGTTCAGGCAGATTTCTGAGTTCGAGTCCAGCCTGGTCTACACAGCGAGTTCCAGGACAGCCAGGGCTACACAGAGAAACCCTGACTCGAAAAGCCAAATTAAATTAAATTAAATTAAATTAAATTAAAATTAAAATTAAAAGTCGAACTGAAAACAGAAAGCAGAAAAGGGAGATTTATTAAACCTAGCAACATCGGTAAGAGGAACAGAGGAATCCAGAGAAGTCCACAAGTCTGTCCTCCGTCCAGAAGTGAGATAAAAATGTAAGCAGAAGGCCGAGGATTTGCCACCTAAGCCGTCCCTTCCAGGGCAAGGTCCCGACCATCATTGAGACGCCCTTGCATGGGCTTCAACCTCAGCCTGTAAGGTGGTCTGAGAAGTCTCTGGAGCTCTGTGAAAGCTGTTTTTGGGAGTCACGTTTTTTTTTCTCCCAGCATGACATTCCTGAGGTGGGTGGGGGAAGATCTTTACTTCTTTGGGGGTCCGTTTTTCAAACAGTCTGATAGATCGAGAGGCTCAAATGTCTCTTTGGAACGACTTCATCTATTTACACAAAAGTAAATGAACACACGCGCCTTCTGTATTTGCACAAGGCGAACTCATGCGGGCAGAGCGGCTGGCTGGGGTTGAGGGGGACGGGTGGGAGAACTGAGAACAACAACGGGCAGGAGTGCAACCTTGCCTCACGTGCAGACACAGATATAACGTCTAGGGAAGGCCTCCACGTCCAGATTCTGGAGCAGTTAGTTTAAGTGCCCGCAAAAGGGAAAGGGCCGGCTGTCCCTTTTCAAATAAATCCCAGCCTGCGCAAGCGTGGAGGGGAGCGCCGGAGGCTCGTTCATCATAGAGGCGTGAGGCTAGATTGTCTCCGGTCCCTGGGCGGACATCTTAGTTCCTGGCAGTAAATTTGAAAACATTTATAAGTACCACTAAACATGGCTGCACCTCCCAGAATAGTGGACATTAAAATACCTGTCCCCGGAGACTCAAACTCAGGCGAACACGCGAGTCAGCGGCGCCTGTGTCAGAACAGGCTCTCCATGCCATGCCCACCTCCCTGCCCTTTTCCGAGATGGCGGCGGGGGCGGACGCTCTAGCTGCTCGACTCGGTGTCGCGGAGGGGCGCGGCCTGCCGCGGGGTCCGAAGGAGGCTGCGGCGCTCGGCTGCGCCTTCGGTGCGGCTTGGAGATCCGGACGCATCTGTGTCGCGCCTCGTCCCTCTGCGGCCCCGCGCGGACCGCTGTAGCCGCGCCTCGGGCCGGAGGATGCCCAGGAAGCTGCTGCTGCTGCCCCCGCTGTCCGCGTGCTCTGCTCTGCGTGTCCCGCGGGCTCGGCCCGCCGCCTCGCCGGCCATGAACGCAGCCCGCACCGGCTACCGAGTCTTCTCGGCCAACTCCACGGCCGCCTGCACGGAACTGGCCAAGCGCATCACTGAGTAAGCGAGGTGGTCCCCGGGGTGGCCCTAGCCCCTCTCCCCGTCACCTCCACCTTTGCACCCGGGAGCAGCAGGTTTGGGCCGACTCCCCAACCCCGTCCCAGGGCCGCGGCGCACTCTTAACCCTAGAGAGGTTTCCTGCGCTTGCCCTGAATCTGACCATCGCCATTTCCAGGCGTCCCTAAAGCGACAGGCGATGTGGGTCCATCCTAGACCGAAGGGTTAGGACAGTCAGGGAGAAGGGAACTCAGAAGTACTTCGGGCTGGGCGGGGGGAGAGCCGCGATTACAAGTGTGTAGGATCAGTTGTACAAAAAAGTGTTTGCTTAGGGGTGTGTGCGTGTGTTAACCACTGACCTCAGGGGACCGTGGGGGCCCTGAGATGTCTTTCCAGGCTTGTTTGTTGTTACCGATGCTGGATGGATGAAGGACGTGATTTTTTTTTTTTTTTTTAAACCTTACTTACAAACTGTGGGTGCTTCTATGGGGAAGGGATGGGAGCGTGAGCCTGAACTTTGCGGAAATCATGGAGAAGAATCCTGCAGAGCAGAGCCTCCCGGTGCCCTGCTGATAATAACCGGTCTACTTAAAGGCCCCTTTTCAATTTTGGAGAAAACTAGAGCCCTGGTATAAAGAGCCTTAAGGGCCCTTTGTGAAATAAGCTTTTTAGTAATATGTATCGTTTCTCTTCTCCTTTATGGGACAGAGCTTTATCGTAGCTCCTGCTGGCCTGGAACTTAGTGAATGGATGAGGCTTGCACTCTCAAGAGTTCAAGCCGGGAGATCTGCCTGCTTCTGCCGCGGGAACACCACACCCATCATGGGCTTTGGTTTCTGAGATAAGGTCTTATGACCCTGGTCACACTCTAAATGGTGTGATATTTCTGGCCTTGGCCTTTCCGATGCTGGCAGTTCAGGTGCGCACTTGGACTCCCTGGCGTAAATGACTTGACTTTGAACATTTAAAGTCATTTTCATATTTCAAAAGTTCTTAGCTCCACCTGTTTTATTATCAGTTGGACTTTGAAGTGGGTTTAGGAGATATGTACAGGGAGACAGTCAGTCTCTCCGGTTTCTGTTTCTTTTCATGATTTATTTATCGTGTATACAATGTTCTGTCTGCATGTGTGCCTGAAGGCCAGAAGGGGGCGCCAGATCTCATTACAGATGGTCGTGAGCCACCGTGTGGGTGCTGGGAATTGAACTCTGGACCCCTAGAAGAGTAGCCAGTGCTCTTAACTGCTGAGTCATCTCTCCAGCCCCTGATTATTTGTCTTGTCCAGGCCAAGGATCCCTTTAAACATGAAAGTTGAGCTTGTTTGTATTGGGTCACACTTATCACACGTGACCTTGCCTTGAGAAAGCTCCACTTTAAAAATTAGTGGTTTTGGGCTGGAGAGATGGCTCAGCAGTTAAGATTACTGACTGCTCTTCCAGAGGTCCTGAGTTCAATTCCCAGCAACCACATGGTGGCTCACAACCACCTGTAATGAGATCTGATGCCCTCTTCTGATGTGTCTGAAGACAAACAACTACTGTGTACTCACATATAAATAAAACAAAGAAAAAAGATTAGTGGTTTTGCCTTTTGTTATGCTAATTCCAGTAAGCTTTGTAGACCAGGATAGATAGCCTTGCAGAGATCCTCCTGCCTCTGCCTCCCAAGAGCTGGGATTAAAGGCTTGAGACACTCCTGGCTTTTTTTTTTTTTTTTAAGTTTGGTCTTGCTAGTAGTCCTGGCTGGCCTGTTACTCACTATGTATCCCAGACTGGTCCTCACCTTACAGCAATCCTCCTGCCTCAGCTTCCAGAATGCTGGCTTAGTTAGTTGCATGCTCTTACCATCTTTTTTTGTTTTGTTTTGTTTTTGTGTAATAGGCGTCTTGGTGCTGAATTGGGGAAATCTGTTGTATATCAGGAGACCAATGGAGGTAAGTTAAAAAGTTGATTTTTTTTTTTAAGTTTGGGATGTGTTGTTATTGTTGCAGCAGCTACTGCAGTATCTCATGTAGCCTGGGCTGGCTTAACCTCTGAATCCTCCTGCTTTGCCGCTAGTGTTGGGATGACAAGCAGTCTCCGCCACTTCTGACCCTTATTCCATTCATTCATTTATGATAGGCATTAACTATATAGTCCATCAAGGCCTCAAATTCCCCACCCCCTTCTTCTGTTTGCTCCGGCCCATAGGTTTTTTTGTTTCTCATTACGGATGGTTGTGAGCCACCATGTGGTTGCTGGGAATTGAACTCAGGACCTGCAGAAGAGCAGTCAGTGCTCTTAACCGCTGAGCCATCTCACCAGCCCAAGGTCTCAAACTCTTGATCATCGTGCTGGGAGCTGGGTCTCTCCTTCTACCCTGTGGGCTTCAAGGAGCCAAATGCAGGTCATCAGGCCTCGTAGCAAGTATCTTCACCCTCTGTGCCATCTTGCTGGACCAGTCCCTTCAGCCTCTCATGTCCTGGGATTGTGGGCATGTACTCTCATGCCCAGCTGATAGCTTTCTTTTTTTGGTTTGTTGAGACAGGGTTTCTCTGTGTAGCCCTGGCTGTCCTGGAACTCACTCTGTAGACCTGTCTGGCCTCAAACTCAGAAATCCGCCTGCCTCTGCCTCCCAAGTGCTGGGATTAAAGGCGTGCGTGCACCACCACCCGCCCGGCTGCATTTTTTTTTTTTAAAGCATGCTTTTGCTTTGTTTCCTTGGATGCACGAGAACTCACCGCCCTAGCTTAGAACTTGCCCTGCCTTGGAGCCCGGTGGCACCATCACCTCCACGGTTGGCGTGCTTTTACAAGCAGACAGGACTCCAGTTTTGCTGTGTTACTTGTGCAGTGGGTGTGCGTTGTGCATGCAGGTGTGGGGCTCAGAGGACAGCCTTAGGGCATCGGTGCTGTTTTATTGAAGCAGGGTCTCATTGTTTCTGCTGCTCTGCAGAGAACGTACGGCAGGAGGGCTGGGGGTGTAGCTAGGAGGCTGTGTGTGTGTGTCTGTGTGTGTGTCTGTGAACGCAGAAATGTTTTCTTCAAGCATTAGAGGTCTGCGTCCTCTGCTCCCCTTCTTTAGATTTTCCGCCCTGACGCACATACCCTGTGATAACAAGTAAAGGAGAGATCTGTAGAACGTTTGTCTTTTCTTCTGTTTGGTGAATAAGTCTTAAACTTGCCGGGCAGTGGTGGCACAGGCACGCCTTTAATCCCAGCACTTGGGAGGCAGAGGCAGGTGGATTTCTGAGTTCGAGGCCAGCCTGGTCTACAGAGTGAGTTACAGGACAGCCAGAGCTACACAGAGAAACCCTGTCTCGAAAAAACAAAACAAACAAACAAACAAAAAAGGCTTTTCTCAATCAGTGATCAAGGGTGGGAGGGCCCCCAACCTCCTTTATGGGCGGAGCCATCCCTGGGCTGATGGCTCTGGGTTCTATAAGAAAGCAGGCTGAGCAAGCCAGTAAGCAGTGCCCTCCATGGCTGCTGCATCAGTTCCAGCCTCCCGGTTCCTGCCCTGTGTGAGTTCCTGTCCTGCTTCTCTCAGTGATGAACAGCGATGTGGAAGTATAAGCTGAATGAACCCTTTTCCTCCCCAACTTGTTTTTTGGTCGTGGTGTTTATCATTGCAGCAGTAGAAACCCTAAGACACAACCTTAGCAGCTTTTTTCTCTTAAGATTTAGTTTTCATTCATTTATTTATGTGTGTCACGTGTGGGGGCCTCCAAAGAGGTCAGGAGAGAGTATCGGCTGTCAGTGTGGGAGCTGCAGTCGGGGCGATGGAAGTGATGTGATGATGGCTCTCCTGTCCATCACTGCAGCAGCGCTCAGCATCCCTGGAACTGAGGCAGGGGCAGAGTCCAAGTGTCAGCGGCCTCCTGTCCAGCCCATCCTGACAGGGATGCTAAGATTCAAGTTCTCTTTACAGCAGACCCTGTCTTCCGTGCCATTTTGGAAATGTTCGACACATTTGTTGGTTTTGTCTTACCCCAGCCTTAACCACTCTGTGTACCCGAGTTCTAGTTATGATTACACCAGCTGAGGCTGCTTGGCTCCCTCTTCACCCAGCTGCTGTGTGTTTACTGCACCATCCGCTGTTTCCTTAAAAATTAACACTGTTTTTTTTCTCCTTCAGAAACAAGAGTTGAAATCAAAGAATCTGTTCGTGGCCAAGATATTTTCATTATACAGACAATACCCAGGTAAGACTTGGCACCACTTCAGGTGTCCATTTTTCTCTGGGAAATCTCCCAATGTAAGTGGCTGTCTTTTCGTGTGACCGGTAATCCAGGGTTGATTTCTGTTGTTTTGTTCAAGGTCTGCCTGGGTACAGACCGAGTGAAGGCCAGGCTGGGTAGAGTAGTGAGGCTTGCCTCAGAAGTCAGGAAATGCCGAGCATGTACACACACTGTTAATCCTAACACTCCTGAGTGAGAGTTCGAGGCCAGCCTAGGCTACAGAGCAAGTTCCAGGCCAGCCTAGGCTACAGAGCAAGTTCCAGGCCAGCCAAGGCTGCACAAACTTGTCTTGAAAACAAACCAAAAAAAAAAAAAAAAAAAAAACCCTTGTTTTTTCTTTTACATCTATTCACTTATTGGAGTGTGTCATGTGTCATGTACATGTGTCATGTACATGGGAAGAAAGAGCAGCTGAGAGAGGTTAGCTGTCTAGTGCTGGTTCTACCATGAGACTTAGGAGTGGGTCTAACCCTCATCATCAGAATTGGCCTCGAGTGTCACCGAGCCAGCTCACTGGCCCTCTTCAATGGTTTTAAGATCCACTGTGAAAGTAAGAAAGAGGGTTGGAAAGATAGCTCAGTTAAGAACACTGACTGCTTCTCCCAGGAGGACCCAGGTTCAATTCCCAGCACCCGCATGGCAGCTCACAACTGTAGGCATAAGTTTTTTTGCAACCTACTTTTAATAAGGGTCCAAGCTCTCCTCTATCTAGCCCACCTCCTAGCAGAGGTAGTGGAAGAGAAAAGTTATTAGGATGTGGAGGAAGTGGACCTGGTCAGCCATAGTCCTTTGGGGGCGAGCTCGATCTTCCAGGGCAGCAGCTCAGTCCCATAGCAAACACCACATACGACTCAGCAGCTACAGTCCAGTCCTTTCAGCAAGCAGACACCAGGCAGCTGTAGTCCAGTCCTAAAGAAACTGCCTGGCTCACCAACTGGCCTGAGGCGAGGCTCCAGAAGCGGCAAGCTGCCGCGGGAACCTCATAAGCAACTAGTTCTTGGGTGAGTTACTCTTAATGGCGGGGTTATCACAAGTCGAGCTCAACGATGCTATGTAAGGTAAAACCAGTACATGCGAGTCTTTAGCAAAGAATAGCAAGGCTGACTGAGCAAACCAAACCAAGGCTCAGGGCCTGTCCGTCCCCCATTGTCTGTGGGGTCGTATTTATACTCGTTCATCAAGCGGTCTTTCACCTGTGTCTGCTTTAGCAAGATATCCTTTCCCTCTGTGCCCCAGCAAACCATGATTTGGCACAACTAACTTTCCAAAGAACTACAAGTTTCCGCTTCACACAACTCTAGTGTCTAGTTTTAAAATCGCTGTCACCTTTGCCCATGATCGGACCGCACTCTGGCCCCTCCCGGCTTCCCTTTTGTTTACCTGCCTTTGCCCTGGACTCTGAGGATAGAAGACACTCACACAGCTCGTTATTTTACAATTTGCCTTCTTGGCATAGTTGCTGAGTGCAGGTATTGCCTGCAGGAAAAGCTCTACCCTTACCAATTTAATGTCTCTCCTCCTGCCCTAAATGTAGTGGCTCGTCCCACCTAGCCCATGCCAGACATCCTTGACCACCCGTCTGAAGTAGAGGCCAAAGGCCCTGCCTTGCTTCTCCCATCCCCCGCCCCCAGAACCCCCCACCCCCCCATAGGCCTTACATGATTGTTGGTGTTTTTCCTTCTCCAAAGTATGGCAGAAAAGGTTCCCCCCCTCTCCCTCCCTCCCTTCCCCCTACCTCCCCTCTCTCGCTCCCCCCTCCTCCTTCTCTCTCTCTCTCTCTCTTCCGCCTAGCATTTGTACACAAGGCTCTGCTCACAGAAAGAGACTTACCGCACCTACACGTGTCCAGTGAGTCCACGTCCCCCTCCTCCGCTGCCTTCTTTACTGACAAATTAAGAAGCATTTGGGGAACAGCACGTTAGCATCAGAACCTCCCCTTACACACAATTGTCTGGAGATACAGGCAAAACACCAATGCATAGAAATAAAAATAATCAATTTTTTTTTTTTGTAAGTGAGAAAGAAGGCCATAGCTCAGTGGTGGAACACTTACCCAGAATGTCCCTAGCCCTGTCTAAGATAGAAGAGAAGAGCTGAGAATCCATGGACGTGACCTTTCTTTTTCCCCTCTAGCACTGGACAGGTACCTTGACAGACGCATGGGAAGCACCTCGCTGTCCCACTGGTCCGGTGTAGGTGTGATGAGTCCCTTTCTGTGAGCAGAGCCTGTGTTATTTTCTGACTGCTGGGTTTTGATGCTGCGCTATGCATTTTAAAGGAAGCCTCTTACTGTGTGTGCTTTGTATGTGTACCTAATATTGTCTGGTGTCCCTTTTGCCAGTCCCCAGCAGACTGCTGGCTTTGAACCTTACAGAATTAGCAGTAACCCACCCAGAAGTGTTTTCTTTTGTTTCCTTGCTTTTCTTACGCTGCCTCTGCCCAGAGATGCCTTCCCTCAGAAGCTCATGCATCTTGCTCACTCAGACCTTTGTCCAAACAGCATGTGATTAGAAGGCTTTTTTTTTTTTAAGATTTATTTTATTATTATATCTAAGTACACTGTAGCTGTCTTCAGACACACCAGAAGAGGGCATCAGATCTTATTAAGGATGGTTGTGGGCCACCATGTGGTTGCTGGGATTTGAACTCGACCTTTGGAAGAGCAGTCGGTGCTCTCTCTCCAGCCCCCCCCCCTTTTTTTTTTCTTTTTTTTTTTTTTCTTTTTTTTGGTTTTTCGAGACAGGGTTTCTCTGTGTAGCCCTGGCTGTCCTGGAACTCACTTTGTAGCACAGGCTGGCCTCGAACTCAGAAATCCGCCTGCCTCTGCCTCCCCAGTGCTGGGATTAAAGGCGAGTGCCACCACGCCCGGCTCCCCTGTGTCTTCTCAAAGTGCATTTTAAAATTCGTGTGCACACATACACCACAGCACATGTTTGAGGTTAGAGAATAACTTTAGGGAGTTGGGACTTTCTTCTTTGTCATGTGGGTCCTGGGGACTGAACTCAGGTCCTGAGGCACTTTACCCACATGGCCCCATTTCATATGGCTTTTAAGATGACAGGGTGGGGAGTAGGTGTGTTGTCATTGTGTGAGTGTCCTGCAGACAAGGGCTGGGCATGGCAATCCCAACACGTTGTCGTGTATGGAGGGAAGAGGACAGCGAGTCGGAGGCCTGCCCTGCCCACATCCGTACGGGGATGCGGGGTAGGAGAGAGAGCCCAGGGTAGGAGGGCTTGGCTTGTTCTTGCTGAGGACCTGAGTTAGCTTCCCACCCACATCCCTAACTCTAGGGCTCTGACACCCTCTTCTGACCTGCATGGTCACCAGGCACACATGTGGTGCAGGTTCATACATGCAAGCAGAGCACTCTAACACATACATGAATAATAGATAGTCTTTTAAAAAATACTATGTAGGGGACAGGATGGCTCAGGGAGAAAAGCTCCCTTCGCCAAACCTGACCGCGATCTCTAGAGCCAGCATGGGGGTCTCTACATGTGTGTTATAGTGTGTGTGTGGGGGGGGTCTGTACACACACAGTAGAAGATTTAAAAAACTAAGTGGAATCCACACAGGGCTAATCAGTAGTTGGGGTAGGGCGGAGTAAATCCTATCCATTACTGTGTCCCAGTGCTTGGCAGGTACAGGCAAATTCATATGGATATTGTGTCATATTTGCCTATCCCACATTAAGTTTTGTTTATTGAAATGGTAGGACAGTCAGAGCTGACTCTAACGCAGGGTAATTACCCTAAAGAAAGAAAAAACCCTGGTGAAAAATTAAGCTTGTTCTACTCATGCATGCAGTGACTGCAGAGCCAGCAAGAGGGACTGGAGCTTCTTCACCGCAGAGCCGAGGCTGCCAAGTCCTCTAAGCCCTGCTGGCCACAGAACACTGTCTGCGTCCAACTGTCACGACAAAGGCTCCATTCTCACGTTCCTGACCAATAGAGGCTGAGGGCTGGAGGGTGCTGAATTCTTTTTGTTTTGTCCTTGAGACAGGGTCTCCATAGCCCTGGCTACCTGGAGTTTGCTACGTGGACTAGACTGCCCTCAAACTCAAAGAAATGGACTTGTCTTTGCCTCTTGAGAGCTAGGATAAAAATGTGCATCACCATGCCTGACTGGGTGTTGAATTCTTTGGTATAGATTACTGGGAAGAGGAAAAAAAATGGAACGTAAAAATCTTTACGTAGGAAATCAGTAAATCCCGAAATCAGGACCTCTCAGAAGTCGCTTCTTACTGTCTAGCCCTTCCCTCAGTGGACTCTGCAGAAGCCATGCGTCAGGCAGTTGTGTATATTGTGCCAAATCGACTCTTGGTGTTGAGATGTGGGATGAGGCCACGCAGTGTTGGCAAGTGGGATGTAATCAATGCTCGTTTTACCCCAAGGCTGCCCAGGTTAAAGCTGTGTGATGTCTGCTATGGAGCCTGGGTGTTGACTTCATGTCACTCACCTGCTGTCCTTCAGGTGCTGTGTGTGCATCTGCCTTACCATTCACGTTCGCAGAGCACACCAGGGAGCGTGAGCCGCTGGGCGTGGCACTCCCACCGTAGCGTTTAAAGCATAAGTATAGGTCTGTTTTTGCATGAGGAACATTGCTACTTGATTGATGTCTGCTACTTGGCAGAGATGACTGTGGCAGGAGTGGCCCCAGTGTGTTCCAGCCTGCTCCTGGCATGGAGAATTCCCAGGTGCCTTGAGAGTGTGTGCTTGCTTTGGGTTGTTGACCAACATATGCCAACCTTGGGCATTGTCACTGTGGAAATCAAAGACAAAAGCTCTGGCGTACCCTAGAGAAAAGAAGTAACTGTCAAGGAAGGGACTCACCCAGGGTCCAGGGGGAGCACTGCAGTTGTGAAGATAAGCCCTAAGTCCGTCATCCCTGCCCTCTGAGGGACGGGTTTGTTTTGTGTTTCAGATTCATTATTGTGTGTGTGCAAGTGCCCTCAGACCACATAGGGCAATGGATCTTCTGGAAACCTCTATGCTGAAAACTGCACTTGGGTCTTCTGCTAGGACAGAAACACTCTTATTACTGCTGAGCTGAGCCAGAGACATGGTTTTTATTTCTTTGGGTTTTGTTTTTGCTTTGAAACAGGGTAGACCAGGATGGCCTCGAACTTAAGAGATTTGCCTGCCTCTGCCTCCTGAGTGCTGGGATTAAAGACATGTGCCACCACATCCAGGTTTCAGAGAGAGTTTTTGTTTGTTTGTTTGTTTGTTTGTTTGTTTCCGAGGCAGGGTTTCTCTGTGTAGCCCTGGCTGTCCTGGTACTCACTCTGTAGACCAGGCTGGCCTCGAACTCAGAAATCCGCCTGCCTCTGCCTCCCAAGTGCTGGGATTAAAGGCGTGCGCCACCACGCCCGGTCAGAACAGCCTCATTTGGTCTCGCTAGATGATGGTGATTTGCGCTCTTTCTTTAGCGTGGGTGGCCTCACTCCCACTTATCTGCTCTACAACTGCGCCTGGGAAGCCAGAGGGGAGGGTATATGAGAATGAGGGGCATCTGCCAGAGCGGTGGGGGCAAGAACTTGAGCTCTTCCAGAAAAATCCATCCCATTACCTCTGCAGAGAAGCATCTGTTCCCATAGGAACCACCTTCCTTCCTCAGATAGCTTTCAGGGTCGTGTTCCCTTCTCTGTCTTTCTCTGTTAGGAATGTTTCAGGCAAAGAAGGGATGAGGGGCTGTGAACTGTTCCAAGGCCTCCCCACTCCTTTCACCTTCCCCCCAGGAAGACAGAGTGCTTTCTCTCAACGCCAGCGGTGACCTGCATCTGCACCTCTGGCTGCATGCCAGCAAGTGTCACGTTACGGCTGCTGATGGACAGAGATGAGAAGGAGGGGTCATTGCTAGGGTTTGAGTGACCACTGTAGCTGACCCAGATAAAAGAGGAGCTGTTATACATACTTCCCCTGCCGAGTGGCGGAAGCTGAGGGCTCTGCGGTTGTTAGTGTTGGGAGTATATAGGTTTCACTCCAGAATACAAGTTTTTACTGTTTTAGAGATGTGAATACGGCTGTGATGGAGCTGCTGATCATGGCGTATGCACTGAAGACCGCCTGCGCCAGGAATATCATTGGCGTCATCCCCTACTTCCCCTACAGCAAGCAAAGCAAGATGCGCAAGAGGGGCTCCATTGTGTGCAAGCTCCTGGCATCCATGCTGGCGAAAGCTGGTGAGTGTGGGCAGAGGCCCTGGGTCCCAGCGCGATGGTCAGGCTCCTCCTCAAAGTCTCTCTACACGCTGTGCACTAAAGACATCTTGTTTCCTTTTACATGGTTTGGAAGGGTTGTATGGGCTGAGGTGACATTCTTCAGAGGTGTGACATCCTCTGTCTTTAGAGGGATCTGCTTCAGCGTCTTCTCTGATCTGTTTTTGTGTTCTTGTCATCTGTATTTTAAGTGACAGGCTTGTCGTTCTCGTGACCTCTGGAGCATCAGACCTGACTCGCTGTTTGTCTGAGTTAGGTGCATTGTTCAGAGCAAGAATTGGTCAGGATTTTTCTTTAAGAGCTTCTGGCAGTTCACGCTCCAGTCCCTGTGTAGAGCAGTGTGTGCGTCCTACCTAGCCTGTGGAGTTAGCATCAGCCAGTACCTGAGGTTTCTTTCCCGTGTGACATCTGTGAGAGTGCTGGTTCTCTGATCCACCAGATTGGTGACCTTTGAACTCCTGCAGTGTTTGTAGTGTCCCCTTTCTCTGCTCCGCTGACACACCATCTTTGCACTGGACGCTGAGCGTCTTGCACTTGGGCTGTGAGTCCCTCCTCTTCAGCTGCTCTGCTGCTAATCCTTTTTGAGGTAGCCATAGTCTGTAGCGATGGAGTTTATATTCTTTGATGTAGGCCCTCCTGTTTCAGCCCCGCTACCACTTCCCATTTACTCCCTGTTCATATTTCGGCTTCTGTCTGTCTGGCTTTCACTTTCACTGCGCAGACGGCAGTGCGAAGGCGCGAGCCACCCCCCCCCCCACTCCCGTCAGCTTCTTCATCCGTGGCTCCTGGGCATTAGGCTGGGCGCTCTACTCCATGCTGTGCCCTGAAGACTAACAGTAGCGTTTGTGCCCCTAGTTCACGGTGCCCCTGCCTTCAGTCTCCTGAGAGGAGCAGGGCTGGAGCATCTAGTTTGCATCCACTGTGGCCATTTACTTGTAGGGGAGAACTTTGTAATTTTTTGTTTTAAAATTTCAGGTTTAACTCACATTATCACTATGGACCTCCACCAAAAGGAAATACAAGGCTTTTTCAGCTTTCCCGTGGACAACCTTAGAGCCTCACCTTTCCTGCTTCAGTATATCCAGGAAGAAGTGAGGAGCCACCAGCCACCTCCCATGTCCTCAAAGAGATGCTATTTAGGTTTTCCCTGGCATCAGAGTTCAGTATGGAAAGGCACAGTTACCCAGGAGCTCTCGCTGAGGCCGAGCCCACCACGGCCGGATAGGCTCAGCGCTTAGTTATGGAGGGCCATGTTTTCGGAGACTTTAAAAGTTAAAAAGTACATTTCCTCCTAAGCACTTGATGCTTGTGGTTTCTAGAATGAAGCGTGTGATGTTTCTGGTATCTTGATGTAGCACAGCTTTCTCATCGATGAACTGATCATACGGGGATGTCCTCATGAGCTCCAGCGCATTGCTGGAAGAAAACCTGTATCCAGATTTAGGTGGTTTTTTTATTTTTAATAATGCTTCAGTATTTTTATTTTTCCTCCAAATCTAGATTCCAAATTACAGAAATGCAGTCATTGTAGCTAAGTCTCCTGATGCTGCAAAAAGGTAAATATGGCAAGCACTTCTCATCCCAGTGCGGCTGTGGCAAGAACTAGTGTGGGGATCCAGGGCCGTCCCAGTGTGGCCAGTAAGAAAGAGCGCATGGGTTCTCCTTTCCTGCCTCACTGTCAGGTCCACTCAGCAGCTTCATCTCCAGACATCACGGGTGCCTCGCACTGTGCTGCTCGGGCTGGAATTCTCCCAGTCTTCAGGGAGACAGTGACTGAGCACTTAGCAGTGATCTTATTGAAGACAGTGCGTCCTTTGTGTACACCGGGCTTTTTTCAGGCTCCCTTCATAGCTGAGGATGACCTGGAAATTCTGACCTTGCTGCCTTTCCTTCTGGAATGCTGCAATTAGGAGAGTCACTATGCCCTGTTTATATAGTGCTGGGAATCAAACCCACAACCCTACGCATGCCAGATGAGCACTCTACCAACTAAGCCACATCTCCAGTCTGCCCCTGATTTTTGAAACATTGTTTTGAACAAGGTTCTGGAAATAGCTTTAAGGAATACTGGGGAGAGAAACCCCAAATTATCGAGACTCCAACAGTAGCCCTTGAGGCGTTTATCTTCTGGCCTGGTTTATAGAAATGGTTCTTTGTGCCCCCTCAAAGACTGAATGCGGGTTCTGTCTTGTGATCACTAGAGCGGGGCCGTGGGCTGGGCCTTCTTCCCATCAGTGTCACCGTGGCCAACCATTGTCTTCTTCTCAGGGCTCAGTCCTATGCTGAAAGGCTCCGCCTGGGGCTGGCTGTGATCCACGGAGAAGCGCAGTGTACAGAGCTGGATATGGACGACGGTCGGCACTCCCCACCCATGGTCAAGAACGCCACGGTGCACCCAGGCCTGGAGCTGCCCTGTAAGATTGCACCACCTTTGCTTGTGAACAGGAGACAATTCCGAATCTGTGACTCTTGGTGTGAATTAGAGGCTCTTTGAGCTGTTTAGCGCTCTTTAAGTAATCGAGTGTATTGCCTTGGCTTCCCCATTCATAAAAGAGGAGTTAGGGGTTCCCTCACCCAGCACAGTTGGCTAGAGCGGCTTGTAAGTGTGAGTGTGTACCTTTAGTGCGCAGCTGTGTGTGACGGTGTGGAGCCCAGAGCCTTTGGTTGTACTTTGGTAATTGGCATGGCTTTGGGGTTTTGGCCATTAGGCCTCTTTACCATTTGTTTGTTTTAGTTGGGCAGGTCTTGGACCTGGTATCTGACTAAATTGCTGCTCTTACTCCAAATGGGTGAGCAGCTCACTTCCACAGACACTCTGGCACTGACGAGGGCTGTACACTGCAGAGAGGCCTAAGGGGTTTACAGAAAAGAGAGTACATCTGCCCCGGAAACGGTCACAGAGTAGCAGGGAGAAGTAGTTTTGCAGTTGATTTCGGGGCCACTGGCTCAAGTGTAGGTACTCCCCGTCTGTTAAAAGGAGTGTATAATATGCTTTTAGCTTTACTTGGATTTTTGCTTTTTGAGGTTTCATTATTTTACATTTTTTAGTGCTAGACACTGAATTTGGCTGTAAAAAGTACGGGTGTGCACTGCTGTCTTCAGTCTGTAGACAGAACAGTGGTGTATGCTTCCTGTGGCTTGAGCCTGGGCCGTGGGTCTCACCCTGGACTCCCCCAAGGACTGTCACCTAAGCTTCAGGCCTTATCACTCCCCAGGGTCCTGTAGAGCAAGATGAAAAACCTTTGTCTTTTTGTTTTGGGTTTTGGCCCAGGGCCTGGTCTGTGGCTGCACATTGCACATAGTTGGCGAGTCTGTAGCCTTATTTAATCCAGAGTGGCTCCTCTGTGCTTAGTCTCGATGACCTTGATCCAGAGGGCAGCACAAGCCAGTTATTTTGTAGATTGTCCCTTAATTGAGACTTGTTTATGTCCTCGTGCTTAGATGCAAATTTGCGTATTTGGCAGGAATGCCACAGGAAACACGTGATGTGTCCCGTTGCTGGAGCGGCTGATTTCGGCGTCTTGGTTAAAATGGTGTCTGGCGGCCTTCTTACTAGGACAGTTACCTTTTTTTCTCTTTGTCAGTCGTGTGCTGTGAATCCCCACCTCCCTCAGACTTAGCCTGTATGTATTGTTCTCACCAACTCAGTTAGAGTGTCCTGATTATTGGCAGATGGCCTCTTTTCTTTGCTGCTGCTGGATTTAAGACAATCTTGCTTTGCAGCCTGGGTTGGGCTTTTGAGATTCCCTAACCAGTTGCAGGGCAAGATTACTAACACACACCACCACGCTTGGGTCGGGGAGCACTCAGGTGCCTGCAGAGGCCAAAAGAGAGTGGCAGATTCCTTGTGGGCATTTGTGAGCTGTGTACTGTGGATGCTGGATCCACGACGGAGCAGCAAGCATCCTTAGCCGTCGAGCCATCTCCAGCCACCCATACCCCACTCACCTTTTTTTGTTTTTTTGGTTTTTTTTTGGTTTTTTAAGACAGGGTTTCTGTAGACCAGGCTGGCCTCGAACTCAGAAATCCGCCTGCCTCTGCCTCCCAAGTGCTGGGATTAAAGGAGTGTGCCACCACGCCCGGCCCACATGCCTTTTTAAGATGGTATCTAACTGTGTTGCCTACCTGGGCTCAGACTTTTGGACTGAAGTACACTTGTCTTGGCCTCCCTCGTTCCCTCATAGCTACAACTTCACACCACTTTACACAAGGAACCTGGAGCTAAGTTCTGTTGAGAGGACCTTGATATGTGCCCAGGCTGGCCTGAAATTCTCAATGCTCCTGCCGTCCCCTCTTGAATGCTAGGATTATCATCTGTCACCATGCCAGGCTGTCTAAATTCAAGAGATTGCCCTGATTCTGATGGGAAACAAAGACAGATATATTAAAATTGGACCAGAAAGTGGTGGTGGTGGGGGGGTTGTCTGTCTGTCTCATGTGGCCCAGGCTGGCCTCAGACTGGTTATATAACTAAAGGTTACTTAGAACTTCTGATCTGCTGCCTCATCTTCCTGAGTACTAGAGTCAGGATGGTGTTGCTGCTGCCATCCCAGTTTTATGTGGTGTTGGGGAATCAAACCAAGGAAGAAGCTTAGGCGCGCTGGGCAGGCCTGCTCCTGGCTGAGCTGTCCCCAGCCCTGGCTGGTCTGTGCTGTTGCTTGGAGAACAGTCTCTCATAGCCTATTGTCAGTTATTAATGGTTTTTTTTTTTTTTTTAAGATTTATTTATTACATGTAAGTACACTGTAGCTGTCTTCAGACACACCAGAAGAGGGCGTCAGATCTCGTTATAGATGGTTGTGAGCCACCATGTGGTTGCTGGGATTTGAACTCTGGACCTTCGGAAGAGCAATCAGGTGCTCTTACCCACTGAGCCATCTCACCAGCCCTATGAATGGGTTTATTAAGTATATAGCAAGCCGAAGTAAAAGGATAGGGAGGGAGGGAAAAATAGATAGATGATTGATTGATTGATTGATTGATTGATAATGAAGAGAGGAACCCTCTCTGCTGCACCCAAATAAGAACAGAGAGAAAAAAGGAACACAAGTGGGTGATCACATCATTAAATTGGGTGCCCACCCCACCCCGTCCAGCAGGAACCAGGGAAGCCTGAGTTCCGTTCCGATTGAGCCTCCCACCATAGTGGCTCCCTGCATCCCTCTCCCACTGTGTGCAAGGGGGGGGTGTGTGTGTGTCTCCTTCCTCCCCGTCACACAGTTGAGCAGAGTAGTGCATCCCCAGAACTTGGAGACCTTGTGGATACAAACATTCTTGCATTTGAAATATGGTATAAGGGGGACCAGGGGTGGAGACAGCCATGCTTCCAGAGAACTCTCAGTGAGTTCAAACAGCACAGGACAGTTTACCAGTATGATACACATTACAGTTGACTTGTACTTGAAATGGAACCCGAGACTTAGGGCGTCCCGTGCAAGCACTGTGTCCCTCTGTTACTCTCCAGCCGCCTTAGTGTGGATGTCTACGTGGTCAGTCCTTGAGCTCTCTGCTTTACGATGAATGAGAAGACGGTGATCTGGTCGTTACACCTTCAAGTCCTGGTTTCCAGGGAGATGTGTAGAGCAGATGTTTAAAACTAAGGCTGCAGTGTCTAAATCAGGTTCTTAAAAAATGAGCCTGGCCGGGCAGTGGTGGCCATGCCTTTAATCCCAGCACTCGGGAGGCAGAGGCAGGCGGATTTCTATTGGAGACCAGCCTGGTCTACAGAGTGAGTTCCAGGACAGACAGGGCTGGCTATACAGAGAAACCCTGTCTCGAAAAACCAAAAAAAGGGAAAAAAAGAAAGAAAAAAAAGTGAGCCTAGTGCCCCTTGATGGGACTGTCGGTCATGTGGGTTAGTAGGACAGCTTGTCTACAATTCTTTGTCCGCCTAGCCAGGACACAACGACAAGGCCTGCTCTCCTTATTGGGGAGGTTGTGGCTTCTCCCCTGCTCTGTTGTACGATTTTCCTACCTGTGCTGGGACAGCCCTGACACAGACCATCACAGTTGTTCAAATGTGGCCAGTTTCGCCTGAGAGAAGAGGTGGATGTTGAGAGTGACTGCATATTGTGATGGCTGCCGTGCAGACATAAACTATCTCATCTGTGTAGTTTACACTGGTTATGGAGCCAGATGGTACCGTTAATGTATGCCATGTAAAGTAAAATAGCCAATTTACCCTTTTGTGTGATCTTATTTATATTTTAGTTTTGTGTGCATGAACATTTGCCATCCATCTGTCTGTGCACCACATGGATGCCTGGTGCCCTTGGAGGTCAGAAGAGTGAATAGAATCCCCCGGAGCTGGAGTTTGTAAAGCACAACATGGGGGCTGGGAACAGAACCCAGGACCTCCATAAAAGCAACTTCTCTCCCTATAACTCCTACCTTTTATTCTCCCATAGTGTAGCTGCTAGAACATTTAAATGACTTTCTGTCTGAGCTTGCGTTTCTGTGAGCAGCTGGCTCCACCAGCTCTGGTTCTTGAGAGTCCTCTGAGAGGGACCTGTGTGTTAGGTTGGTCAGTGTGTGCTGGAGCATGCCGCCTGGGTGGTGGCTACAGTTCCCAACTAATTCATCTTGTGCTGTGTTTTGCTAGTAATGATGGCCAAAGAGAAGCCACCAATAACAGTGGTCGGAGACGTCGGGGGACGCATTGCGATTATAGTGGTATGGACCATGCGTCGTCATGTTCATGCACAGAGGTGACACTGCTGGCTGTCAGTGTGGGTCAGTGGTGGATTTCAGTGGATCCACCTGCCTTCCCTTACTCGGTCTCCTCTAAGAGAGTACCAAATTTACTTAATACTTAAATGGACAAAATTAACATATGTAAAAGCCTGGTACCTCCCACAGGAAGATTGAGCCCCATGGCCCTTCATCACTGGGATTCTGGGTCCCCTCAGACCAGCTCCCTTGATCATCCATACACTTCAGGACCATAAGACAAGCCTTTCCCATTGTCAGGGTGGGGGGTTAGAGGGTCACAGCAGCAGCAGTCCCTCTTGGGACAAAGTAAGTGGCTTGCTGGCTCTCTAGAACAAATCTGAGGGAGGGAAGCTGCCCTGGCAGTCATCATGAGGACTCCAGCTGCCGTGTCACACATACTGGACTAGATTGCCTCACTGCTCCAGCCACTCCTCCCACACAGTGCCTTGCTAGCTTGCAGTTCCGGAGTGCTCAGCTCTCAGCCATGGTTTCTAACAGGCTGACCCACGTGTGAGAGAAGAGCAGGGACTTGTGTCTTTCTCAGCTGGGGAGAGGTTGATTGTACCTGCCTCTACTTACAGGATGACATCATTGATGACGTGGAGAGCTTTGTTGCTGCTGCAGAGATCCTGAAAGAGAGAGGTGCTTACAAGATCTATGTCATGGCCACGCACGGCATCCTGTCTGCTGAAGCCCCCCGTCTGATTGAGGAGTCCCCCATTGATGAGGTTTGTCTCTGTAAGGGCTTGAGCCTGGCTGAGCTGCTGTGCTGACTCAGTTATGGTGCCTCATCTCTGGCTGGAGCACAGCTGCCTGAATGTTCTTTTTGCTTTCAACCTTGCTCAGGCAGATGGCTGGGTAGGAATTGGGATTTACATGAAAATTTGTTTCAGATCTTCATGTCATTAGAGTCACATGTGGTACCTGAATTCTTCCTTGAAAATAGTTGAGTGTCGTTGGGTCTGGGCAGTGCTAAGACAGAAGGTTTGAGCCCTGGATGCTTGGTTTGTAAAGTCTGTACTTTAGTACATGTGATTTTATGTTTGTAATCCAAGCAAATGAGACATGAATTACAGTTGTGCCCTATTCTAAGTTACATATCAAGACCCTGCCTCAAAATGAAAGCCAAAAAGCCAAGACTGGGGTGTAGCTCAGTGGTAGTGTGCTCACCTCGCCTGTGTAAAGCGTTCAGTCCCCAGTACCACTACAGAAACCCCTCTGCAGCAAAAGTTTTGTTTTGGGGCTTGGACTGTGGGCATTAAATTAAATGTTAGATAATGCTTTTCTGCATAGCCACTTCCTGGCTCACCTGCATAACTTTGTACTCTCTGTCGTCGCTTTGTAACTAGGTGGTGGTGACAAACACTGTCCCTCATGAACTTCAGAAACTACAGTGTCCCAAGATAAAGACTGTGGACATCAGCCTGATTCTTTCTGAGGCGATTCGGAGAATCCACAATGGAGAGTCTATGGCTTACCTCTTCCGGAACATCACAGTGGATGACTAGCTCAGAGCTGCCCTGACCTGCAGAGGCGGACAGACACAGCGGGGTGTCAGCCTGCAAATGGGCTGCAGTCAGGGAGTCTCTACCAGGCTGCTGGCTCCCTTCTCTCCCCATATTCAGAGTGCAGTACCTATCTGGAATGTGTTCTGCTGAATAAGCAGGCATCCAGTTGTAGGCTGGTAACACCTTCCAGTAAGACAAGAAGCCTGACCGCCCAAGACTGGGTGCATGGCACGGCCCTCCTGTCCCTGTCATCAGCCTTGCTCTTAGTGCTGAGCAGACCCTGACGGTTTGTTCACTGGTGTCTGCTCTGGGAAGGCAGCTGAGCCGCCCTGGCACTGGTGTGTGCAGTTGTCCTCTCCCTGCACAAGGTCAACTGAATCTGTCAGGGAGTCACTTTTCTTTCAGAAACTGCTGTGCCTGCTGCCATTAAACAAGGAAGTGTCCCTGCCTGCTTTCACTGAGCTAGTCAGATGAGAGAGTAGCACCCTGTCCCTCAGAACCGTGTCACTCGGAAGCTGCAAATAAAAGTTCCTTGTCTCCCTTGGGTCTTCAGTCGGCTGCTGAGCTCCCAGCTCCCTCCTAGACCGTGACAAGCCTGTCGGTGCTGTGCAAGAAACTGGGTTCAAAACGGGGGTCAGGTCCATGGCTTCAGCGGGCCACAGATGTGTCTCCCATGGCCTCCATTCCCTTCCTAAGCACTGTGGGCGCATCTGTGTGTGTGGATTGTGTGATTTGGACAGTTCTGGGGATTGGACCTAGGGCCTCCTGCATGCCGGGTAGGTGTTCCACCACTGAGCCTTGTCGCCAGTCCCTAAAAAGGTGAACTGAGTGGTCATCTTCCCTTGTGAGCTGTGGTGCTGTTAGTTGCATTGCTGAAGAGACTGCAGTTGCCGGCCATCACAACCCTAGTCTGCACTGTGGGAGGCCTTCTGCAAACACAGCAGAGCTTGGACCTTTGAGCCTGCTCCAGTTCAGAGCCAGGAGTCAGAGAAAAGGGCCATCCCAGGAAAGGAAGAGGACTTGCTAATGGGCTCTGGCAGACAGGAAGGAGTCTTATTTGTGTGATTGTATTTCACTACAGGGAAGTTTCCTCCACTCTTTTTTTATCCCTTAATGATGAGGAAGGTTCCCAACCCACAATTAGGACCTTGTGCACATTGGCCTTTTCAAGCTCACAAAGAAGCTTGCCTTCTGTTAGTGGGCCACATAGGGAAAAACTGAGCAAAGGACTCGGTCATTAAGATAATTAGCTTGGAGGCAGAGAAAAAGTTGTAGCCTAGTGGGCAGGAGAAGCACACACACACATATGGAGAGGGGTGTGTGCCTGTCCGGTGCTTTGTTCTCTAAGACCGAAGACATGAACAACGATGGCTGCTTGCTGTTTTGGCTGGCTGGCTGGCTGGCTGACCTGTGAGTTTCAGGCATGTGTAGCTATGCCTGGCCTTTGAAATGGGTTTTGAGGTTTCTCATGCTTGGGTCACAGTGTTTTTTACCCTCTGAGCCATCTCCCCAGTGTCATATGAGACTTGGTGTGGGGTCTTTTTCAAGATAGGGTTTCTCAGGGCTGGAGAGATGGCCCAGCGGTTAAGTGCACTGACTGCTCTTTCTGAATTCAAATCCCAGCAACCACATGGTGGCTCATAACCATCCATAATGAGATCTGGTGCCCTCTTCTGATGTGTCTGAAGACAGCTACAGTGTACTTACATCTAGTATAAATCTTTAGACCGGAGCAAGCAGAGGTATTGAGTTTAATTCCCAGCAATCACATGATGGCTCACAACCATCTGTACAGCTACAGTATACTCATATAAAATCTTAAAAAAAAAAAAAAAAAAAAAAAAGATAGGGTTTCTTTATGAAGCCCTGGCTGTCCTGGAACCCACTCTGTAGACCAGACTGTCCTGCAACTCAGATCTGCCTGCCTCTGCCTCCTGAGTGCTGAAATTAAAGGCATGAGCCATGCAGTCTGTTCTTAACTAGTCAAGGTACACAGCTAGCTAGACCTTTCTAGGTCTGTCTGCAGTTGTGGACTGGAGAGTTATCTCAGTAAAGCGCCTACCGCAGAAGCACAATGACCTGCGTTCCATCATGGGCTTGGTAGCACACACTGATAATTCTAGCACTGGGGAGGGCAGAGACACTGCAGATGTCATGAGACCCTGTCTTAAGCAGGTGACATTGACATCTGATCCACAGGTACAAAATTAGAGATGAAATAGAGGTTCTTCTGAATTCTAAAAGTGGCATTTTCAGCTAATACTTCCCTTTCCCCTGGCTTCAAAATAGGGATTTTAAAGATGTATGTAGCACTAATAGTTCAGATAGTTCCTGACTTAGAACATGCTACTGCCTGGTGGTTTTTGTAATCTCTGATACACGTGGCCAGAACAACTTAAGTTGCAGGCTGGTGCTAGCCCTCAGATTTGATGCATCATCAAAAATCCTTCCCTAGCCAGGCATGGTGGCGCACACCTTTAGACCCAGCACTCGGGAGGCAGAGGCAGGTGGATTTCTGAGTTCAAGGCCAGCCTGGTCTACAAAGTGAATTCCAGGACAGCCAGGGCTATACAGAGAAACCCTGTCTCGAAAAAATATATATATATATCCTTCCCTGGACTGCTCTTATTTCATACACAAGGCACTAAATTCCAGGGTCCTAAGCCGGGCAGTGGTGGCAAATGCCTTTAATCCCAGCACTTGGGAGGCAGAGGCAGAGGCAGGCAGATTTCTGATCTACAAAGTGAAGTTCCAGGACAGCAAGGGCTACACAGAGAAACCCTGTCTCGAAAAACCCAAAAAAAAAAAAAAAAAAAAAAAAAAAAAAAAAGTCAAAGATGGGGCTGGAGAGATGGCTCATCGGTTAAGAGCACTGACTGCTTTCCCAGAGGTCCTGAATTCAACTCCCAGCAACCACATGGTGGCTCACAACCATCTGTAAATGGATCTGATGCCTTCTTTTGGTGTCTCTGAAGACAGCTACAGTGTACTTGTCATATTTATACATACATACATACATACATGTATGTATGTATGTATGTATGTATATATATATATATATATAAAATAAAATCTTTTTTTAAAAAGTCAAAGATGCTAGGCCTCAGGGGTTTGAGAAATGGTCCTCTGAAGCCTCCTGGCTGACTGCTTGGTGGTGGCCTAGCTGGCTGCTGACATTCTGCAAAGATTGGACTTGAAGGTAGCTGGAGATGGCTTAGCTGTTAGGAAGACAGGATTTGGTTCCCAGCACCTGTGTAGTAATCGGAACTAGGTCTAGGGGATCCGGGGCCCTCAGGGTTCTGTGTACATGTCTATTCGTCCACATATATACACACATTTCGGGTACAACACTAATATTTTTAAAAAGATAAAGCCAAGTAGATCTCTGAGTTCGATGCCACCGGCCTGGTCTACAAAGTTAGTTCCAGGACAGCCAGGGCTACACAGAGAAACCTCTAAGAAAAACAGTAATAAGTTAATAAAATAAGCAAGCCTGCTTACTGATCTAGCTGTGTGTGCCGTACCCAGTGCTTGAACCCAAGGCTTACCTGCAGCCTAGCTTTAAATTCTCTCTCTCTCTCTCTCTTTCTTTCTTTCTTTCCTTCCTTCCTTCCTTCCTTCCTTTCTTCCTTCTTTCTTTCTTTCTTTCTTTCTTTCTTTCTTTCTTTCTTTCTTTCTTTCTTCTTTCTTTTTCTTTCTTTTTTTAAAGATAGATTTATTTATTCTATGTATATGAGACACACCAGAAGAGGGTGTCAGATCCCATTATGGTTGTGAGCCACCATGTGGTTGCTTGGAGCTGAACTCAGGACCTCTGGAAGAGCAGTCAGTGCTCTTAACTGCGGAGCTGTCTCTCCAGCCCCTAGCTTTAAGTTCTAAGGCAGTAGTTCTCAACCTTCCTAACTGTGACCCTGTAACACAGTTCTTCATGTGATGACCCCCAATGAATAATTAAATTATTTCGTTGCTACTTCGTGACTAATTTTGCTACTGTTATGAATCTGTAAATATCTGATATGTGAACCCAAAAGGGTAACAACCTACAGCTTGAGAGCTGCCGTTCTAAGGTCATTGGTCAGATGCTCAGAGGATTAGGAAGTTGGCCTTTTGGCCTGCTGTTGCCAGGTAATGGAAATACAGTAGTGGAAATTCCCTTTAAAAACTGAGGGGGGGGGGTCGGAGGGGAAACCAGGAAAGGGGATAACATTTCAAATGTAAAGAAAATATCTAAACAAAACAAAACAAACAAACCTGTCCATTGGGCAGGAGAGATGGCTCAGTGGTTAAAAGCACTGACCGCTCTTCCAGAGGTCCTGAGTTCAATTCCCAGCAACCATGTAGTGGCTCACAACCATCTGTAATGGGATCTGATGCCCTCTTCTGATGGGTCTGAAGACCGCTACAGTCTTATGTAAATAAAATAAAAATTTTAAATCGTTAAAAAGCCGGGCAGTGGTGGCACATGCCTTTAATCCCAGCATTTGGGAGGCAGAGGCAGGCGTTTTTCTGAGTTCGAGGCCAGCCTGGTCTACAGAGTGAGTTTCAGGACAGCTAGGGCTACACAGAGAAACCCTATCTTTAAAAAAAAAAAAAAAAAAAAAAAACCCTGTGCCCATTCAGACTAAACTACAACTCTTAACTCTATAGTCATGGATCCTTTTAGTGTTTTCCTCAGCTGCTGAGACCTTCAGAGTCCTTAACAGAGATAAATGGGCTTAGGGAAGCCTTCCCCACCTCTTGAGTAAACAAAATTATGTAGAGACTGCCTCTTAAGAGGCACCAGTGACCTACTCACAGCCCCACTGGCCCAGGCACATCATCCCTTAGACTTGCCTGCAGGTCGCCATGACGCCCCGTGAATCGTTGTCCCTGGTGGCCTACAAGAACTAATGGATCTGGCTTTCTGTGTTGAGGAGTTGAAGTGGGGTGGACCCACAGGAGCCGTCGTAGTTTCTCCTCCTAACTCACGTGTTCCTAATGCAAACGCTCTGACCCTGACTAATCATCCCTTTCGTTAAGCGCGTTACTGAAAAACTGGTGGCACCTTGGGGTGTGGTCAAAGCCTCTTTTTTAGTCCCAATAAGGGCTAGCCCAAGCGAATGTTCTTAGAATCTCTAGCGTCCCGCGCCTCAACAACCCTGCTGCAAACCGTGCGCCCTCGTTCCAAACGTCCACCGGCCAAGAGCCGGGCTGGCTAGGAGAGCGGAGCCCAGGGCTGGCTAGGAGAGCGGAGCCCAGGGCTCCAGCTAGGAAGCCACAAACCCACAAACAGGGCCACCTGCTGAGACCCCTGCTGGCCCCATAAGCCTTCTGGGAACGAGGAGGCGCTTGGTCTCCCTTCTTCCCTGATTCTGTGCCTCCCCAAAGGGCACACGATGCCGCCCTCATTGGTGGCCAACAGGGTCTCCCTCCGGGAGCTAGCCGACCTGGCAATTGGCACTCCAGAGGTGGGCGCGGTGAACTTTACGGCCTTGCACACACTGATAGTGTCCATTCTCAAGAGCCTCAACCTCCAAGAAGTTCTTATCGACTTCCACTACCCATCGACTGAGACTGGCCGCGGAACTGAGTCTCTGCATGGCACTCACAGCGCCCCGCATTTGCCAACCAGCAAAGAGAAGCATCAGAGTCTACCTAGGCTGTCACAGACTCCACAAGAGCTAGAAAACCAGGTGAAGGACTTGGGTAACCAGGTACTGGACCTCACCAAACAGTTTAAAACTATGGACAACAAAGTACAGGGCATGGCCACACAAATAGACCAGATCTCAGTCCCTGAACTCCAGCAGGAAGAGGAGATAGCTCTGGTGACCCAACAGGTATCCCTAACAAAGTTCTCCAAGATCTATGAATCTGAGGAGATGATGGAGAAGCCTGAGCCCACAGTCAAGATGCCCACCGAGATGGTACAACTAAAGCCCTCAAGGACTCCCAGCCTGACCAAGGTGGGTACATTAACCCTAAAAATCCTCTGCTCCTCTGGGCTACCCTTCAGGCCCTAAGCTACCCCCAATACAAGGGGTACCAGGTCTGGCTTCACAGGACTCCTCTACCTTGCAGCCCACGAGTGTGCTCCAAGACCTCATAGAAGATGTGAAAATTCTGAAGCAGGCTTCTGAGCTGCAGGTTAGGACACCCTAGGGACCACAGCTCATGAGTGGGTTGATGCTTTGCCTCTACTTTCTCTCCTTGGTTTTGTGTGTGTGTGTGTGTTTGTATGTGTGTTTGAGCACCCACATGCATGCAGTGCCTGAAGACTCCAGCAGAAGGCATCAGATCCCAGGAACTGGAGTTAGTTGTAAGGCGCTCTGTAGGTGCAGGATAACATACCGGTACCCTTCACAAGAGCAGCCAGTGCTCTTACCTGCTGAGCCATCTCACCAGCCTCATTCCATTTCCTAAAGCCATTAATAACTCATCAAGATACCTAGAATACCTAAATTGATTTAGAAGGTAGCTGAGACATTGCAGGATATTCTTAAAGTGAGTTTCCTTAAAAATTGAGACTATCCCGGTATGGTGGTTCCTTTAGTCCCAACACTTGGGAGGCAGAGGCAGGAGGATCTCTGTGAGTTTGAGGTCAACCTGGCCTACATAGCCAGTTCTTGGCTAACCAGTGCTACACAGTGAGACCTTGTCTCAAAGCAAGCAAGCAAAGTACACAGTTTCTGTTCTATTCCTGTGAGGAGACACCATGACCAAGACTTGCTTACAGTTTCAAAGGTTTGGTCTATCATCTTGGCCAAAAGCATGGCGGCACACGGGTAGACACGATGCAGGAGAAATAGCAGAGAGCTCTGTAACCAGATCAGCAGGCAGTAGGAGAGAGACCCTGGGCCTGGCTTGCCCCTCAGTGACACATTTCCTCCGAGACCATGCCTCCCAATCATTACAAATAGCACCACTCCCTAAACATTTAAATATAAGAGCAGCCTACAGGGGCTATTCTTTTTTTTTGGGGGGGGGGTTTGAGACAGGGTCTCTCTGTGTAGCCCTGGCTGTCCTGGAATTCACTCTGTAGACCTGGCTGGCCTTGAACTCAGAAATCCATCTGCCTCTGCCTCCTGAGTGCTGGGATTAAAGGTGTGCGCCACCAGTGCTCGGCTACAGGGGCCATTCTTATTCACACCACCACACTAAGTAAAGTAATAGAGAGCGCGCAAGGAATGGTAGTTTACTGCCTGTAATTCCAGCAGCACTTGGGAGGCAGAAATGAAGAATCCTGCAAGCCCCGGGCCAACTAAGTCAGCTGCAAGTTTTGAGCCAGTCTGGCAACTGGAGAAGTGGTAGGTCTTTGCTCAGCCTGCAGGGGGCAGCAGAGGACTGAGGAAAACACCCCATGGATACACAGAAGAGGGCGGGAGGTGGAGAAGGAAGGGAGGTGGGGGTGGGGCAGAAACTCAGGGTTGACCAGCTCTCAGCTGGAGAAATCTCCACACCCCAGAAGCTCAGTGTGTTTATTGCTTACAGTTGAGCAGGGAGGTAGGGCTACTGCACACAGATGTACAAGGAGACAGGTTTAGGTCATCTCTGTAGGGGAGCAGCCTCCAGTCTATAAATATTTAGGGATGAGATGTGGCTGTTTTCTGCACACACACTGTTAACATCTACACAGAGACCAGAAAAAAGGCTTTGCCATGAGCCATGATTCACCACCACCACCACCCTGAGCCTTATGGGTACGTGTGTGTGTGTGTGTGTGTGTGTGTGTGTGTGTGTGTGTGTGTGGTGGTGGTGGTGGTGGGAGGGTTGGGTGTTTACTATTCCCCCATGGCTCTGAGGATGTGGGATCCCCTACTCAGCTGTACCCGTGTCAACAGTACACATTCACAAAAGATTTCACTCAGAGCTTCCTCCACCCCCTGCAAGGGAGAGTAGAGGAATCAGGGAGCGCACATGTATATTGCTGACCCAAGGGTCAGTCCTCATGAGGGCGGTAAGGATGGAAAGTCGGATAGCAGTGCCTCATCAAGGTCACAGACACAAGCTGCAACAAGCTGGGGACACTTTAACCTTGCCTTGGGTTTTCCTGAGGGAGAAGTCCCAAAGGGTTCTTCATGTAGTGTCCTGTGAGCACGAGGAGACAGAAAGCAAAGCCAGATTCTCACACAGATCAGGCCAAGGGGTTACAGGTAGCCTTTAGAGGAAAGAGGAGCCACCAGAAAGAAAGGATGGAGAGAGGCCCAAGAGAGAAAAGGACACAAGACAGGCCAAAGGAGGCCCAGCCCTGGGAGATCTCTGGCTTTTAACCCAGCCTGAGCCTCACACAGGCCTGGGGAACTGTCACATCTCTGGTCTTGGCTCTGGGAAGTGGACCCCACTTTCTCTGTGGTTGTTGCTGTCCTTTCCTTTGTTCAGTTTTTTTAAAGCAGGGTCTCCTCGTAGCCCAGCTGGCCTTGAGCTTAACTGTGTAGTCAAGGCTGGCCTCTGACCGCTTGGTCCTTCTAGTCACCTCTCAAGGGCGGTGGTAATCAGCATGCGTGCAGCACCATGTCTGGTCTTTTCCAAACTTTAGTGTTTGAAAGATCAGTTTAGAATCTGTTTAGATCCCGGAGGTCAGCACAAGTTATAAAGAATAGTTGAGGGGGGCTAGTGAGATGGCTCAGCGGTTAAGAGCACTGACTGCTCTTCTGGAGGTCATGAGTTCAAATCCCAGCAACCACAGGGTGGCTCACAACCATCAGTTGAAGTCCCAATCACTTGCCGGGGCCCTCGCTTTTGGAGAGACAAGGCGGACTTCAAGCTGTCGAGCTGGAAGCTTTAGATAATGAGTAGCAAGCAAAGAAGCCAAGGTCAACTCTGACTGGTCACTGTTTTCACTACTTCCTTCCTTCCTTCCTTCCTACTGACCAGGAAAAGAACTGGGAACCTGGCCGGGTGGTGGTGGCGCACACCTTTAATCCCAGCACTTGGGAGGCAGAGGCAGGTGGATTTCTGAGTTCAAGGCCAGCCTGGTCTACAGAGTGAGTTCCAGGACAGCCAGAGCTACACAGAGAAACAAACCCTGTCTTGAAAAACCAAAAAAAAAAAAAAATAATAATAATAATAATAAATAAATAATAATAATAATAACTGGGAACCTGGCTTTCTATGTCACCTAAAACTAGGTGGAAACTAGGAACCAGAGACTGTACCTTCACTAAGACCCATAGGCTTCTCATTTCCTTTTCTCCTTTACACCAAGGCTGTGTGTGTGTGTGTGTGTGTGTGTGTGTGTGTGTGTGTGCACACAGGAGGGCTGAGGCAATGGTCCATTTCTAAACTCTGTTTCCAGGAACTCCTTCAACGTTTTAATGAACTGGAGAAACTAGTTAAAAGCCGAGAAGAATACCTGGTAATATGAGCAAGCTCTGGGGGAAGGGTCCTGAGGGATAGGTAGAGGACTTCCCTTCAGCCTGGCTTCTCTTTAGGCCTGGTCCCAACTCCCATCCCTGAATATCTGTGTCCTTTGTGGGTAGGGGACATATGCACTCTGCCACTAAGCGGCACTACTTCTGGGTAGAAGTGCAAGTCCTTGCCATCTTTGCTCAGGGCTCTATCCAGAATCCATGTGAGCTAAAGCACCCATCAGCCAATTCTGTGCCTCTGGCTGGTCACTGAAAGCCAGTGACTCTTCCTGAGGCTGTGGCTGTTGGTAGCACCCAATCAATCCTGTTGGTCCCAAACTGCGGGGAACGGATGTGCATGCATGCTTACACATACATGTGTGTACATTCCTACTTACATGTCTCTGTGTGTGCATTCACACTTACACCACGTGTGTCTGTACACTCGTGCTTATACACGTGTCTGTCTGTATCATGATATGTTATTCACAGGATCTATTAAGTCGGAGGCTGAATCTTCTTGCTCCGGGTGGTGAAGAAATCACCATGGTCACCTGGGAAGAGCTAGAACAAGTGATTGGTGACGGCTGGAGGGCCTCCAAAGGGGTAAAGCAAATGGGCAGCAGCACTGGGTGGTATTCCAGAGAACATCTCTCATACATTCCACTGTCTCATATTCTGCTGTTTGGACCTTCACTACTTACTTTGTAGATATTTAAAACATTTTTCCAGGATGACATTGGCACGAGTAACCCAGATAAATTCCCAGGTTTGGAATGACAACTTTACGCTTTGTCTACCTGTTGCTACTGTGCGGACCCAGCTTAGAGTCCAAATAGAAGCTTGGAGGAAAAAAGAGAGAGAAATCCAGGGCAGGCGTGACGAGAGCACAGCAGGAAGAGCTATGTGTAGTCCGTGTAAAACCTGTCATAGGCTGGGCAGTGGTGGCGCATGCCTTTAATCCTAGCACTTGGGAGGCAGAGGCAGGCGGATTTCTGAGTTCGAGGCCAGCCTGGTCTACAAAGTGAGTTCCAGGACAGCCAGGGATACACAGAGAAACCAAACCAAAAACAAACAAACAAACAAACAAAAAAAAAACTGTCATAGAGGGGTAGGCAGTAATCCATGTTCTGGGGTGGGGGGGGGGAGAAGGAAGGAAGATCTGGGGGGGGGGTGTTGGCCATCCACCCATGCTGAGTATGTGAACTCACAGTTCCGTGAGAAACCCTGCCTCAAACAGACCAAGAAGGAAGACTGAGAAAGCCACACCATGATGACCTCTTCTGGCCTCCACAAGTATACACACACACACACACACACAGAGGAAATAGCCAGTAAATGATTTTGCCCCTCATAATCTTAAGGCACCCAAATTCCAAATCTCCACAAGTACCTTGACGTCAAAACCGGAGGAAAACCTTGCCAAGCCTGTGGGCAGGGTGTCAGTCTGCCTAGACTGCAGGATGTCCCTGCTGTACGGGAACAGCTAAACTGCAGGTCAAGAGCTATGGTTTATGAAAAATTAATTCCCATGTCAACTGCTTCAAAATCTTGAGCAAAACTTTGTGCTATATATATTCGAGACTTGTTAGAGGCACTGGATTCTTTAAATTATTAGGTTGGGGTTACAACTTATACTTCCATTATACTTAAATTTACTCTGTGTGCCTATATATGGCTGTGTGCATTCCAGGATGCCTATGTGGAGGTCAGAGAACAATCCTAGAGGTGGTTCCCTCCTTCTACCACGTGGGTGCCAGGGCTTGCACTGCGGTGAGGCTTGGTGGCAGATGTTTTTACAAACCAAGCCACCTCAGGCACTCCCTCAATGAGAAAACTCCACGTTACATTTCCCCCCCTAGAACCCAGCTGTGTTCACCCATTAGTAAATAACAGTGACCCCACCCCAGGGACTCTCTGTTTCCCCACCACTTCTGTAGCTGCTGTGTCCGTTTTTTCTAGGATTTCATCGAATGTGCCTGTACTCCCTGTAAGGAGTCAGCAGCCCCAGAAACCTCTACATCACTATGCTAACCCCACCCCCCATTCTGACCTTTCAATGACAAAAGGAACTTTGTAGGTCTGATGAAGTCCAGGATCTTGAGGGAGAGTCCCCTGGATCTTGCAGAAAAGACTTCATCACAAAAGGCCTCTGTAAGAGGCAGCGGGACAGAGAACAGCTATATGGAAGGACATAGTACGTATGGAAGGAAGGTTGTAAGTTCAAGGCTGACCTTGGGGGTTGTCATAAAAAGCAAGTTCAGGGGTTGTGGCTGTAGCTTAGTTGGTAGAATGCTTGCTGCTCATGCACAAAGGGCTGAGATCAGCCCCCCAGCACAGATGAAGTGGGCATGGGGTGATTGCTGTAATCTCAGCACTCCAGAGACGGAGGCAGGAGGATCAGAAGTTTGTTATTGTCAGCTACATAGGGAATTCAAGTCTCTGTCTTAAAGCAAACAACAACAACAACAACAAAATCTAGCAGGCTGGTAATCCCAACTATTGAAGCAGAAAGACCAACAGCTGAAGGCTTGCCTAGGCTACAGCATGAGTTCAATTTATGGAGACCCTGCCTTGAGATAAAGAGTAAAACCAAAGGGCTTGGAATATGGCTTAGTAGTAGAGGAGCTAACATTTGCAAGGCCCAGGTTTATCCCCAACATCCACCCATCTCTCTCTCTCTCTCTCTCTCTCTTTTCTCTCACACACATAGGCACACACTCACACACAAATATAACAAAATCACACACAAACACGCGTGCGCACACACACATACAGGGTTGCTTCACTGCAACAGTCTTAAATCATCCCAGTCAAGTATCCAAGACGGCCTTCCGTTCAGCTTCTTAGTGGTTGTAATCAGTTTCCCTTTCTCGTTACCCAGAGCTCGGATTCGTCCACAGCAACCGTTGGCAAGCACAAATTTACCTCAAGTGACCTCCTTCCGAGTGGAATGTTTCTCAGAGCTGCTGACCAGGCTCTGGATTCCACTGGTGGTATAGAAAGAATCTCCAGCAGAGATCAAAGCAGATCTACTACTGCATTTCGGGATATGGCCCGTGAGCCATCCCAGGTCATATCCGAGACAGATCGCCAGACATATGCAAGAAGAGATGAGCAACTCCCTGGTCAGACTCAACGTGGTGGGATACCCAGGACGGAACCATTTGGCATGGATCAGCCTAGATTGATAGACGCTGTGATGCCCACCACTACGGGTCAGCTTGGTGTAAAGCCCCCCGAAATGTATGGCCAGGAATTAGTACCTGTTGATAAAGCTCAGAGTGGTGGGCTGCCACCATCAGGACCTGACAAGGAACTGAAAAAACTGAGTACAATCCAGCTTGGTACAGTTCCACCTAGCACGTATCAGCAAGGCATGATGCTTCCTGGAATGGACCGAGAGGGCACGGAACAGGCTGCTGTGCGTGACAGTGGTCAGGGACCATGGCCCACGGCTCAGCAAGGGTTGATAGCAGTAGGCGTAGATCAGCATGGATTGCCGATACCAGGCACAGGCCAGCAAGGACTGCCCCCACAACATATGGATCAGCGGGGTTTGGTAACACCTGGTACAGACCAACGTGCATTCTCTCCATCTCTTTCAGATGAACGTACCTTGGTGTCACTTGGTTTGATGCAAGTTAGTACAGATCAACAAGGTTTTAGACAGTCCAGCTTAACGTCACGCTTTATACAACCTGGTGCAGAACAGCTCAGGGTAGAGCAGCGTGGTGTAGCGCAGCCTGGTTTAGATCGGCGCAGTTCAGTGCCTGTAGGGACAGAACGGCGGGCTTCATTGCAGGCTCTTGCAGAGAAACGTAGTTCAGTGCCCATTGAGGTAGAACAGCAGAGTCTGGCACAGTCTAGGGCAGGTCAGCAAGGTTTAGGACAACCTAGCACAGTTTCGGGTGGTTTGATACAGCCTGGCACAGACCAACATTTGGTGCCTCCTGGTGTAGATCAGCCTAGCTTGATTCAACCTGGTGCATTTCCACTTAGTTTGGCACAACTTGGTGCAGATCAGCAAGGTCTAATACAAACAGACACAGGGCAGCCTGTTTGGGTTCAACCAAGCACAGATCAGAGTGGCGGGGTACAGCCTGGTGCATATCTGCCCGGTTGGGTACAGCCTAGTGTAGATCAACGTGACTTAGTACAAGTTGGAATGGATCAGCAGGAGCTGAGACAACCTGGTGCAGTTCAGCCCGGGCTGGTGCAGCCAGGTGCATATGCACCTGGGTTGATGCAAGTTGGTGCAAGTCAGGATGGTTTGCTTCAACCTGGAATGGATCAGCTTGGTCTGGTACAGCCTGGTACAGCCTGGAGTTTGGTGCAGCCTGATGTAGATCAGCTTGATATGGCACAACCACATGGAATTCTGCCTGGCCTGGCACAACCACGTGGAGTTCTGCCTGGCATGGTCCAACCAGGTGCAGTTCAGCCTGGTGTGTTGCAACCAGGTGCAGTTCAGCCTGGTGTGTTGCAACCAGGTGCAGTTCAGCCTGGTGTGTTGCAACCAGGTGCAGCTCAGCCTGGCTTGGTCCAGCCAGGTGCAGCTCAGCCTGGCTTGGTCCAGCCAGGTGCAGCTCAGCCTGGTGTGTTGCAAGCAGGTGCAGTTCAGCCTGGTGTGTTGCAAGCAGGTGCAGTTCAGCCTGGCATGGTCCAGCAGGGTCCAGTTCAGCCTGGTGTGTTGCAAGCAGGTGCAGCTCAGCCTGGCATGGTCCATCCGGGTGCAGCTCAGCCTGGCATGGTCCAGCCGGGTTCAGTTCAGCCTGGCATGGTCCAGCTAGGTGCAGTTCAGCCTGGCGTGTTGCAAGCAGGTGCAGTTCAGTTTGGCATGGTCCAGCCGGGTGCAGTTGAGCCTGGTGTGTTGCGAGCCGGTGCAGTTCAGCTTGGCATGGTCCAGCCGGGTGCAGTTCAGCTTGGTGTGTTTCGAGCAGGTGCAGTTCAGCCTGGTGTGTTGCAAGCAGGTGCAGTTCAGCCTGGCATGGTCCAGCAAGGTCCAGTTCAGCCTGGTGTGTTGCAAGCAGGTGCAGTTCAGCCTGGCATGGTCCAGCAAGGTCCAGTTCAGCCTGGTGTGTTGCAAGCAGGTGCAGTTCAGCCTGGCATGGTCCAGCAAGGTCCAGTTCAGCCTGGTGTGTTGCAAGCAGGTGCAGTTCAGCCTGGCATGGTCCAGCAAGGTCCAGTTCAGCCTGGTGTGTTGCAATCAGGTGCAGTTCAGCCTGGCATGGTCCAGCCTGGTATACTTCCTAGTGGTTGGGGGCAGCCTGTTGCATACTCACTTGGCTTGGGCCAACCTGGTATAGGTCAGTATGGTTTGGTTCAGCCAAGAGTTGATCGATATGGTTTTGTGCAGCCCGGTGTAGCACGTGGTTTACTCCAACCTAGTGACAGTCAGCGCGCTTTGATGCAACCTGGAGTAGGTCAAGTTGAGTGGATACAACCTGGAATGAGTCGTCGTGATTTAGTACAACCTGGTGCAGATGAGAGTGGTTTAGCCCAAGGTGGAATGGCTCAGCAGGGTTTGGTACAATCTGGCATGGCCCGGCAGGGTTTGGCACAACCTGGCATGGCCCGGCAGGGTGTGGCACACCCTGGCATGGCCCGGCAGGGTGTGGCACACCCTGGCAAGGCCCGGCAGGGTGTGGCACACCCTGGCAAGGCCCGGCAGGGTGTGGCACAACCTGACTTGGCACAACCTGGAGCACCTAGTGAGGACAAGTTTGGCTTGGCACAGCCTATAGTGGACCAGAGTGCTTTTATGCAGCCTGGCATGGACCAACGTGGCTTGGTACAGCCTAGAATGTACCAGTATGGTTTTGTGGACCCTTCTGATCTTCAGCGTAACTTCTTGCAACCCAGAGGAGTTTTGCCTAGGTTAGTCCAGCCTGTCGTGGATCAGGGTGGTCCGCTGCAGGCTGGACTGGCTCAGTCTAGGATGGTGCAGCCTATCACGGATCAGAGAGGCCCGGTGCAGCCTGAAACTCTTCAGCCTAGGCAGGTGCAGCCTAGTACAAGCCGTCGAGGCCTGGTGCAGTCTCTCCTGACTCCGTATGGCCTGATGCAGCCAGGTGCAGCTCAACTTGGTTTGGTGCAGCCTGGCATGGAGCAGCTAGGGGAAGAAAGGCGTGGCTTACTGCAGCCTGGCATGGATCAGCCTGGTTTGTTGCAGCCTGGGACAGATCAGCCTGGTTTGTTGCAGCCTGGGGCAGATCAGCCTGGTTTGTTGCAGCCTGGGGCAGATCAGCCTGGTTTGTTGCAGCCTGGGGCAGATCAGCCTGGTTTCTTACAGCCTGGGGCAGATCAGCCTGGTTTCTTACAGCCTGGGGCAGCTAGGCTGGACAGGATACAGCCTGGGATGGTTGAGCCTGGTGCAGGCCCTCAGGGTTTGGGTCAGCCTGACTTGGCCCCACCTCCTTTTATTCACCCTGGTATATTTCCTCGTGGTATATTTCAACCTGCTACACTTCCACGTGGTTTCAGACAACCCACTCCAACTCAGCCAGACTTTGTAACACCAAGCATAGACCTTCGCTTTCCAACAATGGAGGTTGAACCTCAGCAACCACAATTGCCCCAGTTATATCAGCTTCCTACAGCACTCCAAACCAGGCAAGGTATACTTCCTGAAGGGGTCCATCGGATCTCAGGTCAAAAAGCCAAGACAAGGACAGTTGAAGTTCAGTATGATATAGAAGAGGCTGGCCTGCCTGAAGAAGTCCAGAGAGTTGAGGTGGATACCCAGGTCTCTTGGGAGCTAAGTCACCTTGACTCGGCTGCCCCAACTGCCCCAGAACAAGTTATCACCGACTCCAGGACTCAGGATTCCTGGAACTATCTCCAGCAGTTCTCATCAGTAAGCGAGACTCGTCGAGAGCAGCAGCGGCAGGAGTCACTGCCTCCAAGCTTCCCCATGGCGGTGGAAACACTGCGCCTGATCGGGGAGCTCATCTCCCTCTATTTAGAACTGAAGGAACAGTTGAAAGACTTGGACGAGGAACTGGCCGGCCAGACTGACTTCGAGAAAATCCAGTACCTGATCACAATGATAGGTGAGCATCCTTTGCCACAGAGGGAAAGTAGCCTCGCTCCCTCTCTCCCTGGGGCAGAACACACTCCTACCCAGACCTGACTCCACAGGTGGCGGCGGCAGCAGCAGCCTGTGGGGAGGCCAGATGTGTATATAGCAGAGTGTGAGACCAAGCCAGCAGGATTGGGGTAGACTTGAGAGAGGCATGAAGCAGGCTTCTGGGCCTTTGTCAGGGCAGCAGAGATGAAGGTGTGCAAGGTGAGAGCATAGCACGGGGGGAGGGGGGGCGTCAGGGGGAGAGCTGCAGAACGAAGCTCACCACTACCCAGTCACAGCTCTAGTAGTAGCTAGAGATGGCAGAGGCAGCAGGAGATAGATACCTAGCAGTCAAACACCATGTTGAAAGACACGTGTCCTCTCCTCTTCTACCTCCTTGCCCAATTACTTGATCCAGTGAAAACAGGATCAAGTAATCTACTGACTTGACCTCTGGGCTCAGTTCATTATTGAAAGACTGTAAAACAGATTAAAGAGCCCAAAGGGAATCCTACTCCCTGATGCTGGCCTCCATATCCCGTAGTCAAAAAGACCATACCCCAGGACCTGGCAGAGCAGCTGAAGAGCCTAAAGACGTTGAACAAGGAAGTTCGGCAGGACAAGGCAAAAGTGCGTATGGGAGGGTCGGCTTCCGTAGTTCTAAGTTAACAATCGCGAGCACTGTTAGGAACTCTCTAGCGATGGAGGCCATTGCAGGAGGCTGCTGGGTACCCACCGCCTCACCCATGAGATAGAAGAGGGGCTGAACAAGCAGTCGGCGGCCTTCGGGAAGCCGCCACTCAGGCCTGTCTGACACCTGGCTTCCTCTATGCTTGTAGCTAGAGAAGATACAGAAGTTTGTGGACAGTGCTGCTGACACCACCGGAGGGAAGGGAGTGAAACCTAACCATCTGAGCTTGCAGCTGGGCATCCTCAGGTGACACTCCTTCGCCACCTCGGGGGTGGGGTGGTGGGGTAGGGTGGTGCATCTGGCCTCATGGTTAAGGCTCAGGTATAGAGGCAGCCTTCCACCTCCCCACATCCGGCAATGGTCATTGTCTCTCATCTGGATTGTACCGGCTCCTCAGGGTGTCCTAGTCTTTACAAGATCTGGTAGAAGGACTCCCCCCACCTCAACATTCCTAAAATGGCAGCACCAGGACTGGGAGGAACGCCAGTGTCCCTCCTTGGGCTATGACCCACCACACCACCCCCTCTCTGACTTGGGATCCCTAGACAGAGGCTCCTGGTGGCCTTATTGTGCTGTGTGTCCCACAGCCAGGCCTCTGCTCTTCTGAGCAAAGGGTTCTGGGCAGTGGTGGGACGAGCTGCTCTCTGACCGCTCCAGAGTCACCGTGTCTGACATCGAGAAGGAGCTGAACGAGCTGAGAGAGAGCCAGGACCGAGGCAAGGCCACCATGGAGAACTCTGTCTCTGAGGCGTCTCTTTACCTACAGGATCAGGTGAACAGTCTGTGGCCAAGGTCCAGGGCCCCTCCCAGGGTCAGGGTAGAGGGTTGGCAACCTAGCCCTCACCAACCTGGAGACCAGCCATGGGGGGGGGGGGTGTGGAGTCACTTTTCTGTTGCTGTGATAAAATACCATGACGAAAAGGGACTTCGAGAAGATTAGCCCTTCACGGCAAGGAAGGATAGGCAAGTCTGGCTGCCAGAGCCGGAGACTGGCAGGCTACATTTCCACCAACACAAAGGAATCAACAGCCATGGACCAAGTGTTCAAATGCACAGGCCTCGGAGGGCATCCAAAGCAGTGCAGAACAGTGGGAGCACTTGACTGCCGCTCAGCTGGGTCCGAGCAGGGGCACCAATGCAGGAGTTGAAATACAGGCTCCTCCCCTGCCTGATACAGGCTCTTCTCCTGCCCGATTCCTACTGTGTATTTCCTTTAATTTATATATCATAAAACACATCTTCAGTTCCAGCACTAGGGAGGCGGAGGCAAGCAGATCTCTGAGTTCAAAGCCAGCCTGGTCTACAGGGTGACTTCCAGGACAGCCAGAGCTGTACAGAGAAACCGTGTCCTAAAACAAACAAACAAACAAACAAACAAACAACCCAAAAGAGCAAAACAAACAAACAAAAACACCTTTTAATCATATTTTGTTATTTTTTTAATAAGTTAACATTTTACATCATTTCCTCCTTCCCTTTCTTCCTTCCCACAAGCTGTCCTATATACACTTGGTTGTTCTCTTTCAAATTCATGGCTTCTTTTTCTTCCATTCTGTGTGTGTGTGTGTGTGTGTGTGTGTGTGTGTGTGTGTGTGTGTGTAAAAATATAAAAGTGCATCCTGCTCGTTCCGTGTAGTGTTCCTCGTCCGTATGTTGTCAGGACTGGCCATTGATATTGGCATGATTCCCCTAGAGAAGACGCTCTCCTGATCTCAGTATTCCTGGCTTGCCCATACTTCTTTGTGAGGCTGAGAGGCCCCAGGAGCGCTTCCTGCCCCTCAGTAGCTTCTCTATGGTGTCAATCTTGTTTGACAATTACTTTTAGTAATGTGTGAGTGTGTGCATGCGTGAGGGGAGGAGAGTTGCTCAGGGAATTCTGAGGCACAGGACCCCTGGAGCTGGAGTTACAAGTGACCCCCTGATGTGGATGCTGGGACCTGAGCCCGGGTCCACTGGATGAGCAGCGCATGCGCTTAATCGCGGAGCCAGCTCTTCGACACTCTGTCTTTTATTTTATTGCATGCTTTGGAACTTTTGCCCTCACGTATGTGCACCACATGTGTGGAGTCCTCTTGGAGTCCCAGAAAAGGGCATCAGGTCCCCTGGAGTCATAGATGAGCCACCATGCAGGTGCTGAATCCAGGTCCCCTTAGGGAGCAGTAAGTGCCCTTAGACACTGAGCTGTCTTTCCAACTCTGGCGTCCACTTTCATTGTGACTCAAAATAATCTATTCTGTGGCCAATAGAAGGTTCTCCCTCTACCCATCAGGTGGACAGCTGGGTTGCTTCTCCTAGCTACTAGGATTCGTGCTGATGTGAACACGCGTGTGCCTTTTCTCTTGGGCACGGACCTTGGAGTAGAGCCTCCGCATGGTACGGTGACTGAACACTCAAGAAGTTCACTGGCTGCTTCCCCAGATGAAGCCCTGGTCGGCAGGGCATGCCAGTTTCCGGTTTCCATGTCTTTGTCAACACTTACCCCTCTCTTTTAAGATTTATTCTATTTGTTCTTAATTATTGGAGCCTGTGTGTGCTTGTGTGTGTGTGTATGTTTATGTGTGGTGTGTGTGTGCATTGTGTGTATATGTTTATATGTGTGTTTTGTGTGTGTATGTGTGCCTGTGTATGTATATATGTGTATGCATGTGTATTAGTGTGTGTGTGTATGTATGTACATGTTGTGTTTTGTTTTGTGTGTGCTGTGTTTGTGTATGTATATATACATGTGTGTTATGTGTTTGTATATGTATATGTGTGTGTTTTGTGTTTTTATATGTATGTATGTTCTGTGTGTCTTTGTGTTGTGCGTGTATGTGTGTTTATGTGTGTGTTTATGTATGTGTGTTTGTGTATGTATATGTATATGTGTGTTGTGTATATGTGTGTGGTTTGTGTTTTGTATGTGTATGTGTGTGCATGTGTTGTTGGTGTGTGCACAAATGAGTATGGGTGTTCAGAAGGAGGTGGCAGATCTTTTGGGGCTGAAGTTAAGGTCACTAGGAGCCATCATGTGGGTGCTGGAAACCAAACCTGAGTCCCTGTAAGAGCAACACCAGTGCTCTTGGCAGCTCAGCCCTTTCTCCAGCTCCTCTTCTCTCCTTTTAGAAAGTGACAGGGTGTGGAGTGTTACTATGGCTTGGATTTGCATTTCCCCAGGAACTAGTAATACCTAGACCTTCTCCTGTGTGTACTGGCCCTCAGGTGCTTTCTGTGCTGAAACGCATCGTGCTGGAGAGATCAAACTCAGTGCCTTATATGGCAGTATTTTCACCGCACTAACTCATCCAAGTTCCTTCATGACTCCAAGTGGATTGTCCTGTAAGGGCAGATGTAAATGTTGGTTTTATCTCTTCAGATGAAGGATTGAGACAAGAGTCATACCCAAGATGTGCAAATTCACAGTGTAGGCTGAGCCCAGAGCATTTTTTTCCCCTCTGTTCTATTCCTAGGCCTAGAATCTTCTAGCTTCTGTATAATCTAATCTTCCAAGCTGACTGATTCAATCCTGCTTCTCTTGGATTCTGACTGAATTGCTCTGCCTGGCCTCATGTTAACTTTGGCAATCTGTTGTGATCTTCTAGCTCTCTATTCTCTGGCTCATTCCGTCTTCACCTGTGTCTAGCCTGTCTCTGTGAAACTGTCCCAGTAAAACTGACACACACACACACACACACACACACCACCCACCACATACCACACACTACCTCTGCAGTGTGTAGTTTTTGCTACCCTGCTTTAAGCTCTGGGAACAGGCCACACTTACCAACCCTTGCCCAGAGAATATTAGATCCTTGGATAAAAAACACAAACACACACATTGTTCAATTTTAACCTGCCTTATTGACTCAATGGTTGGGTCCTTCCCAATACTCCTGGCTCAACACTCTAACCTCCCACCTGGGGAAGCGGCCTATGGCTGCTCTGCCCTAGATCTCACATGGCTGTTCACCTTTTATCCCTCCAAAACATGGTAAAAAAACAAAAACAAAAAAAACAACATCAACAACCCTTTCTTCCTCTGCATCTCTTCACCTCCCCTCTCGGGAACCAGAAGACCTGCCTCTTTCTTTCCACCCAACAATTGACCCCTGACATCTTTATTGATAGATCAAGAACCAATTGGAAAACAAGACCTTAGCATCAGATCCACCCTCTACACACCTCTGTCTCCCCCGCCACCCCTTCTGCTCTTCAGTAGCTTCTCTTTCCTGTGCTGTTTCCCTGTGAGCTGGGCGTATCCTATGTCTGACTCATTCTGTCAACTCTTTCTCTTGTTCATCACTTTGTCCACCCCTCAATTAGACTTCACTTTCAGACATGAGTGCTTCCTTCTACAATCGAACCTTACCTTCATTGGGCATGGCTTGTATTCCAGCCAGGGCATGTTTGCATTCTGTCTGGATCATATCTTTGGATATGATCCCCTATCAGAGCAGCCATGTTGCTGGATTAAAAATCTCTCTACAGGCAGGAGGAGGTCCAGAGAGTCAAAGGTCACCTATCGGCTCGATTATCAGCCCAAAGTACACACCTGAGCTCGGCAGCTTTGGGGGACCGTCCAGGACCACAATGAACTTTTAAAGAAACCCTATGCCCCACCCCACCCACCCCCATCTCTTTTGCTTTGTTTGTTTGTTTGTTTGTTTGTTCCTTCTGCAGTGCTGGGATGGAACCCAGGCTCCCACACAAACACTCCATGCCCAGCTCCGGGTACCTTTGCATCCTTTCCAGCAGGTTCCACCTTCTACACCACCTGCTCATTCTGGCTCCTGGCTCCCTGGCCTTCTGCCTTTCTCCCAGCATGTTTATACCTTCTTAGGCTGCTCTTTCTGAAATGTCCTCTGGCTCCTGGTTTTTCCTGGAGACCTGCTTTTTATCCTTTAAGGTTCTACTGAGATACCTAGCTTTTCTCGGGATTGTTTTAACTCAGAGATCGGTATGCCTTTTTCAACCCTGGCAGCCATCTGCTGCATGGGCCTTAGCTCAGGACCCATCCTTAGCAAGCTGCTGACCCTGTGAGCTCAGAACACAAGGGAAATGTGTTGAGTGTAGGGCTGCAACTGGAGAGCAAACTTCCAGTTTAGGGCAGTCGGAGGGAGGCCATTCCTTTGACTGACTCCTTGGGCCTAACTTCATTCATGTGTGCCTTTCTCCCTCACCCCTCCTGGCTGCACACCTCTCTTCTATTTCGGTCCTCCAGCAACTTGTGTGTCTCTCACACTGTCTCAAACGCCTTCCCAAAGCTCTAGAGAGACTGTCTGGTAGCACTGACCACTAGGAAGCAGATGGTGTGACATGATCATGACCCTTTTGGAAACTGGGAGGCATCCTTAGGCTGGTGGTTCTTGAATCCAACTGACCACCCAGGACCAACAGTCATTGGTGGTAACCAAGTAAGACCATAGGGAGAAGAGGGAAACAGGAGGGCCAGGCTGAGTGGCTTGCCCTGGAAGCCACTTGCCCCTCCAGACCCAGAGATATCCCTGTACCTTCATCTGCACCTCTCACATTCCTTTGTTGTTAGACCTTACATCCTGGGTGAGACAGATGTGCAAGTCCACTGCTCACACCTTGTGCTGCAAGGACTTTGCGTCATCAGGGCCCCGGGAGAACACAGGACTTAGCTACAGAAGCTGTGTGCATTAACCCAATGGAGTTCCCCTCCCACAGCGGGTTTTGTCATTAATGCTGCCTGCTGGCGGCAAAGGTACTTGAAAAACCATGTGCTGGGTAGAGATCAACTGTGTACTGTGTGCAGCGCCTTCTGTGACGCTCTGAGGAGGTGGCGACTGCCTGTCTCACAGCAGGGGACAGGCAGAATATGCCACACCATTGGTGAGACATAATACCCTTACCCCACCTCCCTGCCCCGCCTTTCTTGTCTGTCCCGCATGCAGCTGGACAAGCTCAGAACCATCATTGAGAGCATGCTGGGCAGCTCCTCCACGCTGCTCTCCATGAGCATAACCCCACACAAGTCCACCGCCTGCCTAGTGCCCGGCCAGATCGACCCCGAGGCCACCTGTCCGGCCTGCAGTCTGGATGTGAGCCACCAAGTCAGTCTGCTGGTCCAGCGCTACGAGCAGCTACAGGACATGGTCAGTGGCCTCGCTGCCTCCAGACCCTCCAAGAAGGCCAAGCTGCAGGGCCAGGTGAGTGTTTCTCTCTGCCCAGCTCCGTCACAGGGTGGCTGGATGTGGAGTTAGGAGTGTATGGGAAGGGTGGACTTAGTGTGGGTGGGACACACAGTGCCTATCACAGGATGCAGGCACAGTTGCAGGACACACTGCCCCTCGGTGGCCAGTGTTTCCAACACTTTGCAGATGTCCCCTGGAGGGAAGGCTTGCTGCCGGGCTGAGGGTCACCACCAGATCTTGCTCTTGGATGCAAGAATTGAGATTTGGTTCACACTGTTGCCCACACCTCACCTCTCGGGGATCATGGGACAGCCATAGGACATGTGAGCTTCAGTCACCTCTTGGATGCCCCCAAAGGCCACTGATGCCAGTCTACCAGCATGTAGGGGGATTGGTGACAACATCCAGAGGAGGACACAACTGTCTTGGATGCCTCTGAAGAAAGCCAGAATGGATTTGAAGGGAGCGCATGTGCTGGGTGATGATGGTTTTGATTTTAACGTGTACGCGTTTCTTTGCGTGTATGCATGTGTGCATCCGTGCACGTGCACATTGCATGGCATACTTGCAGAAGCCAGAGGACAGCTTGCAGGAGTCAGTTCTTTCTTTCCATGATGTAGGGTCTGACGGCCTTGTGTGGTAGCCCAGATTTGTTCTAGAACTTATCTTCCTGAGCATGGGGGGGAGGGGGGGGTGTCACATTCTAAGTTCTAAAGGCAGCCTACCCATGGGACTGCTTCATGGGTTGCCCCAGCAGCCTCCAAAAACTCCCCTGTCGCTGCTGCAGGATGAGGAGCTGCTGGGCCACGTGCAGAGCGCCATCCTACAAGTCCAGGGTGACTGTGAGAAGCTCAACATTACCACGAGCAACCTCATTGAGGACCATCGGCAGAAGCAGAAAGACATTGAAGTGAGCAGTGGCAGAGGCTCGCCCGCCCCACCCACCCATGCCGCTCACTCGGCTCACTCTCTCGGCATTGCTGACTCTTCCCTTTCTCTGTCCCGCGGGCCTCCAGGTGCTGTATCAGGGGATAGAAAGGCTGGATAAGGAAAAGGCCAACAGAGAGCACCTGGAGATGGAGATTGATGAGGTGAGCCTCTGGCTCCTCCCCAGCCATTGTGAGGGGAATGGGGGTGGAGGAGTTGGGGTGGGGAGGGCGAGGGATGTGTGGGGAGCCGGGAGACACGGAGACACAGGACAGACTGCCCGAGGAACATCCCCACCCCATGCTGGTCTCTCACACAGAAAGCCGACAAGAGCGCTCTGGCATCCAAAGTGAGCCGGATCCAGTTTGATGCCACTACAGAGCAGCTGAACCACATGATGCAGGAACTGGTGGCCAAGATGAGCGGACAGGAGCAAGACTGGCAGAAACTTCTGGATAAGCTCCTGGCAGAGATGGACAGCAAGGTGGGGGTGGGAAAAGACACAGGACAGGTTGGGCTGCTCGCTCGCCATTCCTGGCCCTGCCATCGGGGCACCACCGCTCTCTGCAAGCATAGATCGATCCCTCCCACCTCCACCCCACAACCCCATCTCCCTGCCGCCTCGAGCTCACCTGGTGTCCACCCTCCAGCTGGACCGCCTGGAGCTGGATCCGTTGAAGCAGATGCTGGAGGACCGCTGGAAATCACTGCGGCAGCAGCTCAAAGAGCGCCCTCCACTCTACCAGGCCGACGAGGCGGCTGCCATGCGGAGGTGAGGCCCGGAAGGCAATGGGGAATGCTGGGCGGGCCCCAGGTGAGCAGTGCATGACTGATTCTGCCCAGAACTGTCAATCAGGTGGAGGGACTGCATTTTAGAGTTGAGTAACTTGGCCAGATCCTTCCAATAGTGGTGGGGAAAGGCAGAAAGGAGGTGCAAGGCTCTTGGGGTTAGATTGCAGTACACTGGATTTCTGGGGGCAGAGACACACCTCCAAGGTGTCCCTTTGGAAACTGGCTTAGGGAAATCCCACTCATGTCCACCAGGGGGCACCAGAGGCACATACAAGCTACTAGGCTGGCTAGCTGGTTCAGAATGCGTGCCTGCAAGGGATGGTTAGCACCAGTTGAATTCCCAGGAAGTAGGGCAGGATTTGCCACCCGTCCTGCTGGGGCGGGGGGAGGGGGGGGACAAGCTCTCTGGATCTCACTGGCTGTGTCCCATTCCTGACAGGCAGCTCTTGGCTCATTTCCACTGCTTGTCCTGTGACCGTCCCTTGGAGACAACTGTGACTGGACAGTGAGTGGGCACACCTCAACCACAGCATCTGGTGGCAGGGAGAAGGCTTCGAAGCAGGGATGCATCTCCCCATACCCACTCGTCTCGCCTCTTGTCCTGGGTTCATCTCTGTCCCTGGTCCCCTCAGCCTTCCTATGGGGCCCATACTGAGTAGTGAGGGCCGTCCCGTAGAGCATGGAGGTGGGTGGCCTAGACGTGGGATTTCTCTCTCTCTCACGCCCCTCCCCCTTCTCTCTGTCCCTGCCCAGAGTCATCTCTGTGACCCCCATAATTTCGAGCATGCCAGGGCACCGTTCCGTCCGGCCTTACACTGTGTTTGAACTAGAGCAGATCCGACAGCAAAGCAGAAAGTATGGGACAGTGGGATCCTGGGCAGGGGAGGGGGAGGGAGGGCAGGGGTGGGAGGGGGCAGAGATGACTTGAGAATACACACTGGGAGTAGCCTAGAGGGACTCTGACCGGAAGCACCATGGAGGACCTGAACTTCCTTTTTTGTTTTGTATTTGTTTTTGTTGTTTATTTTGTGGGTTTTTGACATTTTAAGCGTTTATTTTGTTGGGGAAGGGGGCTTTTGTGTTAGGGAAAAAACTTTCCCCAGCAAGTCTGGTGGTCCCTTACCAGACTTTTAGAGGTGTTGAGCTGCCCAGTGACCCTCAGCCCTCAGTCAGTTCCCGAGGGCCAGTGCAGTTCACACCTGCTCCTGCACAGCAGGGGCCTGGAGCCAAAGCAAGGGTAAAGCCCACAAGGTCCTGCCTGGTCCTGGGCTGACCTCTTTCCTCACGCCTGGGTCTCACAGCCTGAAGCTGGGCAGCAGCTTCCCTCGGGTTGACATGTCACAGATGGAGAGAAGCGTGGGGCGTCTGCACAGCATGCACTCCCGGATGCTGATGGACATGGAGAAGGTGCAGGTCCACTTCGGAGGCTCTGTGAAGGCCAGCAGCCAGATGATCCGAGAGCTGCTGCACACCCAGTGCCTCAGCCACCCATGCTACAAACGGTAGGACAGACAGAGTCCAGGGACACACAGGCCCCCATGAAGGCCAAGCTTGGCTTCTGCTCCCCCCCGCCCCCCGTCCATTGTGGGGTGGGGGTTGGGGGCTGGGGTTGGGGATGGGAACAAGGGTGAGGGTGTACTGTGAGTGTGCACACACACACACACACACTGGTGCGCACACACACACACACACACACACACACACACACACACGGTGTGACACGTTGTGTGTAGCTTCAGGCTTACTTACCAGCCTGTCCCAGGTAACACTCCTGGGTGGCTCAAAGTGATGACTCCCCCCACCCCCCACCCCCACCCCGTGTCTGTCTACATCCCAGGGGAGCAGACACAGCAGATTACAGCTACTCGACTGTATCCCGTCGCTGTGGGGGCAGCCACACCCTCACCTACCCCTACCGGCGAAACCGCCCGCAGCACCTGTCTCCACTGGAGGAGATCCAGATCGCCATGAAGGTCTGTCAGGAGCCATGGGAAGGATAGTCCCGCCATGCCCCTTCTGGAAAACCACCTAAAGTCCCATCAACTGGTCCTCTTTCTTCCCTCCCTCCCTTGCTGTCCCAGGGGTTGCTAGGTTACTGCCAAGTTACCTCTCCAAAGTTGCTGAGGCAGGCCTTGAACTCACGATCCTCGAGCCTCGGACTCCCAAAGTAGCTAGGATATACAGGTCTGGCTTGCCACTGGGTAGAACGCCATCCTTCCACCTGATTCCCAGGCACTACCCTACCACCTTCCACCACGGGGCCGCAGAGTTCCACAGTACCTCCTTCCATCTTGCCCTCAGACCAGACTCCATGCAGGGGCCTTTCATTTTTGAGAGTGAGTCTTGCTATTTACAGTCCTGGCTGGACTGGTACTAGCTATATATCTCCCAGACTGGCCTTGAAGTCAGTGGGAAGCCTGCTGCCAGTCTCCAGAGAGCCAGGATTACAGGCATGTGCCCTCAGGCCTCATTTCAGGGGGTGAGGCATAGGGCTGGGGGGAGGGGGGCAGGGGAAGGCAGGGCGGTTCTGAGCACTGCTGGCTGACAGTGTCTGCACTCCAGGCCTTCCTGGGGGATACTCAGGCTGTTACAATGCTAATGGACACGCATACCCCTCTCTAGCATGATGAGGTTGACATCCTGGGCCTCGACGGACACATCTACAAGGGACGGATGGATACACGGTTGCCAGGCATCCTAGGGAAAGATGGTGAGTGGTCCAGGCAGCCTTGAGTTCCTTCTAGGTTCTCGCTTGGGTGACAAAGGACAGTTGTCTATTTCCTGGTATGGGCATGTCTTGGATCACTGGGCCCTAAAGACTTTTTCTCCTCCTGAAGCCAAGTGGCTGCTTTCTAGTGGAGAGCAGCACCCAGACCTTGGCCTGTCCCCTGGCAGTGGCCTTGTCCTTTCTTGCTGGCCTTCACACCTCCACAGCTGAGTTTTCCCACCTCCTCCGCCTCAGCGCCCTGTAACAATACAGCCAAGCCCTGACAGACTTTCCAAAACTCAGCAAAGGATGCTTATGTGATCCCAGTACCAAACCAGGCTCCCAAAGGCCAACTTCCAGTTCATACCAGAAGTTCCCATCATGCCTTGTGCCTTCCTTATGTTCTCTTTCCTGAAACGCGAGTCCAGGACGGAACTCACTCAGACCCTACGCAAGGTCCTCAGTAAATCTGAGCGGGCGGGAGGGCAGACTGATGGGCAGGTAGACATGTAGTCTCTAAGGGGGCACAGCCACAGACTCAGCATGTGGAGGACCCCCACCTCAGCCGGCTCCTGTTCCCCAAAGGTCCTCCCCACAGTTCTCACTGGTGCTCCCCCTCCTTATGCCCTTTCAGCCCCAGGAGTGACAAAACACAACAAGGCTAAGCTCCAGCAGCTCCAACAACTGCAGCAGCTGCAGCAGCTCCAACAACTGCAGCAGCTGCAGCAGGCCCAGCATGCCCGGCCCCACGCACACAGGCAGCCAAGCCTGGGCAACATGATCTCGCCACCCTCTCGGCCTCAGAGTGCACAGATGATAGCGGACAGCAAAGCAGGTAGGTTTCTTCTCTCGGCAGCCTGGACACTGTCCCCAAGCCTTCCTGTCCTTGCTGACAGCCCTCCAGCTTTCCTCCTGCCCAGGCTAGAGACAGCAAGGGCCAGGAAGCTCATGGATGTGATGGGAGGGAGGATGGAGAAAACCCAGTTCCCGAATGTTTGGTGTGTGCCAGGTCTGTGAGGTGAACACTGTTACTGTCCTACTCCACACAAGAAGACACGGGGACAGAGATGCACCCAGCTCTGGCCGCAGGCCCAAGGTCTTCCCTGCTCAGACACAAACGTTTTAAGAGCCAGGCTACAAGCCCTGAATATGTGCAACGCCCCCCACTGACATGCGCGCAAATACACACCCGTCCCTTGCCTATAGGTATCCCTCTCTGCCTCTAGCTCTGGGAAGCCCCTAGAGTCCCAGGTCTTCCTTGAGAAGCTAGATCAGATAAAAGGCCAAGGGGCTAGGGCCCTCTGGGTTCCACCACACAAGGCCTATGGTCCTTGCTAGACTAGAATGTGAGGCTAGGACCCACGCTGCCAGGTGACTAAACCGATCTCTCTCCTCATCATGGGTATGTCTACGTGCAGGAACAGCTCTCTCCCCAGAGGCAGGCAGCTTGATAACAACCCCACACGGTATTTTGCAAATGCTTGCAGGAGACCCAAGGATCACAATGCATTTGTACACTGTCCCCTCCCCCACCCCCCCAAGCTTTGTATGTTAGACCTCCGAGCTCTGTAACGTATTTCCATTCCAACCCTGCGTCTGGAAGATCCCATGGCACAAGGTAATGTGTGTGGTACCCGTGGTGCCGTACCATCAAGGTACATCGAGGCTGCCTAGGTAGTTTTTGTCTATGCAACAGCCTACACTACACCTACACTGATGTGTATAGATCAACATTAGCCCCAGGAACAACTAAGGGAACAGGGGCACTGAGAGGCTGAACAGTAAGTGGTCAAGGTGGAATTCAAGGGTCATCACCGGTGACCAAGAATAGGCCACAAGAGCAGGAGTCTGTCATTCTACTGGGCCCTGGCTCCTTTTAACAGGCTTTCGACTTCTACCTAGAAATACTTACCATATGGGAGCTGGAGAGACTGATGTAGAAAGATTTCTGGGCTTGTATAAGCCCCTAAAAGGACAGGAGGCATAAATGAGGCAGGTTCTTTCTGCAAGGATCACGGAAGGGCCATAAGCATTTGCTTAGGAACACCCACGAATGCTTGTAACTGTGTGGCCCAGCCTAACAGCCAGGCTAATGGGGTTCACAACTTGCTTGGGCCTTGAGCAAGCTAGAGTGAACCCTGGTGGGCATGGGGGGAACCAGACAGAGCAAGCTGAGCCCCTCCTGTCTTGCAGTTCCTTCAGGGCAAAAGAAAGACAGACCAGTCTCCTCTGAGGGGCGTCTCCTGCAGTCGAATGTGAGCCATTCATCCATCCCTACAGACATAGCCAGTCTGCAGGGTAGCCAACAGGGGCTGAACATGCACATTGACGTGCCTCCCGGGGAGGGGCTGGAGGAGCCCACCCGGGGACCACGGTCCACCGCTGCTCACTGAACGGAGGCATAAATAAACATTTTTAAAAAGGAGTTGGGTGCCAAGGGATCTCTCTGATGCCCTGCCTCAAGAACAAGAAGGTCGCTGGGCAATGGTGGCACACGCCTTTAGTCCCAGCACTTGGGAGGCAGAGGCAGGCAGATTTCTGAGTTCAAGGCCAGCCTGGTCTACAGAGTGAGTTCGGGGACAGCCAAGGCTATACAGAGAAACCCTGTCTTGAAAAACAAAGAACAACAACAAAACAACCCAAGGAGGTAGGTACCTGCTGTCAGCTGAGCAGCTCTGGGCTTCTAGGCCTCCTCATCTGAGGGGCAGACCATTCCCTGGACGGCAGGTCTGCTTTATGGTTGGAGAGCTAAGGCTTTTAAGTGCCACCGAGCTGTCAAGAGGATGCGTGTGGCCAGGGAGGTTGGGATGATGCACTCAGACAGGGTGAATAGCTGGGGAAGACTTCAGACCTGGTTCTAGGAGCCTAAGGACAGGGAGGGCCTGGTCTAATCAGTGGTTATCTGACAGTGCAAGTCCATGGCTGGTCTGGGGCACCCTGGGTAGGCAGGGGTCCACAGTGTCTGCACACCAGTTCTACTTGGAGCTGAGGGGCCACTGCCACCTGCTTCCTGGTCGCAGGCTTGGGGTAGCTCCTGCTCCAAACTGGGCTTCCAGCCAGAAGCACAAACACAACTGCCAGGTTTCCACTCCAACCCTGCGTTTGGAAGTTGTGTCCTACAGTCACCTTGCATCAGCTGCTACAAATGGCAGCTTCAAAGCCAGCCCTGGTAGAGGGGCTTTGTGCATGGCTGCCTTGGCTAGGCTGGCAAGATAGAGATCAGGCCTGGCTCAGTCCAGACTGTATGGTCTGTTTCCAAGGTGACTCTCAGCCCAGTATGCTTGCTCCATGCCTGTGGTCACTCGATATTCAGGAGTCTTCAGGTTCAGGGTCTGATCCGATGAAGAGCCCTCACTGCTACCTAGTCACCTCTTAATCTAGGGCCTCCGGGCAGATCTTAGTGGTCCACAAGAGAGCCTGACCCAACTTGGGGGGGGGGGGTCCAAGAAACCGTAATCACACTACTCAAGGCCAGCCTGGGCTACGCAGCAAGAACCGGTCTCAAAATAAAGCAGTTGCTATTATTCCCACCTCTGGATTGAGGTGTGCAGAGGGCGAGATGGGGCAACCCCCACACCAGCTTCCACACCCCCCTCTCTCACACGGAAAGCATCTGGGGCAAGATGTTCACCCTTGAGGTGTGAGAAAGGGGGCGACAAAAATCACACAGGAAAGAGCGGCAGGAAACAGCCAAGAAACGGGTTTCTCACCACGGGCAAAGGGCTTGGCCAGGGGTGCCCCAGGGTGGAGGCTGCCCCTGGAGAATAAAGTTACTGTCCCTCTCAAGTCTCCTGTGGTCACACTTGTGACTGCATGGAAAAGATGGCCTGGCTAAACCCCTGTAGGCATCCCTAGACTATTGAGCTCGCCTCTGGACCCAAGGGCAGAGTCAGGGCCTGTCCCAGCCCCAGTGCCTATGTCTCCCATACTGGTGCCTCCCTGGCAATGACATACATTTCAGGCCAACTCAGTCTCCCCCGGTCTGGAAGACGGCCTCCCAGTCAGAGGGACAGGACCCACATTCCCTCAGCTGGGCCAGCCTCCACCATCCCATACCTAGGCACGGCAGCCCCACCCTTTCCCCCAAGCTGGTACTTCTGAATGGACCCTCACCGCCGCGCAGGCAGCCCCTGCCTGGCCACCCACATACCTGCCAGGGATTTCCCCTTCCAGCCTGGGAAAGCACAGGTGGGCAGGGGAATCTGTGAGGAGGCCCAGGGGGTTGTAACTAGGAAACAAAACCGAAAGGACAGACCCAGCTCCCAAGTCCAGCCATGTGTCACATACAGTAGAAGGTAGCTGGGCCCATTGCTCTGCTCCACCTGAGAGGTAGGGGTGTGTGTGCGCGCATGCGCGCGTGTTGGCCTCCTGGCTGGGGCCTGTAAGTTTCATTTCATTTTGGTTCTGGTCTTTCCCATTCTGCTGTTTGGCTCCTCAGAGTTGAGGGGCAGCAGAGATTTAGCTCCACAGGAGCCTCCAGGAGCAACTCACTGCGGATGGGTCGCCCGCTTGACATCCTGCAGGAGGCTAAGAGCTGCTGGCTCAGAAACTACCACCACCAAACATGGTGGGCAATGCATCCTCATTAGGAAAAGCCAAATGACAATGCCCTGCCCCCAGCCAGGGACCCCACTGACCTTCCCCACCAAAGCAAAAACAAAAACACAAACTAGGGAAGTTAGAAAAGTCTTTTAAGTTTTTAAATTAAAATTGCACCCTGGTGCGATGACTCTAATTTGGGAACTCAATCCAAAGGCAGACTCTCCTGAGTGCTGGTCCTCTGGCCTGGACACACAGAGACTGGGAGCCTGTCGGACAGTTAGAACAGGGAAGGGGCAGAAGCACCCACATCAGAGGGCAGCCAAGTCTTGACATCTAGCTGGTGACAAGGTGACAAGTTTCAGAGTCAACAAGAGGCCACCACCAGCAGAGATGAAAATTGTCTACCAGCAATGGGGTAGAAGTCCATGATTCTGAGGACCCTCCTGGGTGCACCTCCTTTGGCGGTGGGGCTTCCTAATGGCTGGCACGCCTTCTCACAGAGCAGCACAGCCACGCGGCTGCAAGCTCGCTCCATCTGTGAACACCCTTTTGTTCCCCTCAATTGGGCAGAGAAAGAGGTGCTGGCAAGGAATGTGAGCCTTGCCTCTGACAGGAACACGTGTGCAGGCCCCACTCTCACAAACATTAGCTAAATTTATATTCATATATATTATAGTTATATATTAAAAAGAGGAAAAAAAAACTTTCCCTAAGAGAAACTCCTGAAGAACCCAAGTGGCTCAGGACGTTTACTGTCCCCCCCCCCCCAAAACTCTTATAAAATCTTCCAGTGCGATCGTGAAGAAACCCCCCGCCCTCTTGCGTTCCCCCCCTCCCAGCCCTCATCTGTGTCCCCACAACCCTGGACTGCCCCCTGCTCCAGCCCAGTGGCGTCCAGTCTCATCTCTGGCCATCCATGGCTGCCATGGCTTTCTGAGGGGCGCCCCCCTGCGATGCTCCGGGGGGCCACGTGGGCTGTGGGCAGTGGAGATGGAAGGTGTTGGGGGAAGAGGGCGGGATCCAGGGCACCTGGTGATTGGGTGGGGATGCGGCCCAGAAGGGGCTGAAGTTTGCAGGGGGGGAACAGGCCACGGCTGCCATGGGGCTGCTGCTGCTGCTCTGCAGGCCCTCAGAGGTTCGAAGCTTGGAGAACATGGCCAATGCATCAGGGAAGTTGGGTGGTGTAGCAGGGGTGTTGCTGGGGGTACACATCTGCAGGAAGAGAAGAGAGGTGTTGGTGAGACTGCAGGGAAGGCAGGATCCTGGTGCCTCTTGCCCACTGGCAACTTCAATAGGACTCAAAACCCTTATCTTCCCTGGGGCCAGTGAAGGACATGGAAGAGCAAAACCCGAGTGTGCTCGCTGCCCAAAGCTTGAAGACACCCGGCAAGGGGCATGAGACGTCAATGGTTAATTCCAACTCAAAGCTAGGGTGTCGTCGTGAAAGGACAAGGGGCAGCCCAGGACACTGCTGCCCAGCTCCTTTCCTGGCTTGGGGGAGCCAGCTGGCTTTCTCCACAAGCTACCCTTAGATGTCCCCAGGGTGTTAGGCGCCGGGGTGCAGGCCAGGGGGAGGGTCTCCTCCCTGTACGAGCCTTGGAAAAGCTGCGCTTTCTTAGAGCTTCCATTCAGGCGACTGGGCTTGGCCCCTGCCTCTCTCCACTCATCACTTCCGATGTGCGGATCTGGTTAGCTCAGTTATTCTTTCTGTAACACAGAGGAGGAGGCTGACGCCCAAGGGTCAGTCACAATTGAACATGCACCCAAGGCAGGTGTCCAGGCCCAGGCCCAGGCCCTGAAGCCTGAGCCCAGCTGCAGTCAGGGTTAAGTGCCTCCTCGGGTCTGGGCTCCTAATCCAAACACGCAACAGCCATGCCAGCTCCAGATGCCAGCGGCACACTCCTAGGAGACAGGTGGGTCAGAGCCCAGGACCTACAGGGGCTAGTTCTGACCTCAAAGCTGCTTCTCCCTCAGGAGGCCAGGGAGTCCTTTCAACTTCTCCTAATTTTAGCAGCACTGGCTCCTCCCCAAGGCACAGGGCACTGGGGGTGGGGTGCTGAGACACAGGACAGGATGCTAAAGCTTTATCATTTTAGTTAAAGCAAAGCCAGAGCCTGGGGCAGGGACCCCCCCACCCCCACTGAGGCTGTGCCACATCAGCTCTTAGGGGACTCTGAACATTGTCTGCTCCAAGGCCCTGAAGGGAAGGCCTTTGGCCTTAGGCAGGTCTGGCCCCACCCAGACACTTCCCTCCTCTCATGATTCCCTGCCCACCCCCATGACTTCTCGGCAGCAGGAAACAATGAATGGGGGGTTGAGGGTGGAGGCCAGTTGCATCACAGCATCGTGACCGACTTCCCCAGTCAACCAAGCCAGAGAGGCCAGGTCTCTTCTCCAGAGAACAGCCTAGAGGGTTAAAGGGGACTGTACCCACCTGCCTGGGGGCAGCTCAGACAGGTCTCTAGGCCTACAGCATTGGTGAAAGCAAGGCTTGAACTCCATTTCCTAAAGCCCCTCCTATAATCTCAATTCTGAGCCCCTGTCATGGCCGTTTCCCCTCTCCCTACGAATGCCTTCTTGCCCCCCCCCCCTCATACAACTGAGGACCCTTATCATCTGTGACAGCCTTCCAACTGTGGCTGGCAATCTACAGGACAATCGTTTAGCAGTTATCACCACTTTGTGTTGACTTTTCTTCATATAAAGTATTTATCTGAGACAGTATGCAGCTAGATAGCCCAGGCTGACCTAGAGTTCACAGCCATCCTGCTGCCTTAACCTCCCAAGTGCTGGCTTCAATGTTTTTATTTAAGTTTTCTAATTATTTTGTCTTAAAAACTGGACTGACTCTCAGAACAGGGCTGCTGTTCCCTACTGTGCAGGCGAGGCCTCCAGCACAGGTCCCTCCTGGGTGTGCTGATTATAACGTCTGAGTTACAAAACCAGCAGTCTCCCAAGGGAAGCTTCCAAGGAGAACACACAGACTCACAGACACTCACAGACAGACACACACACACACACACACACACACACACACACAGATTGACAAAGGTGGGGGAAGGGAGGGAATCCAGTTCAAGCTGGGGCTTGCTGGCTTCCTTGTTCCAGGCCCTTCAGCATGGCTATGCTTTTCTGAATAGTCTTGTGCATAGGAAGACACTGAGCAGGATGAAAGCAGAAGACTCCCAGGTCTAGGAAGCTGGAGGTCTGGATGGCTGGATGTAGGAGGGGGTCTTGGGCATGATGAATCCCACCTGAATTTTCTAAGAGCTTGGCCGCAGTGGCTGGGGCCCACAGCATCATTCATTTTCCAATCTTACTCCAAATGTTGAGAGCTAGTTTAAACTGAGGCAGACTCTCCTTCCTGAGCATCCCCCCTCGTTTTTTGTTTGTTTTTGTTTTTTTTTTTTGTTTTTCGCGACAGGGTTTCTCTGTGTAGCCCTGTCTGTCCTGGAACTCACTCTGTAGACCAGGCTGGCCTCGAACTCAGAAATCTGCCTGCCTCTGCCTCCTGAGTGCTGGGATTAAAGGCGTGCGCCACCACGCGGGGAGGGGGGGGGGCGGCTCGTTTTTGTCAGAAGAAAAAAGTGCTGAGAACAAGATACAGCAGAAGATCCACATGTAGTCTTGTCTCCTGGGGACAAGGACACCAAAAAAAACAAAAAAGTCCAATGGCAGATCTCTTAGGGAATAATGTTTTACCACCCCTCTCCTGGGCTCAGGCCCTCCTACACGTTTGGAGCTAATAGCTAACTAGGAGTTAGAGCAGAGAAGGGATGTGCCTGGCCTCAGGAAAGCAGGGTACCCACTGGCCAGAGGGCAAAGGCTCTAGCCTGGAGCCAAGTTGGAAGAGGACAAATCCAGGCTCCAAGAACTATTTCCTGGACTGTTTTGTTTCTTAACATACTGAGATTAAAAGAAATTCTTGGCCTCACCTTAGGTATATAAATCTGTATATCCTCCATAAAGGTTATGTTCCCTGGAGGCTTTGGAAGGGCCAGCCTACCTTTGTGGGTAGAGTTGGACTTCCGGAGCCAGGGTGGATCTATCCCTCCCCTGCTTCCTGCAGCACTGGGTGGGTGGGTGGTGTGTGTGTGTGTGTGTGTGTGCACACGGCTGTGTTTGTTGCACCAAGACACAAATCCCTACCTCAGTCGTGTGTGTGTGTGTGTGTGTGTGTGTGTTTTGCATCAAGACACAAATCCCTCAGTCCCCCACCACCCCGAAGTCCCCAAAGGTCTGGTTATCCTCGAGCCCCTTCCCCATCCTCTGCTATCAGAATCGCAACATCCTGCTGGAAGCCGTCTTCCCTTCCTTCTACCCCCACCTCCCCAACACCAAGGCCCTTACACCCAGGGCACAGCGCCCAGCACAGGGCCTCAGGCCCCGATCCAGCGGCCTGGAGGCGGGTCCCAAAGTTGGGCGAGCCAGCGCCGGCCTGGGAGCGCTCTTTCCTGGAAGACATTTTGGCTCTTTGTTTACATTCGCGGCGCGCCGCTCCCCGGCAACATGGCTGTCACCGGCGCGGCTGACAGCGACCCTGCCGCACCGAGCGCCCCCTCCGCGGCCCTGGGGAACACTTACCATCTGCGGGTGGTGGTGGCTGTTGGGAATGTTGCTTTCTTGAAAGAACGTGCTTAGGGCGGTCTGCGGACAAAATACGGGACGCAGCGGCGTGAGCGAGGCCTGGCCGCCCCGGCCCCCCCCCCCCCCGCCGCGGCCCCCCTACGCGGCCCCCGGCTCCCACGCGCGCTCCCGACCCCGGCCCGGTGCACACCTCGAACTGCCAGTGCGCCGCTTGCAGCAGCTGCTGCGCCTGATCGGCCGCGCAGCCCGCGGCCAGCACGAACTGGTTGATCATGACCTGGTGCCGCAGCTCGTCCGTGTTCACCGACATGGCGCTGGGCGGCCGCCCCGGGCTCACGCTCGCAGCTCCGCCGCCGCCCGGCGAATGTTGTGGTTCGGCTCGCGCGGCCGCGCCGACGCCGCAAACAACAGCGCGGGGCGGGGCCGCCAGGCCCAACGTTCGGGGGCCGTGAGCCGACGCCGCTGATTGGCCCACGCGCAGCCCAGCCAGCCGCCGGCTCCCACACGGACGTTCGATTCGAATCCTGCGGCGGGCCCGGCCGCTCTGTTTCTCTCCTCGCCTGGCCGCGCCCATTGGCGGAGTCGGTGCCGCGGGGGCACCCCGGCATTGGCCAGCCTCCGTGTTTTGGCTCCTCCGAGTTGGTGGTTGGCTGGGGCCGCCATCGGGAGGCGGGGCGTGATGCGCTGATTGGCCTACCGTAGGCCTGTTTGAACTCAACTCGAAAACCCTGACCGCGTTCTGATTGGTGGAGGTCATCAGTGTTTGCTGTTGTAGGCGTGGGGGTGGTGCTGGCCAAGTTCATTCATTACTTCATTGAAACTGAACATGCTCAGCTGGAAAAGCAAGACGGAGTGGCTTTGACTCATTTCCTCTGAAAGATGTGGTCATCTCGAGAAACAGAACGATCAAAATAGAAAACACACAGAACCTTCGCAGCTACTCGACTCTCAAGAGTATTTAAATTTTTAAATAGCTTCTAAACAGTCTCTCTTAAAAAAAAAAGAAAAGAAAAAGAAAACTTTTGAAACATGGCAGACAGATCCTGGGTTCAATTTCTTAACACCACAAAACAAAACAAAACAAAACAACACAAAAGAACCAGGCGTAGTGACCACATGGTTTTAATTTCAGGGCTCAGTGGGAGGTAGAGGCATTCGGATAGCTCTGAGTTCGAGGCCAGTCTTGCCTACATGGTGAGTTAGTTCCAGGACAGCCAGCAGGGCTACATAGAGAAACTCTCCAAACACACACACACACACACACACACACACACACACACACACACACACACACACGGGGGTGGGGGGGAATAGCCAGTGCCAGGGCATGCTTTGCATAATCCAGCCTCGGGGTTTAAAAACCTTATGCTTTAAAAAAAAAAAAAAAAAAAAAAGTACCTGTTTTCAGCATGAAGACATTTTCTTTGTCATTATTCCCTGATCAAGAGGACATTGATACATCTATTCACATGAAACTTACATTGTATTGGGTATTAAAGTGACCTAAAGATGATTTAAGGTACACAAGATGGTGAAGTTGGCTGGTAGGAAAAAATGACACATGGTATAAGAGCCCCACTTATCCAAGGATTCTAGACCATGGGGAGCGGGCAGGAACTGTTTCCACCCTGATCTGGAGGATCGGATTGGGAATTTACTGTGAAGGCTCCTGTTTCAGGAAGACATATACTGTTTTTCATCAGAACTAATTACAGCGAAGGTTCTAACTAGTTAGGGTGTGCAGAACAGAAGGACAGAACAGAAGAAAGCAAACCTCACTTCTATTTCTTTGCCAGTGAAGGCAGAGGCAGTGAGAGTCGCTTTCCATGGTGTGGGTGTAAAACCAGACTGGGGTTGACAAACTTGGCAGCAAGCGCCTTTACTCACTGAACTCTTTTTATTTTACCTAAAAGGACTAAATGTTCTCTTTAAGAGAACTTGCCCGTTTTTTAGAAAGTATCTAGCTAAGAATAAGGTTACAACTGATGTTTGCACACCAATGAATGCACAGCTGGCTGGAGAGCTCTCCTAGCCTACCAGAAGCCCCGGCTACCTCCCCAGCTCCACAAGAAGAGAACAAAAAGCTTTGGGCGCAAGGATGAGTTAATCTTGTTTCTTTTGTCTTCTGTTTTGTTTGTTTGTTTTGAAGGGGTAGGAGTACTATAATTATCTTTAGATATCCCCAAAACGCCCACGGGCTGAGGCTGTAAGTGTGCCTGGGAAGTCAAGTATAGACCCCCCCCCCCCAGCCGTGTTTCAGGGTCCCCTAAAGCTGTTGACACTCAACTTCTTTTATGTAGCATAGCATAACACAGCATAGCGTTTGTACATAACCCCTACACAGCCTCATATATTGTACATAACCTCTAAAATGCCTTATAATACCTAATAGAACGTAAGCACTAATAGTTGTACTGTATTGTTCAAGAAATAGGGAGGGGAAATCTGTGCATGTTTAAAAAAAGAAAAAAGTCTGTACCGATACAATTTTCTGTCCTGATATTATTTTATCACGGGTTGCTTGAATGCAGAGATGTGGTTGTGTAGGCTAGGTGGCCCCTGTAGAGTTTCAAGGTCTTTCCCTGCTCCCCCAAGGTAACTGCAAAGTGAAAATACAAAGGCACAGCCAGCAGCCTGCACTTCCAGGGATCTCGGGCCAAGAGCTGCCCTAGAACAAGGAAGCACTGTCATTGTGGGCTGCAGGTATTCACAAGTACCTACAGGTGTCCAGCATGCCGGGGCGGTGAGTAGCAAAGTCGACTTTGGACACAGACATTTTAAGAGAACGTGCCTATAGCCTCCAGGTCTTCATTAAAAAGTTCCCACACCCGCTACTATGGGGGTACATGAAGGTCTGTAATTCCCAGCATCTGGGTGGTTGAGGCGGGAGGATTAGGACTTGTAGGCTAGCCTAGGCTATGTAAAGAATTATCCAGCTCTCAAGGAAGATAAAAACTGAAAAATCTGTTGTTTCCTGGACATTAAGGCAACTAATCTCTAAGGATCAGCTAATGTTTACCCGGTGCAAGACCCAGCTGTGGACTGCTGGGAAGAGCGGGCAAGCCTCCTAAGCCTGAGGGGCTGGAGCTCAGGTGATCTTCTGTGGGCGAAGGTCATCCCAAGAGGAGGCAGGAAGAGCTCCAGAAATAAGCGTGTGATCTGTGGTCCTGACAGGTGGAAGGGCTTAATCAATACTTAAGGCTTCTGAGAATCTGGTTGAAGATGAATGGCTAGGAGCCGAAGGAGCACCACTGAGCCCCTACCCCCCCACTCCCCGGGCTCGGGGCTCCGGGGCGGGGCTCGGGGGCTCCGGGGCTCCTGGGCGGGAGCGGGGAAGAATGGATGAGGTCATGTTTGTTGAGGACTTTGAGCTGTGGAGATGAAAGCGAATCAAGTGCAAGGTATTATTAACCGAAGGTGTTATTATCTTAATCTGAGAGGACAATACAAGGCCAGTGAAACACTGCAATAAAAACATGCCATTAATAACAAATGAAACACAACTGGTAGCCTCCGAGAGAACAAAATCCTTGTTACATCAATGGCAGGACCACAGAGCTAGGGATGATACAGCAGCTAATAAGAGAAACATCCTTGTGTGGTGCGTGCATAACGAGATCTGTGTGAGTAAGACCGTAGGCGGACTGGCGGTAGTGGATGATAACACTCGGCAGCCCTGCGCTAAGCACTTCCCGGGGAGCCAGACATCTCTTACTTTTGTCTTCAGACCATCCTGGAAACAGCTAAGGGACACCAGACCAGTACCACGAAGTAGCAAGTGGCGTCACACCCTGCTACCTCCATTACTATGAGTTATCTCCTCAGTGGAGCTCAAAGAGGGCCCCTTCTAAGCAACTGTTTTCAGAGACTCTGTGGCATTCTCTAGGGAGGCAGCAAGGGTCTGGAAGGGCAGAAGGGTAGGGCGCCAGCACCCCCACATTTACTGCATCCTCAATTTCCTAATCCTTTTTTCCTCCCTTCCACTTCTTTTTGTTTGTTTGTTCACTGGTTATAATTTTTATTATTTCACTTTGTTTATTGAGACAGGGTCTTCACGTAGCCCAGGCTGGCTTTGAAATCACTAGGTAGCCAAGACTGACCCTGAACTGACCTGGTCCAGGTGCTGGAATTAGAAGCCACACCAGCATTAAAGGTTCTTCCTCATTTCTACGCCCCGGACCCAAGCAGCTCCAACATAACTGAGAGAAAGAGAATTTGAGAGTGCCAGGTTCCTAATAAGCCTAAGGCTTGGAGAGCGCTCAGATCTCACCAAGGTCAGGTAGCACGGAACTCCTTTCTTGTGGCAATGAACGAGATCAAGGTTGGGCAGACAGAAGTTCTTTTCATTCCCAACCTTCCCCTGACTGCCTGTCTTCCTCTAGTTCCCCCCCCCATTTATTCATTTATTTATTTATTTATTTATTTATTTATTTATTTATGTAGCCTTGCTTGGCCCTGAGCTGTGGATAAAGTTCTCCATCCATAGCCCAGACTGGCCTAAACACACAAATCTCTTACTGAGTTCTGAGAGCACAAGTGGTTTTTTTTGGTTTTGGTTTTGTTTTCGTTTTTGTTTGTTTTTGTTTTGAGACAAGGTCTTTCTATCTGGCCCTGGCTGTTCTAGAACTTATTATGTAGACAGGTGTGCATACTCTTCAAATAGCACATTCTCCTTTCTAGTCCAGCCGGCCCACTGGAATCTCCTTCGAATCTAGGGCCTAGATAGTACTGACAAGATAGGAACCACCTTTCATCCCTGTGGTTAGAGACAGAAGAGCCAAGGCTGATCCCCCCCAAGGGATGAGTTCATGCTGGTTTATACCAGATTATGTTTTCCACAAACTGTCACATGCCTCACAAAGGACAAAGGCCAGGCCACTCCTAGCACTGTTGAAGGCATTCCCCCAGAGCAGCACGGTGGCCTGGACACTCTGTGCTGTACCTGACAGCCAGGTGATAAGGTAACCCCACCTTTGGTTGCTGGGTGTGTCTTAGCAATCTACAGGGGCAGGGAGACAAAGGGAGGATTGAGGAACAGCCTCCAGGACCAGTCTCCGCCTTCTTGGGTGGGTGGGTATGCTGGCTTCCTGCTCAGACCAAAGGACAGACAGACGAGGAACACTCTAACACTCTCCTTGGGAAAGGACTGGAGAGGTCAAGAGCTCACCATTCCGGCTCCCCAGTGAGAACCTCTGCCTGCTGAGACCAGGCTACAGACCCGAGAGTAGCTGAATCTCCTCTTTAATAGAGAAATGTATACTGGGGGGGGGGGGGGGGAGACCGAAAGCCCCACCCCCACTCCAGGAACCAAATGCAAACCCTGCTTCTGTCACCAGTCTCAATGCTCAAACTCCCCTCAATTCTTCTCCAGCTCTCTCACCATCCTCATTGACCACACCTGCCCGTGCCAGTGTGAGACTCAGTTCCTCGTTCACAGCTACTCCCCCGGTGGGTGGTGATCTAAGTGGCAGCCCCTGGAGCATGTGAGAACTCCTCTGAGAGCGCTGGCTTTTCCTCTTCTCCATGACTTCATGAGGCAATTCTTATCAAACTAGCAGTTACAGATCATGAGGAAATAGTCTGAGGAGGCAGGCTCATTAGAGCGTAAAGAACAGGAATTGGGAGGCCTTTAGGTAAACGAAGGAGCTGAGTTGTGAGACCGGAAAGCACAGACCAAAGCAAGGCCAAAGGAAGACCTGTTTAGGAGCTGGACATGGTGGAGCACACCTGTGATCCTAGTACTCTAGAGTCTGAGGCAGGAGGACCACTGTGAATTTAGAGGCTAGACAAGGGGACATAGCAAGAGCCCATCTCAAATCCCAATCAACCACTATTGGTTATATACTGGAGGGACTCCAAGATAACAGAGCACAACACAGCAGACTCTTGCACATCACAGACTCCTCTAACACAGGCACACGGCATGCTTCAGTGTTCACACGGCTGAGTTATGGAAACAGCCTTGGTCTCCAACAGCCAAGATGGGCTGTATATGTTTGTTTGGGTTTTGTTTTTTAAAAGACAGGGCTTCTCTGTATAGTCCTGGCTATGCTGGAACTCACTCTGTAGAACAAGCTGGGCTTGAACTCAAAGAAATCCACCTGCCTCTGCCTTCTGAGCTTCTCCTACCACTTCCTGGCAGGAATGAAATATTTTCATAACTATTATTGTATGTACATGAATGTCCACCTACCCGCAGGTATGTCCTGCATCACGTGTGTTCCTGGTTCCCACAAAAATCAGCACTAGATCCCCTGAAACTGGAGTTATAGGTGGTAGGGAGCTACCATGTAGGCGCTCAGAATAGAACCCAGGCCCCTTAGCAAGAGCAACAAGTGCTTGTATCCTCTGAGGTCTCCATCTCCTGCACAGTGGAGTTCTTTTGTTTGTTTGTTTGTTTGTTTGTTTGTTTTTGTTTTTTTCAAGACAGGGTTTCTCTGTATAGCCCCGGCTGTCCTGGAACTCACTCTGCAGACCAGGCTGGCCTCGAACTCAGAAATCCACCTGCCTCTGCCTCCCAAGTGCTGGGATTAAATGTGTGTGCCACCACTGCCCGGCCACAGTGGAGTTTAGTTAAGCCATAAAGAACAAAGTTGTGCAGTGGTGGCAGTGGTGGCAGTGGCTGTGGCAGCTCACACCTTTGATCCCAGCGCTTGGGAGGCAGAGGCAAATGGATCTCAGAGTTTGAGGCCAGCCTGATCTACAGAAGTGAGCTCCAGGACAGCCAGGGCTACACAAAGAAACCTTAAATTGAAAAACCAACAAGAGGAGGAGGAAGAGGAGGAAGAAGAGGAAGACGAACAGCAACAACAACAAGGCCAATAAGAACAAGAAGGAAGTTATACCATTTATAGGAAAATGGAGAGAATCATAGTAAGTGAAATAAGAGGACCTCATAAAGGCAAGTCGTGTGTGTGTGTGTGTGTGTGTGTGTGTGTGTGCACGTGTGTGTGTGTGTGTGTGTGTTATCTCTTGCTCATGGTTCCTAGATTTTTACATAGTACCCAAAATCATATACATGGAAGTAGAGGTAAAGTTGCTCAGGGGGAACCAGTCGGACTGACAGGAGGAGAGAAACGGGAGGGGGATGGGGAGGTGAGGGAAGTGTGTGAGGGCACAGTAGACATCTGCATGGAAATTCAGAGATGGCTGCCTCGGTAAAGTTCTTGACAAGCAAGCAGGATGGCCAGAGTTTGAGCCCAGCCCTCACATAAACAAAATGGGGGTGGCCTATGCCTTTAATTCCAGCACTCAGAGGAAAAGGCACTCGGACCTCTGCAAGTTCAAGGCCAGCATGGTATACAGAGTGAGTTCTAGGACAGCCAGGGCTACAAAGAGACCCCCTCCCCTCCATCTAAAAAAAAAAACAAATGAACAACCCCAACCCCTCAAAACAAAAAAATATGCATTTGAAACACAGGTTGGGAAGGTGGTGAGGCAGGAACAGGTCTGAGCTGGAAGAGACCAGGGCTGACAAGCACCTGGTCTGGGTGTGGAAGGGTGAACTTTCTTTTCTCTGGGGAAAACCTGCCAGTGCTGTCAGATTGGCCCTAAGAGTCCTCAGGCTCAGGAGGTTAGACCAGGTTAGACCTCACTAGGCGGCAGTAACCCAGACCTGCAGGCTTACCTCTCACCCGAGCCAAGTTCAGTAGGTCAAGAAAAACTACCCTCAGGGCAGTGACATCATTTTCCAGAGTCTGGAATCTTCCCTGAAGTGGAGGCTTCCAAGCTGGCAAGCTACACCCTTGGGGCCTGCTTTTGTAAATAAAGTTTTATTGAAATGCAGCCGGCCTTATTGTTTGTTATCCTCAAGGGTTAGGGTTAGGGTTAGGGTTTCCCCCATCCCCATCCCCCTTGGTGTTAAGGCTGATTTTTTTTAAAATATTTATTTATGTATTATATGTAAGTACACTGTAGCTGTCTTCAGACACACCAGAAGAGGGCATCAGATTTCATTACAGATGGTTATGAGCCACCATGTGGTTGCTGGGATTTGAACTCATGACCTTTGGAAGAGCAGTCGGCGCTCTTAACCGCTGAGCCATCTCTCCAGCCCGCTAAGGCTGATTTAAGCAGTTGTTCCACAGACCCGGATGCTTCCATTCTGAACCACGCCCACAGTCAGGGAGAAGGCTGGGGGCTGAATGCCAGCAACGAAGTGGAGTAACTCCGAAGGAGCACACGTTCTTCCTTCTGTTCCTGGTTCAGGGTCCAGAAGAGTTATATGACTTCTCGGAAGTCCAGATTTCTCCCTCATACTCAGACGTTGAGGAAGAAAGGCTGTAGGAGCTGGGCGTGGTGGCACACGCCTTTAATCCCAGCACTTGGGAGGCAGAGACAGGCAGATTTCTGAGTTCGAGGCCAGCCTGGTCTACAGAGTGAGTTCCAGGACAGCCAGGGCTACACAGAGAAACCCTGTCTCAGAAAAATAAAAAGAAAAGAAAAGAAAGAAAGGCTGTAGGAACACATTAGCAAAAGCTGCCACCGACTTCACAGACAGTTAGCCTATTGGGCAATGGAGTAGATTCATGCTTGCCTGTTTATCTCGGAATCTGGGTGTTTATCATTTATTTATTTATTTAGCTAGTTAGCTAGCTAGCTAGTTAGTCTATTGTAAGACAATTTCTTATGTCGTCTAGGCCTGCCGCAAACTTCACTATGTAGCTGAGGATGTTTTTGGTCCTCCTGTTTCTGCCTCCCAAGTGCTGAGATTGCAGGCATGTGCCACTCTGACCAGCCACGAATTCACTTATCTTTATTTATTTAGGTACTTTTGAGGCAGAGTCTTGGTCTTTACATCAATATGGACTGGGACTCATGTAGACCAAAGTGGCCTTGAACTTTTGGCAATTCTCCTGCCTCAGTTTCTCTCTCTCTCTCTCTCTCTCTCTCTCTCTCTCTCTTGTGAGACAGGGTTTTTCAGTGTAGCCCTGGCTGTCCTGGAACTCACTCTATAGACCAGGCTGGCCTCGAACTCAGAAATCCACCTGCCTCCCAAGTGCTGGGATTACAGGCATGTGCCACCACTGCCCGGCTCTGCCTCAGTCTCCTCCTGAGTTCTGGAATTATTGTCGTAATGTTTATAGTTTTATTTGATTTTTTTCTTTTTCTTTTTGGAATGGTAGGTGTCTTAGTTGTTGTTCTATTTCTGTGAAGAGACACCATAACCAAGGCAGCTTATAAAAGAACGCATTTAGTTGGGGGCTTGCTTAGAGTTTCAGTATTGCTGGAAGCACGGCAGCAGGCAGGCAATTTCCATCTTTTCCAAACTAAGGAGGCAAAAAGAGATTGTGCCTGAGCATACCTGGTGACATGCCTCCTTAAAGAAGGCCACACCTCCTAATCCTTCCAAACAGTTTCCCAACTAGGAACCAAATATTCAAATTCCTGAGCCTGCAGGGGCATTCTCATTCAGACCGCCCCTCTAGGGGAACTGGAAATGCCTGCTCCAGGTAGATAAGCACTGAGCTACTGTCCGGACCCATGGAGGGACTTTTAAACAATTATTACTTTTTTATTATTATTTTATCGGTGTGTCTGTACATATTCATGGGTAGGCTTGTGTGTACACAGACATCCAGAGGCCAAAGGTTTTTGTTTTGTTTTGCAAAGTCTCCCTGTGTAGTCCTGGCTGTCCTACTACTTACAGCGAGGACTTGTTTTGTTTTTCCTGCCATTATCTCCTGAGTACCACCGTGGTGATGTCACCCCTAGGCAAGTGGTCCTGGAGTGCAGAGCAGTCCAGGGAGGGCATTTAAGCTGGCCAGGACTCAGCAGAAAAGACAGAAATGTTGGAAGAGATATAAAGACTCTCATAAGAAGGTCTCAGTAACTTTCAAGGACATAGGAAGTAATCATGTGATAGAGGGGAACATAGGGCAGGAGAGAGGGGGAAGGAGGGGGAGGGAGGGAGAGGGGGCGAGGGAGAGAAGAGAGAGTCGGGGAGAGAAGAGACAGAGACAGAGAGACAGAGATTGGTTTTGGAAAAGTCAGGCATCATGTCTGTAGTCCCAGCAGTCAGGAGGATGAAGCAGGAGGACTGCTGCCAGGAGTTCAAGGCTACCTGGGGTCTATAGCATGTTCTAGTACAGCCCAGACTACAGAGTAAACTATGTCCCCCTCCAAAAAAAAAAAAAAAAAAAGGAAAGAGGAAAAGAAAAAGAAACAGAAACCACCCCTGGAGCCCTGGACCGGAAGCTTATGGTGTTATAGTTTTACAAGGAGTGCTAGATCCTCCTTGTCTTTAGGAACCAGGAACCTCCAAGGTGAAGAAGCGTGGAGTGCTGTCTCCTGACTCTGAGTGCAGGCCACACTGATTACTCTCTGCACCCAGCGAGCGTGGGGCTGTTAATAAACACAGGGCCAGAGTTTAGGCGAAAGAGGAAGGAAGTGCTCACTGTGCACAAGTGTACTGGTTGTGCGTATCAGAACTGGGAAACCCCCAGGATGTGCCTTGTCAGTTTCACATATATGCCAGGCTCGGCCAGCTCTGCCATGCTCTGAAGCTGACATGCAGCTAGAGAAAAATCCCAGTCCTGCCTTCAAGCTGCCCCTAGTTCAGAACAGAGCCACTGATAGTGCTGTGTTTGGAGCCACCAGAAGGACCAGAGCAAAACCAACCCCCAAACCCCAAACAAAACTGAAATGGAAAGAATGAGCAATTCGCTAGGGTGCCTGTTTGGCCTGGCAGGCAAATGGGCTCACAAAGCACTGGATTCAAATAGCACTGGGTTCTCAGCGGTTCCATTACATCTCTGCCAGAGCTCTTGGAGAAAGATGTAGACCAGAGGAGTCTGGGTGGTGCTACAGACCGAGAATTCTACCACTTGGTAAACTGAGGTAAGAGGATTTTGAGTTCCAGGCAGAGTGAGATGCTGTCACAAACAAAACAACCAACAAAGCCTTCCATGATGCCAGGTGAGGTGATGCTTGACTGAGATTTCAGCACCTGGGACCTTCCATGAAGCCATGAACCTGGGAGGTTGAGGCAGACAGGTCAGGAGTTCAAGGCCATCTCTACCAAACAGCCAAGTAGAGGCCAGCCTGGGTGTGTTGGTTAGTTTTTCTGTGGGCTCGACACAAGCTAGAGTCATCTGTGAAGAGGACCCTCGAGAGAAAATGTTCCTATCAGGTCACCTGGTAGGAAGCCTGGGGGCAACGTCTTGATTGATGATTTATGTGGGAGGGTGCAAACCACCAAGTGATGTCACCCCTGGGTTGTAGAAAAAAGCAGGCTGAGTAAGCCAGGGTGAGCAAGCCAGCAAGCAGCGTTCTTCCATGTCTCTGCTTCAGTTCCTGTCTCCAGCTCCTGTCCTGGCTTCCCTTAACGACCGACTGTGAGCTCAACTGAAACAAGTCTCTTCTTCTTCAAGTTGCTTTTAGTCAGCAAGAGAAACCAAACTGTTGGGGCCGGCCTGCAGCTCTCATATCTGGGTTTGAGCCTGGGAGGCAGCCTGGAGCTGAAAGAGAAGAGGAAATCTTGGTGGGTCGAGAAATAATGGAACCAAGACATGTTAGTCTGCTCAAGGTTCAAATGTTTAATGGCGGACATGCTTTATAAAGGAGGGGGAAGGCCCATTCCCGACAATTCATCCTTGGAACCCAGCTGCAGGTGACCACATGTAGTCTCTGGAATAGCTAGGCAGACTCCTAGCAGGTAGCAGCAACAGTGGCTGAACAATAGAGTGATCTAGGGAGGCAGGCTCCACCCTAGGTAATCTCCTTAGTGGCAGCAAAGTTGAGGTCTGGTTCAGCCTGCTTCAGGTTAGGGGGGAGGTTACACCAAACAAGGACACTGGGCTACATGAGGCCTTGTCTCCAAACAAAACCAGAAAGGAAACCCAGGTGGGGTGGCGCTTTTGATGCCCAGCACTTGGGAGACAGACAGGCAGATCTCTGTGAGTTGGAGGCCTGGTCTACATGAGAGCCCTCTCTTAAAATAACAACAATGCTCCTGCATCAGCCTCCAAAGTGCTAGGCTGTAAGCACACCCTGCTCTTTGCTGTCCTCTCACCATGCCCCCTCACTTGCTGCTATCTTGTTTCCGTATTTGAATTTAGAAGGCCCCACTGGATCAAGCATAGTGCATCATACGTGAGATCCTAGATGGCAGAAGTCTCCGGAGCTAGGATAAAGAGTGTGGGTTTGAGACAAACTGGGGTATATGGTGAGATTTAGTCTGACCTAGGGCACAAAAGCAACAGTAACAATACCACACATGCACAAATCAGGAAACAAAGACAGAAACAAGCTCTGGGGCTGGCTAAATGGCTCAACAGGTAAGAGCACTGACTGCTCTTCCAAAGGTCCTGAGTTCAAATCCCAGCTACCACGTGGTAGCTCACAATCACCCGTAAGGAGATGTGTCACTCTCTTTTGGCATGTCTGAAGACAGCTTACAGTGTACTTATGTATAATAATAAATAAATCTTTGGGCCAGAACGAGCAGGGACTGAGCAAGCAGAGTAGACCAGAGCAAACGGGGCTGACCAGAGCAAGTGGAATTGACCAGAGCGAGCAGAGGTCCTAAAATTCAATTCCCAAAAACCATATGAAGGCTCACAACTATTTGTACAGCTACAGTGTACTCACATACATAAAATAAATAAATACATTTTTAAAAAGAAGGAGGAGGAAGAAGAGGAGGAGGAAGAAGAGGAGGAGGAGAAAAGAAAAAAAAGAAGAAATGAAATCTTAAAGCAAAAACCAAAATAGCAAAACAGACCTTGTAATGAACCCTAAGATCAAGTTCTCAGCACAGAGGAGATTTATTTGCCACAGAGGGACAGAGGACAGGGATACGGGACAAAGACAGGAGACAGAGGAAGCAGGAGAAGGATGAAACCCTGTGCTACGATGAGGTGTTTAATTTTAATTGGGTATGTTGATTAGGTGAGCCAAAGGTGGCTTTTGGCTGATGGACTTCAATATAGGTGGACCTTAATAGCCTCAGGAGGAGAAACTGACCAAGTAAGGGAATAGACCTTGGGGGGTAGCTTTAGGAATGCAATCTAAGGGTTTTTAGCAAGGCAGAGAAATTGGAGGAGAAGGACAAGGCCTGCCTGAGCCATGCCTGCCATGCTAGAGCTGGCCAGAATCCGTTCCATCCTGTCTCAGGAAGGAGGAGGAATAGTAACCGTGGAGAGAGCAAGGTAACAGTCACAGGGTCAGTGAGGCAGCAGTGAGGTGGTCTGAGTCACTGGTGGGCCACCGGAGAGAAGCACTCTTCCAGCAGCCAGCAGGCCGTGTGCTGGAATAGCCTTTCCCCTTGAGCACGGTATGACTGGCCATGTGTGAGAGGAACCTGGGTGTGGACTCACATAAACCTCAGGGGAGTTCCTGCTTCCTGTGCCTAGGTGAGCCACAGTGTCTTCCTATGGGAAATGGGAACAATAGGTACACATTATCTGTCCCTTTGGCTTTGGGAGACTTGGGAGCACTTACACGTAAGTAACATGAGAGTTAAACAGAGCAGAATTCCCACGCTAGGCTTGCTGAGGAAGAAAAGTCAGCTGTGGGCTGTGTGGGCACATAGGTGGTGTCATGGAGCAGGTGGGATTGGAGCTGAGGTGGGGTTCATCATGACAGACAGGAAGGCTGTGTAGGAAGGGCACACATGGAAGCATTTTTCCCAAGCACAGGCTGATTTGGGGTCTCAGGGGAATCAGAGGAACTTGCCCAGGGTTGGGGGGCCGCAGTAAGTGTCTTCCATAAAGCAAGAGAGAGCCAGCCACCAAAGCTATTGGGTAAAGATGCATGTTGGTAAAACTATCCTAAGAAGACCATTTTAAAACATTTTTTTATTATGTTTTAATCTACTTTGTATGGGGGTGCACCCTGGGATTAAAGCATGTGTCATCATGTCTGACTTTGGGACATTCTTTTTTGAGAAAGGGTCATACACAGCTCACACAGGACTGGGGCTTGCTGTGTAGCTAAGGACGACCCTGAATCCTCCCACTTTCTGGCTCAGCCTCCTGCGTGCAGGAATAACAGGTGTGGGCTATGTCTTGCTCAGACCTCTTTTCAGACGCAGATTTCATCTTAACTATAAAAGATAACCGCAGATGACTAAGCAAATAATAAATACACACCTCATGGTGCGTAGGAGGGGTCCAAGGCTTCCAACAGCACCTAGGTGGTAAACAGGGATGGACTCTGTACATTGTCTCATCCGGCTCCGCACGCTCTTTGAAGGGCCCTAACTGGACAGCACTTATCACTTATATAAACAAGCAATTAGCTCAGGAGTATATGTGTAATTGTAATGAACGGCTGGTCAGTCAGCAGTGGACTCTCCTGGGACAGACTGCCAGTTACCTGATGCTCCGTGTCCTTGTTAAGCCTGACCCTCACCCTTGGTGCCTTCTTTCCTTTTTCCTCCTTTGTCTTTGGTCGCTGTGTATGTCTAGGAGGGTTAGAAGACCATGGGGGTGGGGTTGATGGGTTAATGAGGTTACATGTTGTAGTCCTGGCTGTGAGCTCTCTCTCCTGAGTTCACATGTGAGGGTGCATGCTTGCATGTGTATGAGCGTGCAGGTGAGTCTGTAAGTTAATTGTCATTTCTCAGGTACCACCCACCCTGTCTTTTGAGGCTGTCTCTCACTGGGACCTGCTATTTGCTCATTAGGCTAGGCCGACTGGCTGCTCAGCCAGCCCCAGGATTCACCTCCCTAGCACTGGGATTGCAATCCTCCATGTCTGGCTTTTAAATGTGGGTTCTGGGGATCAAAGTCAGGACCTCATGCTACCAGACAAGCACTTTGCCAACTAAGTTATACCATATCCCTATATATATATATATATATATATATATATATATATATATATATCCAGCTGTATCAGGAGGATTGTGTGTTCAAGGCCAACCTGTGACATATATATATATATATATATATATATATATATATATATATACTGTAGCTGTCTTCAGACACACCAGACAGAAGAGGGTGTCAGATCTCATTACAGATGGTTGTGAGCCACCATGTGGTTGCTGGGATTTGAACTCAGGACCTTTGGAAGAGCAGTCAGTGCTCTTAACTGCTAAGCCACCTTGCCAGCCCCACCATATCCCCATTTTTAAAAAAAGACTGAGTTTCATGATATTGTCTAGGCTAATCTGAAACTATATAGCCAAGGATGACCTTGAATTCCTTCTGGATCCTCTGCTGTCTCTGTCTCTAAATCAACTTCTCCTTTTCTCCTTCTTCCCCCCCCCCTTTTTTTTTGAGACAGGATCTAGCACAGGTTGGCCTTGAACATACAATCCTCCTGATACAGCTGGGATTATACAGGTGTCAATTACAGCTCGCAAGGTTTTCTTAAAAAAAAAAAAATATATATATATATATATGTGTGTGTGTGTGTGTGCATATGTTTATGTGAACCACACGAATGCAGGTTCCCACGGAGGCCCAATTGTGTCAGATCTGGAGTGGGAGTTACAGATGGCTGTGAGCTGCCTTTTGTGGGTGCTGGGGACAAACCCAGTTCTCTGCTAGAGCCCCAAGTGCACTCAACTGCTAAGTCATCTCTTCAGCCCCAAGAGTGGTTTTCTTATTTCCATTTGAGCCCAGCCATGGGGGAGTTTTTGGGAGTGGAGTACACTGCTTGCTCGCATGCGATGGGACAGCTGGGTACAGACGCACACTTGGGGTGGATTTCTGAGCTCCTCCCTTGAGTTCACTTGTTCTCATAGCTCAGCCTGAAGAACAAAGCAAAAGGAAGGAAGAAAGACACACAGGCTGTGCATGGGAGACTCCTGGGTCCAGGGCACTTCTGTCATCTAGCTGCCCTGTTCCTCCTTCAGGTCTGCCTCTCTAAGGCTCCTTCTAAGTTACATGATCCAGCTAGAACAGGAATTTTGAAGAAACTCTAGGAGAGGTTGGGAGCCTATGTAGCCCTGGGGTGGGGAAAGGAGAGGGAGGGAAGATTGGGGGGGGGAGAGAATAGAAACACAGAAACACTGGGAGAAGGAGGAGAATTTGTTCTCACTTCCCCCTTTGATCTTCTAAGCAACCACAGTGGAGTATTTATTTTGTTAGAGGTCTGGGCTGTGACCACACTGCCTCCCCCAGATTCTGGCTTCTCTGGGTAAAGAGAGACAGATGCTGGGCTCTATGCCTGCCTGGTTGGCCTTCCTCCCTTCCCCCACCAAGAGTGTAGAGGCAGCTGAATGGCTGCTGAGCTGAGGCCTTAGCGACACATTCTTTGCTCATTGACCTTATCGTGTAGAAGGTGCTGCCCCAGGTGGGGGGCAAACCCCAAACCAAAGGAAGACAGCAGAGACAGAAGTGGACATGAGGCACAGAAACAAGGTCTGCTGTGTGATTGAAACCATCTGTTACACCAGTAAAGCAAAACAGAACCAACCTCCTAACCTCTCTTCTCTTCATGTCTGTGTGAGTGTTTGTGTGTGTGTGTGTGTGTGTGTGTGTGTGTGCTCGCTTGCGCCTGTGTGTGTCTTGGGCATACAAGTGGAGGTCCAAGAACTATTTCCAGGAGTTGATTGTCTCTCTGCAGCTTGTAGGTTCTGGTGCTCAAACTTAGGCAGTCAGGCTTTCACAGCTGAGCCATCTTTCTGTCTTCAGCCCCCTCAACACACATACACACACTTTCTGGTTGAGACAGGGGTTCACTTGGTAGACCAGGTTGGAGTGAAACTCACTATGTAGCTCAGGCTTTCCTTGAATTCCACAGAGATCTTGCCTCAGACTCTCAGTATTGGATTATAGACACAAACTACCATGTCTGGCTTCATCATGATTATATTCACCCCTAATTTCTTCAAAGTCGTCACTGAGTAGAAACAATACCTCACGTTTCCAATGCCAAATGTCTGAGCAATAGGCCAGAACCACCACAAGGAAAGGGCTTCATGGGACCATGATGCTAAGAGAGAGATCTACCCTAGATGGGCCTCACTAAGCTCTCACTAGTCCCTGCTACTTAGGGCCTCATAGACATTGTTCATTTTGCTCCTGACTGGAAAAGTGAGTTAAGTTAAAGACCCAACAGATCCAACGGAGGTTTGCAGCCATCAGAACCCTGACAACTGTATGAAGTGGAAACTTAAGGTTTCTTTGGAAAGTCAGTTCTGTCAGATGGTGTTTGGCTGAGGCAAACACATGAAGGAGTATTTTGCTGAAGCAGACACAGGAGAGAGGGTGTTCTGCTAAAGCTAGCACTCGGAAGGACACATGATGAAGGGTTCTTCGATAACGACATGCATGTATTGGTCCACCTTACATTGTGTAGTTGAGGTCCATTTGTGGGGACTCCAAAGAGAGAAAAACCAAAAGACTTCTGGTGGTGTGCTGCAGTTTCTGCTTCCTCAGACGAGGGCTGATTGGCAGAATGATGTCAGCTGACACAGACACATTGTGAGGCAAGACCTGTGGGGGACATGTGATGTCTAGGGAGAATAAAAAGGACTCCACAGACAGTGAGGAAAGGCTTGTTTGGCTTGCTGGCATAGCCAAATGCTTCTTGGTCTCGTGTCTGCTTTGGAGGTAAGCATTCTACTAAGGACTATATCTCCCCAGCCTGATGTTGGTTTTAACCCACCGAAGCCAAACACCAAGAAAAGGATCGGAGCATGAGTGTTGCTGAACAGACCCTGGCTTTGGGTCTGGAGGATCTGGGTTTATCCAGACCAGGCCTCTAATCTCCTGGCCCAGTGGCAGGGGGCCTGTGTGAACTCTTATAGGTCACCAGAGGCATCGCTTGCCTCCCTGGCCCTGTTGCCTAGGGAATGCTGTGCTCCAGGGCAGTCAGTATCTGTCAGCTCTCACCTGCAGGCTCCCAGCCCTTCCTGTTGGGGGAACTGTTGAAGTGAGCATATGGTTATAAAACGGAAAATGCACATCTGCATGGGAAGCAGAGAAGCCAGAGGAACAAGATGGAAAGCTCAGAGGAACTGGCTGTCCTAGAAGTTACTTGGCCTCTGGATCCCATCTTTTTTTTCTCCCCTAGACCATGATTGGGAAGGGCTTGGAACTGTCTAAGCTTTTACTTCTGCCTTTCACAGATGTTTAAAGGAACCACAGGACCTTGGAAGGTGGGGTTGTCTGAGGGCACTCTCTCGGGGATGGTGCAGAGCGGGTATTTACACAAAGGAGGTGAGATACTTGCATTCACACATAACTTCCCTACCCAGTGTGTGACCCTTCCTGGACCAGGTTTTTAAAGTTAAAAGCATTTTTATAGCTCTCTTGATAGCAGCCGCTTCTGGGCTCTTCCTCTCCTCTGAGTCATTTTCTCCCTCAGGCATTCTCCCTGGCCCAGATCTCCAATGAGTGAGCAGAACAGAGCTAAGGAAGGCCCAGGGAGGGAAGCAGGCCTCTGCAGCTCCAGCCCAGGCTCCTTGGAGAGATTAGCTGATTTGTCCTTTGTCCTAGGGACGCTCCATCCAGAACTGTATGAGTGTGGCTGTGCTGTAGACTAGAATTCAAACTCAGTACTTAGACAGTCTTGTTGATCCAGAACTCCCTCTAAATTAGCACTATACCTTTCTGTTTCTGATCATCACTTTTAAAACAATGAGTTTGGGGTGGGGGGCGGTGAGGAGATGTGGCTGAGTTGGTGGAGTGTTTGCCTAGCATGCACGCAGCTCTGGGTTCAACCCCCAGCATCCCCAGCAATGAATAAATTGATCATGGCTGTGCATGTCTATAAACCTCGCTCTGGGGAGGTAAAGGCAGGAGGATCAGAAGTTCAGAGCCATCCTGAGCTACAGAAGAGTCTGGGGCCAGCTGAGGCTACTATGAGACCTGCTTGCCAAAGGCTGAGGTTACGGGCATGCACTACCACAGGCTGGGAGTTATCTTTAGGCAAAGAAACTGAGATGAGGTTTCTAAGGGATAGGTAACATCTACTTCATCCACTGGATTTCTAGATGTGTGAGAGGTTAAAATAGGGTACGGAGCGGCTACCTGCTTGTCCCTGTGGTAATATAGTCCAGGACCTCAAAAGAGCCTCTAGAATTCCACATGAGCTGCTAGCCCCTCCCCCCCAGCTGCAATCTACATAAAGTTGCTTTTTGCTTTCTAAATAAGCAAGCAAGCAAACAAAACAAGCCTGGCCCGGAGCCTCACTGCCGTGGCTGCTCTATCTTATGTCTCTTTACTTTTCCAAGGCTGTGGGTATGATTTCCTCATGGGAGGAGGCATCACCTTCTAGGATGGGAAGCGCTATGGGAGATAGGAATTAATCTATATCAGGCTCCAAGCAGGCTGAGGTCCTATGAGTGTCGCTACTTTTTGTTTATTGGATTTATTTATTTATTTATTTATTTAAAGGCATGGTCTCACTATGCAGCCCTGGCTAGCCTGGAACTCACTATGTAAACCAGGTGGGCCTTGAACTCACAGAGATCCACCTGCCTCTGCCTCCCAAGTGCTGAGATTAAAGATATTCACTACGAAACCTGGCTGTACGTTGTTACCCTTGAATGTATGTCTGTGCACAATGTGCAGTGTCAGGTCCCCAGAGTCAACAGAGGGTATGACATTCCCTGGAACCAGAGTTACAGATGGTTCTGAGATACCATGTGGGTGCTGGGACTCAAACTTAGGTCCTTTGTAAGAACAGGAAGAGCCTTAACTGCTGGCCCTTCTGTCCACAGCCCCAGACAGAGGATCCTGTAATCAACAGTACTGAGGTGGGCAGCACAGTGAGACCCCCTATCTCAAAAATAGAAATGGTTGTGTCACTTTTGTCTGCAAGTCTGTGGTTTTTGCTGTTTTATACGCTCCAAGGTTTCATGTGGCCTGAGCTAGCTCATTATGCAGTCTGGAGTTCTTGATCCAGCTTTCTCCACTTCCCAAAGGCTGGAGCCACACGCAGTCACCTGGCACCTGTGAGGAAGGATCTGTGTGTAGAGAAAGGAAAATAGAGGGAGGCTACAGCTCTCCCCTAAGATACCTCTGGAAGCCTAATGGTTAGGGCTGGGGGGCTGCAGGGAGAGCTCCAAATTCAGGTGAGCCCTGTGACCTGGATGAGGGTGTCTGGAGCAGGGACTTGGCCTCCCTCATTATCACCCGATGTGCATGATAGGAGTGGGTGCCTGGCTTCCAGGGGACCTTGGGGGAAAACCAAGGCAATTTTTCATAAGTAACTTTAACACAGAGTCAGTTAAATTCAGGTGAATGAAAATGCAAAATACTCTTGGGAGGCAGAGGCAGGAGACTCAGAAATTCAAGGCCACATTGGTTACAAGAAGTTCTGGGTCAACGAGAGCTACATGAGATCTGGTCTCAAGGTGGAGGGGGAGCCGAGGAACTGAGATATATCCCTAGAATCCACACAGTTGAAGAGAAAACACTTCTGCAAGTTGTCCTTTGACCTCTAAAATCACCTGGCGATACAGGAGAGGAACCCCCCCCTGCCAACACACAAATAAAATGTTAACATCAACAACAAAACTTAAACCACACCAACCCCTGCAAACCACACACACACACACACACACACACACACACACACACACGGGGGGGGGCGGGGGGGTGAGAGAAGAGAAGAGAAGAGAAGAGAAGAGAAGAGAAGAGAAGAGAAGAGATCAGGAGACAGACAGATCTACAAAACAGTTTTACAAACCTAAAGAAGGGAATCAGTCACCCCAAACTACTGTGTATGTTGTTGAAAGTTGACGTCATGCTGAAACAGTTCGGAACCTTGATCAGTCTCCCCCCAGAGAAACAAAAACAAAACAAAAAAATCCCCAAAACCTCATCATACCCACAAATACATAAATGTCTGTAATTAACTGAGCAATGACGTCTTCTGCCTGCCCACTGTGTGTGTGTGTGTGTGTGTGTGTGTGTGTGTGTGTGTGTGTAGGGAAGTCCTAGATCTGCCCTATCAAATTCCCTTTTTGATTCGAGGACTGTTCACTGATAGGCCACACAAGGCTCTTTCCAGTGTCTCCAGAGAACAGTTCACAAGGGACAGGCTCAGAGTGACTATCTTGAGTTAATGCCTACCAATCCAAACCCTAAAGGCTACCCGAGCTGTCCCAGGAAGGAGGTTACAAACAGCATTTACGGAGGGATGGCCACATCTTAGCTGACCATCCCAACATCCCCTATGCAGTCTTGGTGACATTTGGGATGTGAGGTTGGCAGAGCACTTGGGGTTCAGGCGGTAGGGGCATGAGGGATGTGGATGCTCGCCCCTGGGCTATGACCTCGACAGACGCGGAGGAGGCGGGGCTCTGGCTGCCAGGGCGGGGCGGCTCGCTGTGGGATTCAGGGACAAAGACGCGCGAGCTCGAGGCAGGCCTCCCCGGTGCCACGGGGGAGGCGCACCCGGAGCAATAATCCCACCGGGACACCGCTCGGGTGCGGCGGGGACCATGCTTCTTCCACCCGCCGTGGCCGAGCAGCTCCGGGAGACTCAGACCCTTGCCCGTCGCTGCCGCCGAGCCCCAGGCCGCATCCGCGCCGCAACCTCCGCGCGAAGCACGCGCCGCGGGCGCCCACCGCAGCTCGTTTCCTATTGGCTGGCCGGCCCGCGGGCGCTCCCGCCCCGCCGTCCCATTGGCTGAGGCCGCCGCGGTCCCCCCGCGCGCTAGCCGCCGCTGACATCACGCGGTCTGAGGCGGCGGCGGCGCCCCCGGGCTCAGCCCCGCAGCCCCCTCAGGCAGAGGCGCCGCCGCGGTGCCCGGCGGAGGATGGTGCGCGCCGTGCGGGCCGCTCCCCGCAGCCTCAGCCGCAGCAGCGCCTCAGCCGAGCGGGCCGCGGCGGGCAGCCGACCCCCGCACCGGGCGTGCGGCCGGCCGGCGCGCTGAGGCTCGGACGCCGGAGCCCGGGCGACGCCGCGATCGCAGCGGCCATGGGGGCCCTGACGAGCCGGCAGCACGCGGGCGTGGAGGAGGTGGACATCCCGTCCAATTCCGTGTACCGCTACCCGCCCAAGTCCGGTGAGGGCCGGGCGCGCGCCACGGGCCGGGCGGAGGGGAGGCCGCGCGTCGGATGCTGCGGGCGGGCAACGCGGTGGCCCGGGCGGCCCCGAGTCGGCCGCGGAGCGGGGGAGGTCTTCGGGATGCAGGGCGGGGGGCGCTCCCCATCCCGGGCCTCGGCGACGCCACGCGGAGGACTGCAGGTGCCTGCAGGGTCACCGAGGTCACCGCTCGCGTCCTCCGTGGTAATCTGCTCTGCGACAGGGACGCGCGCCGCCGGGGATGCGGCGTTGCAGCGGCTGCGGGTTGGAGAGGCATCCCTGACAGGCACCTGTGCCAGGTGTTGTCCCCGGGCTGTCGCATCCATGTCCCTTGGGACAGCTAGAAGTGCGTTTCTGCGAGCGTGAGGAGTAGTGCGGGAGGACGAACTTGCTTAAGCAGTTCTTCGCTTTTCTGGAGACTATCAGGGCGGGGATTGGGGGAGAAACTAAGTTAACAGAGATGTGTAGGAATCTGACAAGAGTCACTTGGATTGCCCCTTTCCTAGTTTCTGTCAAGGAGATGGCTGGAGACAGAGCAAAAGTGTTTTCTGTCGTACACTGTCACTTGAAACAGTCAATGCCTCCATCAGCATCAGCATTGCAGGAGAGTTTTGACAGCAGATGAGAAAGTAGTCCACTTGAGTGAGGACTGCTGTTCAAGCTGCTGGCGAGTGACCCAGCTACATGTCCTTTATCATCACCTTTATCTAAAAAAAATTTTTTTTTGCTTGCTGATCTCAAGACCCCCGGGACTCGTGTCTACCACCTTCCCTCTGGCTTGAGGACCTGGTGTGGATTTTGATGCGGGAGTAGTGAGTGAGGTGTCAGAATTGGACAGGGTCCCATTCTCTCTTGGTAGAATAAAGACATGCTAATGAGTCGAGCTGATTTCTCAGCAGTACATCCAGTTTCTGCCAGGTGGAAGCTGGGACCAGACAATGAACCTGCCTCCCTGCGGAGTGAGTGCCAGTAGCTCCCTGTCTTGCTGCTTTTGTGCCAGAGAATGAGTCCTAGCAGAAATGAGTGAGAACCACTTTAGAGAGGTCTGACATTAAGCAGCGATTGTTAGTGTTTTTAATAAACCTCTTGCTAATAATGACCGCATGGTTACTTTTATCTATTAAAATTGCATCTTGGTGCCCTGAAGGCTGAGGCAGGATTGTTAAATTTGGGGTCAGCCTGGGCTACACAGTGAGACTGTCTCAAACAAAATAAAACCAATACAACAACAAAAAGGAGGCTGATCTAGCCCCGCTCCCCAGCCATAGGATTACAAATGTGAGCCACTATACCCAACTAGCATTTTGTTCTTTTAAAAACACAAATATGAAGCCAGGTGTGGTGGTGCACGCCTTAATCCCAGCACTTGGGAGGCAAGTATGTATATATCTCTCTGTGAGTTCAAGGCCAGCCTGATCTACAAACCGAGTTCTAGCCAGGGCGGTTATACAGAGAAACCCTGCCTAAAAAAAAAAACTAAAAAGCACAGCAGCAGTTGGGTTTTTCCTCTTAAGTGCCTTAGCCTTTTATCGATCAGAAGATAGAGCATGCTTTGCTGAGCTTGGAGTTTGTGAGAGAGTCCGCTGCCTCAGGAGAATATTTACCCTTCCTCCACTTAATCCTCTTGCCTTAGCCTCCCCTTCCAAACAGGAGGATTACAAGGTGAGCTGCCACATCTGGCTCCAAAGCCTTTCTTAACTAACACATTTAGTATTTAACAATTCAAAAATGCTCCCCACTCTGCCAATCTCTGAAATGTTTTACCTAATTTTAACTCATTTTTACTTCTTCATTTTTTAGTGTTGTTTTTGAAACAGGGTCTTATTTAGCACTGGGTGGCCTCAGAGTGATTTTTGTAGCCAAGGATGTCTGCAAATTATCAACTAGGCAAGTTGATAATCTAGAATGTAACCATAGTAGCTTCCTCTTAAAAAGAATCTATTTTTTTTTAATTATGTGTGAATGTGTGTGGCTGCAGCGGCATTGGACTCTTTGGAGCTGCAGTTATAGGCATGTATGCAATTGTGAGCTACTGAGTGTGGGAGCTGGCAACTAAACTACTTGTGTCCTCTGCAAGAGCAGCATGGGCTCTTAACTAGCGGCTCCCTCTTTTAATCTCTCTCTCTCTCTCTTTTTTTTTTTTTTTTTTTTTTTTTTTTTTTTTTTTGGTTTTTTGAGACAGGGTTTCTCTGTATAGCCCTGGCTGTCCTGGAACTCACTTTGTAGACCAGGCTGGCCTCGAACTGAGAAATCCGCCTGCCTCTGCCTCCTGAGTGCTGGGATTAAAGGCGTGCGCCACCACGCCCGGCTTAATCTCTCTCTTAATTTGTCTGTCTTCCTTCCTTCCTTCCTTCCTTTCTTTCTTTCTTTCTTTCTTTCTTTCTTTCTTTCTTTCTTTCTCTTTCTCCTTTTTTTTTGAGTCACCATCTTACTATTATCTTATCAGGAACTATTGAGATCTCTGCCTTGGGCTCTGAAGTGATAAGGATTTCAGGTGTAATACAGTGTTTGGCTGTTTAATTAGTCTTGCTAAGCTAGAATTTTTAATTGTTGCAAGAGTGCTGGAATACATTTAAAAATGAATAACTATACAGTCTTAAAATAATCACTATTTAAAAATTACACTTCGGGTTGGAGAGGTGTCTCAGTGGTTAAGAGCACTGATTGCTCTTCCAGAGGTCCTGAGTTCAAATCCCAGCAACCACATGGTGGCTCACAACCGTCTGTAATGGGATCTGATGCCCTTTTCCGGTGTGTCTGAAGACAGCTACAGTGTACTTATATATAATAAATAAATCTTTTTTTAAATTAAACTTCTTCCAAAAAGTTCAGTGCCAATCATTTAGTGTCAGAGGTAAGTTGTATACACGAACAATTATAAGAATGCAGAGTCACACAGGCCCTGTCCTATTAGCGTGAACTCTATTTAAACTATGATATCAGTTACTGTTATTATATCAGTAAATAAAGTACAAAGCTGCATGGTTGTAATCAGTAGATTCAGACAACACATTTGTAGGAACCTCCATTTATCTGTGATTAGAAATCTTTAACTCTAGCACTCTGAGGGCAGAGGCCAGCCTGGTCTACATAGAGAGCTCTAGGACAACCAGAGCTAGCCAGAGAAATCACGTCTCAAAAAACCAAACTAGCCTGGCATGGTGGATCACGCCTTTAATCCCAGCACTTGGGAGGCAGAGGCAGGCAGATTTCTGAGTTCGAAGCCAGCCTGGTCTACAGACTGGGTTCCAGGACAGCCAAGGCTACACAGAGAAACTCTGTCTCGAAAAACCAAAAAAACCAAAACAAAACAAAAAACTATCTGGAAACACCCTCCCCCCCCAAAAAAAAAAACCCACCAAACTAAAATAAACAAAATGAAACCAACAACACTTGCCAAATTAGACCTAGAAAGGAACTTCCTCCAGCTGATGAAGGACTTCCACAGGAAATGAGCATAGTGGATGTGTGATTCTGACCATTTCCCTGCTGATACCAGGAGCAAGCAAAGGAGACCTGCCTTTGGCAATCATTTTTCTTTTTTTCCAAGACAGGGTTTCATGTCTCCCTGATTGGCCTTGACTTTACCATTTAGCCGAGGAAGCCATTGAACTCTTTGGCCTTCCTCACACACTAACGCACACCTTCAAGTACTAGGATTACAGGCAGGAGAGCAAATCCAGGGCTCTATTCATATGAGAGATGAGAAGCTAGCGTTCTACCAACTAGGATGCAACCAGAGCCATACACACACACTACCCGTACCTTTTTGACAGAGTCTTCTGTAGCCCAGGCTGTCCTGGGACGCAGCTGACGATAAACTTCTTGATGTTAAAATAAATAGTAAGAAGGGTGTGAAAGATGGCTCAGCAGTTGTAATCACTGAATGCTCTTTCGAGGACCCTGTTCAATCCCCGGTACCTATATAATGACAACCATTCTTAATCCTATTCCCAGGGCAACCAGTGCCCTCTTCAGTCTCCTCAGGCACCAGGTATGCACGTGGTTTATGCATGTGGCATATGCAAGCAAAAGGTTCATATACATTTTAAAAAGCTTTTCAAAACCTTAAAAATAGCTGTATATATAGAGAAATTAATACAATATATGAAGGCTGGGAATATGCTTCAGAAGTAGAATGCTTGCCCGGTATACACAGGGCCCTTAGTGCTATTAAAAGTGTTCTGTTTTTGTTTTTTGTTTTGTTTTTCGAGACAGGGTTTCTCTGTGTTGCCCAGGCTGTCCTGGAACTCACTTTGTAGACCAGGCTGGCCTCGAACTCAGAAATCCACCTGCCTCTGCCTCCCGAGTGCTGGGATTAAAGGCATGCACCACCACGCCCGGCTCATTAAAAGTGTTCTTAACCAAGTTGGAGGGATGGCTTAACAGTTATGAGCTTAGACTGCTCTTGCCGATGATCCAAATTCACTTTCTAGCACCCACACAGGGTGGCTCACAACCACCTGTAACCTCAGCTCCAGAGAATTTAACACCATTTTTTGAACTCCTTGGGCATGTACACTCATGTGCTTGTGTGCTCATGGGTGCACAAACGCACACTTTAAAAATTAAATCTTTTTTAAAAGATGTTTTAAAAGACAATATGGTATCATTTCATTACAACAAGGGCATATTTTAGATCAATGGGAGAAAATTCTGAACAAGGAATAAATGCATTTATTCTCAGTTGACCTTTTCTGAGAAAGTCTCCTGTATTCATGTAGCCTTACTGGCTTTGGAATCCTCTCCCGACCATCCCCCTCTCCTCGTGAGTATAAGTTTATCAAAAACAGTCTGTGCGGAGGAATAAAACAGTGAAGAGGAAAAGGCTTTTCAAGAAATTGTGTCGGGATAGTTTTGTATTAGCAGATAATCCGCTGTACTTTGACCATTTATAAGCTGGAATGTGCCTCAGTGGCAGAGTCCTTGCTTGGTGTGTGAGAATAGCCGTGCACTAACACCAGCAGGGGTGGAAACCTCAGCCAAAAATTTAACTAAAAATGGGTCATAACGTGAGAAGGCAATCCAGAGAGAACGGAAAGAAACATTTTCAAGTCATGCCTACAGTAAAGGATTTCTACCTAGAATACACGAAGAACTTCTGTAATAGCATGAAAACCGGATTAGCTGGACTCTGTGGCGCACACCTTTAGTCCTAGTGCTTGAGAGACAGAGGCAGGCAGATCTCTGAGTTCCAGGGGCAGCTTGGTCTACAGGGCAATTTCCAGGATAGCCAAGGCTATACAGAGAAACTCTGCCTTGAAATACAGCCCCCCACCCCAACCCCCCCCAAAAAACCCAACCAAACAAAAGATTTAGTATTGGGGGCTGGTTAGATGGCTAGTGGCCGCTTTCCTAGAGGACCCAGGTTCAATTCCCAGCACCTACATGGCAGCTCAAAACTAACTCACATAGACATACATGCAAGCAAGCTAGCAATGTACATAAATAAAAATAAATTTTTAAGAAAGAAAAAGGCAAAGTTCTTTATAGACATTTCTCAAAAAATGATAGACAATGACTGATAAGCACATGAAGAGAGACAATATCTACCCCTAGGGAAAAGGTGGGTATGGTGAGTCATGCCTATAATCCCAGTTCTCAGGAGGCCAATGCAGGAAGAAGAGTCTTAAGACTAGCCTGGGTTACAGAAGTAGTTCTTCATCCTCCCAGAAGTAAGCTACAACTAGATAATTAGTCACATCCACTAGGATAGCTGTCAACTGAAAAACAAAATAGGAACAAGAGTTGTTAAGGATGTAGGCAAATGGAAGGCCCGGAACCCTACCCACAAGACACGGGAGCTCTCATGGTAATCTCAACATTGAAGTAAGAGGAACAGTTCGGTGTTAAGAGGGGTAGCCTGGGCTACAGCGTACGTTCCATGTTAGCCTGCGCCAGTGTGAGAGCTAGCATCAAAGTCACACGTAAAAGAAAACCAGTTTTAAACGATTTCAGAACTTCTCAAGTGGTTAGTTACTGTCTGACTCAGCAGTCATACCACTTATGGTGAATGCCCGTCACCCAAAGGAGTAAATTCACACGGCATTTGCGCAGATCGTTTTTTCATAACAGTGAAAGGTAGAAATGACTCAGCCGACGGATGGAACAATGATGTGTAGGCACGATACACACACAGGAATCTTCCCGGGCAGTGGGGAGAGCAGCACCCGTGCTTCAACAGGAGGACTGCTCACACGGGCTAAGTGAAAGGCGCCAAATTCAAGATATCGCACTGAATGCATTCAACATGAAACATCAGAAGAGGACGCAATACAGAGACAAGGTAGATTCACCGGAAGTGGAGGAGGAGGAGTAGAGAGAAATGACTGTTAATGGATTTCTTTTAGGGTAGTGAAAATGTTCTAAAATTAGATAAGGGTGAGTTGTACTCAGCCCTGAATGCACTACAAACCACACACTCTCTGAATGTGTATTCCGGCCTCTGTGGACTCCCACACATGGGCATACCCACACACAGACTCTCTCTCTCACACATATATATATATGTACATTTTTTGAGACAAGGGCCCATATAGCTATGTTGCTATGTTGTTGAGGATATATCTTTTTCTATAATTTTGTTTTCATATGATATGTTTGTTTTTTTTTTTTTTTTTTTTTGTGGTTTTTCGAGACAGGGTTTCTCGGTATATGGCTGTCCTGGAACTCACTCTGAAGACCAGGCTGGCCTCGAACTCAGAAATCCGCCTGCCTCTGCCTCCCAAGTGCTGGGACTAAAGGTGTGTGCCACCACACTTGGCTGATTCTTTTTTTTAAAAATTAGGGTTTTACTTTTGTGTACGTTGATGTTTTGCCTTCATGTCTATGTGGGGATAACCTGAAACTGGAGTTAAGAGACAGTTGTGAGCAACCACGTGGGTACTAGGAAGTGAACCCTGGTTCTCTGGAAGAGCAGCCAGTGCTATTAACTGCAGAGGGCTGAGCCATCTCTCCAGCCCCTGTGGGGATAGGTCTTTTTTCCACCTCCTAAATGCTGGGATTATAAACATGTGTCACTCTCCCTGGATTATACAGTTTAAAATAGGTGAACTATGAATTACTGAAGTTAAATTTCAAACCTTAAGCTAAAAGTTAAATGTATTATCATAAAAGACATAGGAGAAAGTATTTGATTTGGATTACCCACAAAAAAAAAAAAAAAGAAAGAAAGAGAAAGAGCCAGGCAGTGGTGGCGCACACCTTTAATCCTAGCACTTGGGAGGCAAAGGCAGGTAGATCTTTAAGTTCGAGTCCAGCCTGGTCTACAGAGTGAGTTCCAGGACAGCCAAGGCTACACAGAGAAACCCTGTCTCGAAAAACCAAACAACAAAAAAAGAAGGGCTGGTAATGACACAGACCTTTAATCCCAGCACTCTGGAGGAAGAGACAAGTGGATCTCTGTGAGTTTGAGGCCAGCCTGATCTACAAAATAAGTTTCAGAACAGCTAGAACTACACAGAGAAACTCTGTCTCAAAAAACAAAACAAAATAGCAAACAGGCAAACAAAAAGAAAGGAAGGAAGGACTGAAGGAAGGAAGGAGAAATGGCTCAGTGGATGAAAGCACAGAGCGCTCTTTCAGAGGACAATACCCAGCGCTCACACCAGGCAGATCACAACCCATTCTAACTCAAGCATCAGGAGATCCAATGACCTGTGTGGACTCCAGCACTCAAAACACACATACCCACACCTAGACTCCCACGTACATGTCACAATATTACAATAAGTCATTAGAAAAAAGACACTGGAGCTGGGTGCCTTTAATCCCAGCACTTGGGGGGCAGAGGCAGGTGGATCTATTTGAGTTTGAGGCCACACTGTCCACAGTGAGTTCCAGGACAGCCTAACAGCCAGGGCTACACAGAGAAACCTGTTTTGAAAAATGAGAGTGGGTGAGGGAGAGAGAGAGAGAAAGAGGAGGAGGTAGAGGAGGAAGAGGACGTCTGGGGAGATGGCTCAGTGAGTAAGAGCACTGGCTGCTCTTCCGAAGATCCTGAGTTCAAATCCCAGCAACTACATGGTGGCTCACAACCATCTGCAATGAGATCTGACCACCTCTTCTGGTGCATCTGCAGACAGCTACAGTGTACTTATTTATAATAATAATACTAAATAAATCTTTGGGCTGGGCCAAGCAGGGACTGAGCAAACGGGGTTGACGGGAACGAGCAGAGGTCCTAAATTCAACTCCCAACAACCAGATGAAGGCTCACAACTATCTGTACAGCTACAGTGTGTACTCATATACATAAAGTAAATGAATAAATCTTTTGAAGGAGGAGGAGAAGAAAACAAGATGACGAGAACGGACAGTGACAGAAGACACCGGGCTAGAGCTCATCGATCAAGAACTCAGCCTGCTCTCCGCACAGGACCTCAGTTCCCAGCAGCTACAGCAGGAGGCTCACACCATCTGTAACTCCAGCTCCTGGGGAACCAGCACTGGCCTCTGCAGCCGCCCTCACTCCCATGCACACACACACATATAATTAAAGATGACGCAGAGGAGCCAAAAAGACAAGACAGAGATATAATCACTAAGGAAAAGCAGCTGCAGTCCTGCACTGAAAATATGATAGGAATGTAATGGAAATGTCCATGAGAGAGGAGTCAGGCATGCGGGGGCTCAGGAGGTGAAGGCAGGAGGATCAGGAGTTCAAGGCTGGCCTTGTCTACATAGCAAGCTGGAGGAGGCCAGCCTGGACTACATAAAATCCTGTCGCACCCCCTCCCCTGCAGAACAAAGCAACGCCTCCGCATCAGTGAGGTGCCACTTAGACCCTCTAGGAGGCCTAAAATAAAAAAAAGGCAGAAATTATCAAATGTGACACAGAGATTAGAGTCCTTATGAATTGCTAAGGGAAAATGTGACATGGCACAGCCACTTTGGAAAGAATTCCGCAGTCTTATAAATTAACTTGTAAATGTTAAATATGGGGTGGTCTGGGTCACCATTACCACGAATCCAGTTGAGAACATTTTAGCCCTCCAAAATGTCCCACTGTGCCTGGTACAATTAATTCTCATTGCCTCCTCAGACAAGGTGGCTGACACCCTCATCTTAACTCAAAGGTCTTGTTTTGAAGAGACACCCACCGTGGAAACTCTTACAAAAGAAAGCATTTGCTGTGTGTATGGCTTGCTTACAGTTTCAGAGGGTTGGTTCATTATCATCCTGGTGGGCAGCTGGCAGGTGTGGTGGTGCATCCCGGAGAGCTTTGCATCCTGATCCAGGCAGCAAACAGATCCAGACGCTGGGCCTGGCACGGGCCTTTTAGACCTCACTTTCTTGCTGACACACTTCCTCCAACTAAGTCACACCTCCCGATCCTTCCTAAACAGTCCGCCAGCGGATTGACTAGGCATTCAAATATGTGAGCCTGTGGCGGCCATTCTCATTTGAACCACCACACCCTGGGATTTCAGTTCTTGGGAAGCTGAGGCAGAAGGATTGCTCCAATTTCTAGGCTAGTTTGGGGCACATAGTAATTCCCAGGTCATTCAGGACTATCTACTAAGGCCTTGTCGCAGGAAACAAAAACTCGCTGCTGTCCTCAACACTGCGATCTGTCCTGTTCTCTGTCTCTGTGGGCTGCCTCTCTTCCCCACCCCACAGAATCACAGCGGACACCCGAGGCTGCCGTCTTCCACTGAGCTTGTGTGGAAAGTTTAGCCGAGTTCTTTGGCAGGTGACAGGAATTCAGTCCTTTAAGGCACTGAATATATTGTGTTGTCGGAACATAATATTTTAAAAATTTAAAAGTTAGAGCTGAGAGTGTAGCTCAGTGTCTCTCTGACATCTGTGGACCCCTAAGCTCACTTCTCAGCATGGCAAAAAAAAAAAAATAATAAATGTTTAAAAAGAAAAAAAAAAAACAAGAAAAACTTACTGTATTTTGTTTCTCCATTTACTGATTAGTGGATATTGGATTGTTCCAGTGTGACTTACTCCTTAAAGAAACAGTGCAGGACTAGAGAGATGTCTCACCGGTTAGGAGCTCCTGCTGCCCTACTGAGAGACCTGTGCCCTGTTCCTGCTCGTGGGACATTTACTTGGCAGTTTACAATTGTGGGTAACTCCATTTCAGAAGTTCCAATGGCCTGTTTTGGTCCTTATGGCTACTTGGCACATGTGTGGTACACATACATACATGCAGGCACCCATATGTAATAAAGTTAATTTTTTTACATGTAAATTTTAAAAAACTACAATGAGGGCTAGAGACATGGCTCAGTGGTTAAGAGCACTAACTAAACTTCTAGAGGTCCTGAGTTCAATTCCCAGCAACCACATGGTGGCTCACAACCGTCTGTAATGGGAACTGATGCCCTCTTCTGTCTTGCAGGCAGATAGAGTACTCATACATTAGATAAATAGATAAATCTTTTTAAAAATATGATACTATGAACAGCTGCATGCTTTTTGAGTATACATATGTTTTCATTTTTGCATGTGTCAATATGTGTGTGGTACATGTGTTCATACATGTGCGTGTGTGCTTCTTGTGGGGGTCAAATTGCTCCCCATCCCCTTAGTTTTTGAGACAGGCTCTTCACTGAACCTGAAGCTAAGCAATTTAGCTGGGCTGGCTGGGTCCCTGAGCTCCTGGAACCCACCTGCCTTTCCTTACCAGTGCTGGCATTGCACACATAGGCCGCTGTTCTCAGCTTTTTACGTGTGCACTGGGACTCAAACTTAGATGTCTGCTCTCATGGGAAGCGCTTTACCAGTGTCTCCAGCTCTTCCCTCCTCCTGCCCAACCCCAGCCCAGTCAGTCACTTCTGAGACCTCAGCATTAACCCTCCCGTCTTGCTTATTTATTAAAACAAAGACCATTTACTGCATGAGTAATAACAACTGTCCTCTTCCTTTGGGAGGGAGGGGTTGGCTTTATTTATTTGTTTTGTGATAAGGTCTTCAAAATACAGGCTTTAGCTTAAAACAGAGCTAGATTTTATCCCAATGCTGGCATCTACCAGCTGTGTGGCCCAATTACATTTATTGGGCTTTGTTGTTAAGCTACATTAAATAAAGTTATTTTAAAATACAGATCCATTTATTGGAATAATCACGTATATAACTTTATTACTCTAAACAGTCCAAGATTAATATTTTCCACTTACAGGCAGGACATTTATTTATACTGTGACGTTAATAAGGGAAAATATGCAAAGAGGCTACCCAGCAGGAACCATTAGCATGAGATAGCCATTGCTAAAATCTAAAATTATTTGCATGTTTGCCCTATATAATATAAAGTTTTTACGACTTGAAAATTTGAAGGTTTGGGCTTGGAATTTTGCCCCAGTTTTGCCACTCATCATTTTTCACGGGGGGGGGGGGTTGTGTTTGGCTCTACAGTATGCTACATAGTAATTACATGTTACATGTTAAAAATATCTATGGTTTAAATTTTCTATCTAGGTTCAGAAGTCAGGTTTTGTTTTGGGTTTTTTGTTTTTGTTTTTTTGTTTTTGTTTTTGTTTTTCGAGACAGGGTTTCTCTGTGTAGCCCTGGCTGTCCTGGAACTCACTTTGTAGACCAGACTGGCCTCAAACTCAGAAATCCGCCTGCCTCTGCCTCCCAAATTTTGGGATTAAAGGCATGCACCACCACGCTCGGCTAGAAGTCAGGTTTTTGTTTGTAGAATTATGACAGGCAGTGTAGTCTTGAGTTCTGTTTCATTCCCTATTTTATCCTGGGCAGGGGACTGTGTGCTGAGTATACTGGTTCCTCTACAAGATAAGCAAAACAAAAGATGGTAGTTTGGTGTAGAAAACAGAATGTTTTTGAGACTAAAGGGTCTGATTTACAGTCCTGGTTTGCCTCTGCCAGAAAGGAAACATTCCCCGGGCTTTATCAGGGTGAGCATTTTATCATCTCAGCCTTTGTCTCTCTTAACCGCAGTGCAGAACAGGAAAAGGAAAAGCCAGACAGGTTTGTGCCCCGAGGCTGCACGCCCTGGCCTCTCTTCCCTGTGTCTGTGTGTACATACAAACTGCACAGCTGAGATGTGTGGCTGCTCCTCCTCCTCCACTGCTCCTCATCTCTCTCAGATTGTCAGATGCAGTTGAGTTTGGGACAGAGATTTGGGTTTACACAGTCTCTCTTCGCTTCTGATGCTTCTTAGCCACAGTCTTTCTTCAGTCACTGGGGTCTTTGATCCACAGGGCCCTCATGGGGCCTAAGGCAGAGATGTTATAATCTTTGCAGATAGTATTGAGTTCCATCTTTGATTAATGGGAATCTCCACAAATGAGTTTTTTTTTTTTCAAGACAGGGTTTCTCTGTGTAGCCCTGGTTGTCCTGGAACTCACTCTGTAGACTAGGCTGGCCTCCAACTGACAAAGATCTGCCTGCTTCTGTGCTGGGATTAAAGACTTGTATTCCCCACCATGCCCCTCAAAAATCATTTTAGTCTGTGTGTTATTGGCCATGGTTTGAAATGTTGTATATCAAAACTTGACTTGGGGGTAGGAGGAGGGCGGGCTGTCCTGTGCTCTCGGACACGGTGATCCTCCTGATGGCGCTTACTATGTGTCTGGGACACAGGCACACACTGCTGCTCAATAAAGTTTGGTGGGATTTTGTTTTTAATGGAATTTCAATATGTAGGCTGACATGGCCTTGAACTGACGATCCGTTTTCCTCTGTCTCCTGGAGCCGGGAGTGGTGGAGCACGCCGTTAATCCCAACGCCGTTAATCCCAGCACTCGGGAGGCAGAGGCAGGCGGATTTCTGAGTTCGAGGCCAGCCTGATCTACAGAGTGAGTTCCAGGACAGCCAGGGCTACACAGAGAAACCCTGTCTCGAAAAACCAAAAAAAAAAAAAAAAAAAAAAAAAAAGAATTATAGGTTTGTTCCGCCACATTAGATAGCCCTTGATTTTAATACAAGACAAAGACTGCATTCAGCTTTATGTATCTTTTTTTTTTTTTTAAAGATTTATTTATTTATTATATGTAAGTACACTGTAGCTGTCTTCAGACACTCCAGAAGAGGGAGTCAGATCTCGTTACGGATGGTTGTGAGCCACCATGTGGTTGCTGGGATTTGAACTCCTGACCTTCGGAAGAGTAGTCGGGTGCTCTTACCCGCTGAGCCATCTCACCAGCCCCTTTATGTATCTTTTTGAGACAGGTTCTCTCTATATACAGAGTGGCTGGCCTGGAACTCCCAGTGATCACAGACATCCAACTGCTTCTGCTGCCCGAGTATCGGGATTAAAGGCAGGCCACCACCGTCCTCACCCCCTTCTTATAAAATTTGGTGAGATTCGCCAGGCATGGTGGCAGAGACCTGCGATCTCAGCACGTAGGAGGTAGAGGCAGAAGAGCCAGCAGTTCAATGTCTCCCTCGGCTACCTAATGACTTTGAGGTCGGCATGTTACATAAGCCTGTCTCAGAAGAAGGAAAGGCAAAATGCATTTCTAGTAGAACCCTGCCGCCTGCTTACCCTGATGCCTAGGGTTGTTAGAGCTCCTGGCTTTCAGAGTTAGATAGATCACTGTGCTACGTAAACCAATCAGTCCCAGTGATCTCCCACCCCACTTGTCTGGTTTTTCGAGACAGGGTTTCTCCGTGTAGCCCTGGCTGTCCTGGAACTCACTCTGTAGACCAGGCTGGCCTCGAACTCAGAAATCCGCCTGCCTCTGCCTCCCGAGCGCTGGGATTAACGGCGTGCTCCACCACTCGCGGCTCAGTAGTTCCTGTCTGACTACTGTCAGGTCCCACACTGAATTCATCTGGACAACTTTGGTTACCAAGATGGCTTCTTAACATTCCTTACTGGGACAAACCACCCTCCACGTTAATAAAGAAACAAACAAACAGCTTGTCTTGTGTTTGCAGTGCTGAGCGTAGGCCCAGGACCATGCAGAGATGTTAGGTAAGCTTTTAGGTTGGGTTTTGTTGTTGGTTGGTTGGTTGGTTGGTTGGTTTGGTTATTTGAGGCTGGCTCTCAATATGTAGCTCAGACTATATATAAGCACACAATCGCACACCCAGCCAGATCATTTTTCCCTAATTTCACCTGATGTCTAAGAAACAGATAATTTCCTGCTATATAGGAATGCATCTCATTGCCAACAGTAATGGCCAGTTCATTTGAGAAGACTTACTTTCTACCGAAGGCAGCGAGGCTCCTCCCCTCTATCAATAATGCGCTTGGAAAATAGGGCCAGGGAAGTGTGCAGCATGCATAATGAATGGATGGAGGTGCTGTCCTGGGGCGCGTTGCGGGCTGCGCTGTGGCAGCCAGCTACTGCGTTTCTGGGTTCAGCAGGTTTCGAGGAGCAGCTCATTGCTACTTTGGTTCGGGCATCACTGCCCTTTGCAAGTGTTTTCCTGATCTGTAGTTTAAGAACGGCCTCACTCTTTGGTGAGTGATCTCAGCCACATGGTCAGATTTAGTAGGTGTTTCTGAACTCAGGCTCCGAGTCTAGAAAGGAAGATCTGAATGTTCAGTTCTGTTTTCTGTTACATCTGTCTTCTCCCTCTCCCTTCCTGTGGCTTCTCTCTAGCTGAAAGTGTGAAAACTCAGTCTTTCAGCTCACTGAAAAGAATCTCAAAAATCCCGGCTGACTGCAAGTTTATATTTACCCCAGCTGGATTACACACAAGGCTTTGTGGGTTCCTAAGTACTTTGCGTTAATTTGAGAGTCAAAGTATATGGGGATATTGACAGAAATTTCTGCAGTCTGAGTCCTTTTCTCGGATGGTCTCCCCTAGGGTCAGATTAGAGAAATTTGAGGGCGCAGGATGTGGTGCAACGTGCCTGTAATCTTAGCTCTTGGGAAGTAGAGGCAGGAGTTCAAGGCTAACTTCAGCCTCTTAAACAAGTTTGAAGCCTACCTAGGCTACATGAGACCCTGTCTTAAAAATAACCCAAAACCAGCAAACAAACCAGCCACCCAAGATATTAGAATAAGAGGAACGTGTGTCCCTATCAAAGTTAAAATATGCCACCAGATAAGTGGTTCTCAATATTCCTAATGCTGCAACACTTTAATATAGTTACTTCTTCATATTGTGTAACCCCAACCATGAACTTATTTTCAGTGCTAACTTCATAACTGTAACTTTCCTTTTCCTACTGTTATTAGTCACAGTGTAAATATCTGATATAATATACAAGATGGTCTTAGACAATCCCAATGAAAAGGTCACTCAATCCAGAGTGGTCTGGGACCCACGGCCTGAGAACCCGCACACTAGGCTTGCCCGTGTCCTCAAGTGTCTTGTTGACTGTTGAGATAATCTCACTTTGTAGCCCAGGCTGGCCTTGGATCTAAGATATGCCTTAGCCTCCCAAGTGCTAGGACTGCAGGTACACACACCATTGTGTTGACCACCTCCCTTGTTCAACAGCAAGTCAGTGTGGAGAGTCTGCATTGGAAGGGTGTATAGAAATGCCAAGGGGCAGGTGGGGGGACGGTGGGTATGAGCTTTACATTTAAAAACTGCAGGCAAAGATGATACATGCGTATATATGCTGGGACCTCTAGTCAAGATTCTCAAATGCTCAGGAACCGCCTCAAGGTGAGGGGGGGGGAATCAGGACCAAGCTGAGCCTGGTAGCATATGCCTATGATCCTAGCCCTGGGGTGGGGGTTGGGGGGTGAGACAGGAAGATCATGAGTTCTAGACCTTCCAGGGTTTCACAAGGGAGGGCATGTGGTGGTGGTGCATGCTTTTAGACCCAGCCCTTAGGAGACATATGCAGGCAGATCTCTGGTTCAAGACTAGCCTGGTCTGCATAGCGAGTTCTAGGCCCTCATGGACTACACAGATGAAACTTTGTTTCAGAAAACAAAACCAAGCAGGGTGTCAGGAGATGGCTCAGTAGTTGAAGTGTTTGCTAAGTGAGCATGAGGACCCTTGTGAAAAACTGTGTGTGGTCTGTTTGTAGACCCAGCAGTGGGGAGGGAGAAACAGGTCAATCTCTGGGCTCACTGGCCAGCCAGCTTAGTCTAGTTGGTGAGCTGCTGGTCCCGATGATACTGACCTCTGGCGCGCACACACACACACGCACACACACACACACACACACACACACACACTCACAGCAAGTAGCAAAATACAAGTCGGTTTGTCAGTGGCCATTCATGGATTTTGTTGGCTTTTGGTTAATGGTATTTTAAGGAAGGACTCAAGCTTGGTACAAGAACAGAAATGGCCTCTTTGTTTGTCGTTTCCGGTTCTGATGAGGTTTTGCTGATTTTGTGCCAGGTTCTGAAATCAGAAGCAATGTGTCTGATTCTTTGTTGGGAGCCCTAACCTCTTCCTTTCTCACGGCATTTCCCCCTCCGTCCGGCCTCATGGCACTCTGCTTGTCTGACTCTTTTTGTCTGTCACTCTCCAGGCAGCTATTTTGCCAGCCACTTCATCATGGGAGGAGAGAAGTTTGACTCCACGCATCCGGAGGGTTACCTGTTTGGCGAGAACAGCGACCTGAACTTCCTGGGAAACAGGCCGGTGGCGGTAAGGGTAGACTCTCTTTACTGGCTGTGGGCCTACAGTGACCCGTGCACCCAGCCCTGTTAAAATCAAGTTTGCTGATGTGGCAGGGGGCTCTACGGGTTCGGTGTGGCCAGGCTGAGGGAGCTTTCCTGAGGATTCCCACTTCTAAGGGCATCTCCTTAGCAGTCCTGACCAGTGAAGGCAAGAACTGTGTTTACCGTCGTGTGTTGGACCTAGCACAGAGCCTGGTTCAAAACGAAAAGCCTTGGCAAATATTTGTTGAGTGAATGAATGAAGTTTCCCTGGTTTTGGAGTTGCACGCAGTCATGCCAGCACTTGGGAGGCTGAGGCAAGAGGATTGCTGAGAAATGCAAGGCAATGTTAGGCTCCAGAGTCAACCCTTAGGCTCTGTAAACTTGAAATGGGGACCATTCTGCATCTGCTTGAGGCTTTATAAAACAGCTGTCAGGGTGCAGAGGAAGGCCCAGGTACTGTTCTTCATATGAAGACCTACCCGAGGGAGGACATACTGGGTTTGGTTTGGTTTTTTTGTTTTTTGGGTTTTTTTGGGGGGTGGTGGTGGTATAGGGCCTTATGAAAGTGCTCCATCTCCAGGCCTCATCTCTATTCCATAGCTCTGGTCTGGCTGTCCTGGAATTTGTTATATAGACCAGATTGGTTGAACTTACAGAGCTCTACCCGCCTTTCCTTCTGAGTGCTGGGATTAAAGGTGTGGACTACCATGCCAAGTTTATTATATTTTATTTTCTTAATCGGTTCACTTGGTAGGACAGACTGTCTTGGACCTCACTCTGTGGTCTAGACTCAAGTCTGTCTACCTTGGCTTCCTGAATGCAGGATTACAAGCCTGGGCCACCGTGTCTACCTGTCCCGGGACTTGCAGTCCCTCTCATTTTATTTTATCAGTGAAAGACAAGTAGCGGTAGAAGCTGGCATATAGAGACTGTGTGCCTGGTCCAGGGACCTTTCCAATGTTTTACATGAAATTTGCTCCCTGTCTTATAAGTAGATCTGCCTTGCTGTAAATCAGTCTTTTGCCTCTTGCTGCTTTGGAGAACTCTCTCTTCCACATGAGCGGGGCAGCTAGAACACGCAACAGGAAACGTTAGCTAAGAGAGAAGGTCTACAGTGACTGAGTTCTGCAGGAATGAGAGTGGGAGTGAGTGCTGCCAACGATTGCTTGGGTGCTGAGCTGAGGGACTTGGGTGGGGCTTTGGGAACTGACTGACTGGGCTGGTGGGAAAGGACTCTCACCTAGAGGGAGGTGCAGAGTTTAAGTCTAAGCCACCCCTGTGTTTGTAAACTTGACAGTCACTGAGCAACTGCCAGTGCCAGCTCTGTGGTAGGTGCTAGGGACACAGGGCTGAAGTGACTGAGTTTGATGATCTTGGAACAGACAAGGGAGGCAGACTGGCCTGTGGCAGAACAACAGTAGAAAGCTGAGTGGGCTGCACTGCCCGAGAGGCTGACATCCCCTCCTGTTATTAGACGCGTTCTCACGACCGGCCAGGAAGAACACCACAGACCAGAATCTTCTGCGGCAAAGCTTTATTCTTACATCTTCAGGAAAAGAGAGCAAGAAGCAAGAGAGAGAAAAGCAAGAGAAAGAGAAAAGCAAGCAAGAGAGCGAAAAAGCAAGAGAGAGAGAAAACGAAACCCCTTTCCTCTTTAAAGAGAACAACAATTGCCTAGGGCGCATCACTCCCTGATTGGCTGCAGCCCATGGCCGAGCTGACGTTCACGGGAAAAACAGAGTACAAGTAGTCGTAAATACCCTTGGCTCATGCGCAGATTATTTGTTTACCAACTTAGAACACAGGATGTCAGCGCCATCTTGTGACGGCGAATGTGGGGGCGGCTTCCCACAGTTCCCCCTTTTTCTTTTAATAAGAGCAAATAGGCCACCCAAATTAATGAGAGTGGAGATAGAGGTCAAATCCCCAGTGTGTAGGTAAAGGAGCCATGTACAGGATTAGCTCTTAGGCTTACAGGCTTTTACCCAGAGCAACCCTGACCTGCTCCCGTGTCGTTTTGCCTGGGGGAAGGGAACTAGGACACTGAACCTTCATGAAAGATGACATGTCTCCCTAGAATAGGCTCATATATGCCGCAGAGCCTTTCCATTGCAGTGCTTAGCCTTGCAACTCTCTCGGGCTGCTGAAGCACACTCACTCTATCTCGTGCAATGAGACTAGCCTCGTGAGATATAAGAGCTGAGTGGCCAGCGACCTATTGCCTAAGCATAGATATATCAGGGGAAGCTCCATGTTCTAGTCCTGCAAGCGCCTGGGCAATAACCACCTTGTCTCTCTTAGTTTGGGCCTTAAGCTTACAGACCAATCAAAGAAGCAACACTAATCCACAGCAAAGTGTATCTCCAAATAATATTAATCCCACCCAATTTTTTAAAGAAAGAAAATGCTGAGGAGATCCAATTGGGTAATCCTTTGGTCAGGGACAGGTCCAAGCGCGTGGAGTTGACCTGAATGATGGCAAGCCTCGAAGGGTCTGTTCAAATTCAGCCATCCAATTCTGTAACATATACTGAAAAAGACTTTTTGACAAATTAGCTGTCCTAGTAAATTTAACATACTGAATGGAAATAACACACAATCCCGGAAACTTTTGTTCACATCCCTGCTGAGTTATTTGTCATAATACATCTAGTTGTTTCTGGACAAGATCTATGAGTTGATTAACCAGCATGAGACCTCTCTGTATCTTGACATTAGCTGAGGCCTGTTCATCTATGACTGTAGTCACTGAGGCTGACAAAGTGTTAATGGTGTCAGTCATCTGGACCTGTCCAGACAGAACCAAGGCTGTCTGAATTAAGGCCAAACCCAGTTCCCAGTTAGTGGTAAAAAAGCAGGAGAATACTTGAGCATTATACATCACCGTCATTGGGAGTGGAAATGTCGACATTATCCCCCAACGCTGCTCTCTCTTTATTATTGACGCCCTGGACATCACCAAGACGAGGGACATTAGTATTCCCTTGGTCAGTCTGGATTTTTCGGGTGAGTCTTTCCGGTACCCAAAATGGGTTGTCTTCATTCTGTGGGAAAACACAGATAGCTCCCCTGGATCTTATCAAGATAGGATCCGGGCCATACCATTTATTATCAAGGACATTTTTCCATTTAACCATCTCATTGGGCCTATCTGGCTCTGAACAATGACGTTCAGCCGCAGTATGGCCATGAGCATCAATATTTAAAAAATTGAGTGTAAAGAGTGCCAAAGACACCGACACTCTTGGTGCTCGGGGTACAGTCTCCTCAAAAGTTCCCCTCTTCTGTTTTATAAGATAGGCTTTGAGGGTGCGATGCGCACGCTCAACAATACCCTGTCCTTGAGGGTTGTACGGAAGTCCAGTCAGGTGGGTTACGTCCATCTGACGGCAGAACTGCTGAAATTTTTGAGACGTGTAAGCTGGTCCATTATCAGTCTTAAGGAGTCTGGGTTTCCCCCAAGCACTCCATGCCTCAAGACAATGTTGAATCACATGTGAGGCTTTTTCTCCGGTTAACGGAGAAGCAAACATGATGCCAGAACATGTGTCAATAGACACATGGAGATATTGAAGTTTTCCAAAGGAAGAAACATGTGTAACATCCATTTGCCAGACCTGTAGAGGTCGAATACCGCGTGGGTTAATTCCCACATGAGGAACTGGCAAGAACTCACAGCAGCTTTGACATTGAGTAACAATGTCACGGGCTTCTTTTCTTGTCAAGGAGAAACGACTGCGTAATGTTTCAGCCGTCACATGAAAATTATTATGAAAATTTCTTGCAGCCTCTACCGGGGATGATAGGGCAGCAGCCACCACTTTAGTGGCCTTATCTGCCAAATCATTTCCCAGAGCCATGGGGCCAGGTAGGCCTGAATGGGCTCTAACATGAGTAATATAAACAGGAGATCTTCTAGATAACAAAACTAATTGTATCTGCTGAAAAATATTGGCAACTCTACTGGAAGGCTTAATCACTCCAGCCACTTCTAAAAGATTTACTGCATTTACCACATAACAGGAATCTGACACAATATTAAGGGGTTCTAAAAAGGTTTTTAAAACTTCTAAGACCACTAAACATTCTACCACTTGAGGTGAATTTTCATTATATTGTTTGGATACCACTTTACCATTAGCCACATAGGCACCTATGCCAGTTTTTGATCCATCAGTATATACCACAATCCCATTTTTAAGTGGGTTTCTTACTGTTATTTGTGGAAACACAACAGATTGATTTTGGGCAAACTGTAAGATTGGATGTTTTGGATAATGGTTATCTATTTTTCCTGAAAAGGAGGTAACTAAAACTGCCCAATCATTAGATGCGGCTGCCAAGGTTTGAACCTGTGCAGCGGTATAAGGTACAATTAAAAGATATGGACTTTGCCCAAAGTGGGTGATTGCTGCTTTTAGGCCTTTAAGGGCAAGCTGTGCAATTGCATCAGGATACCAATCTATTATTTTAGCTGGGGATACGTTTGGATGGATCCACAACAATGGCCCATTCTGCCACAAAACTGCAGTTGGCAATTGTGCTGTCTTAAAGACACACAAACTGAAAGGCTGCGAATCCTCAATACGTTGTAATTGTGCATTCTGTAAGGCCTTTTCTACCTTTTGTAAGGCCTGGTTAGCAGCTAGAGTAAGAGTCCTAGGGGAGGAGATATGAGGATCTCCTTCTAAAATACTAAACAAAGGCCTTAACTCAGCGGAAGGAATCTTTAAAAAAGGTCTGAGCCAATTAATATCTCCCAACAGCTTTTGAAAATCATTTAAGGTATGGAGGTGATCTCTTCTTATCTCTACCTTTTGGGGCACAATCTTATCTGGGGACACCACAGAGCCCAAGAATTGTCCTGTATCAGAAATTTGGACCTTTTCTGTGGCTATCTGTAGACCCCACTGACTTAAAGTTTTAAGTAGAAAAGGATATGCCTTTTGTAGCATGGTAAGGTCTTTATGGCACAGGAGGATGTCATCCATGTAAAGGAGCAAAATTAAAGAGGGGAATTGTTTCCTCACTGGCAAAAGAGCTTCTTGTACATAAAGTTGGCACATTGTAGGACTATTGGACATTCCCTGTGGTAAGACCTTCCATTGATACCTCTTATCAGGTTCAGCAGAATAAGCTCTCTGACCCGTTAACAAGTCAAAAGTCCAATCTCTCTGCTCTGGAGTTAAAGCAGCAGCGTTTGCTCGGTCCTGCGCCTGTGCAGCCTCTCGCCACAGAGATCTCCATTCCAAATATTTGCCCATATTAGGGAGAGCGGCTTTTGCAATCATTTGCCAATCAGCAGGCGTTAGTGCCATGCCAGCGAGCCTGTCTAACTGCGCCAAGGTAAAATTAGCATTGGTTCCGTATTTACGAACCGACTCGGCAATTTCCTTAATCTGTACGTATTCTACCGGAGCGTGGACACGCCCACCCTCGGCTCCTTCAAAGACTGGAAATGCCTGTTCTATTTTCCTTTGTTCCTCTCGGGGAATGAATGAGTCTGCGCACTGCCTCTCTGCGCATTGCTGACGCACTACGGGCTGACGCACTACGCAGGGCGGGGACTCCGCATAGGGCGGGAGTGCACCTGGTAGCCGATTGCCCTGAGGCCAATTAGCAAACTGGCCTTCGCCAGCCGCTTTTGGCTTTTTCCTTAAATGACTAGTTAGCACTTTACTTGGCGGCTGGTATCCTTTTCTTTCATAATGAGCCGCTTTTTTCTCCCAGTCTGTTTCTTCAGAGCACAGGCTCCTTCTCCTAGAGACCTCCGCTAATTGATCTTTTTTCTTCTCCCTTTTTCCTCTTTTTCTTCTAATCTCTCTCCAGGTATTCCTACCTGACCTTAACTTTTCCTCGGGTTCAAGACCCTTGGAAAGGCCTGTATACTTACCGTTTCTCCTTGCTCCTACTCTCTCTCCCCGCTTTACTTCTGATAGACTGTCCTGAATTTCCTCTAGAATTTTCAGCCCTATCTTAAGCACTATATAACATGTGAAAAGGAACAGAAGGGCTTCTAACACTAGAAAAAATTTAAGGCCAAACATAACTTGTAAAGCCATTTTCCACTTTACTTCTGATAGACTGTCTTGAATTTCCTTAGAAAGTTCAAGATCAGACTTACCTCGTTCCCCAGCTGAAAAGTTCTGAATTCATACAGTTGAATCCTTCTTAACAGTCTGCTTTACGGGAACCTTTATCACCGTCGTTCCCCAGCTGATGAGTTCTGAATTCGGCAGTTGAATCCTTCTCAACAGTCTGTGTTACGGGAACCTTTATAAACGTGATTCGCAGTTCTGGTTCTGGAATGAAGTATCCCTCCTGCGCCAGTCCGGAGTTTTTTCTCGTCCCGGATTTTCTCGTCCCGGAATTCGGCACCAATTGTTATTAGACGCGTTCTCACGACCGGCCAGGAAGAACACCACAGACCAGAATCTTCTGCGGCAAAGCTTTATTCTTACATCTTCAGGAAAAGAGAGCAAGAAGCAAGAGAGAGAAAAGCAAGAGAAAGAGAAAAGCAAGCAAGAGAGCGAAAAAGCAAGAGAGAGAGAAAACGAAACCCCTTTCCTCTTTAAAGAGAACAACAATTGCCTAGGGCGCATCACTCCCTGATTGGCTGCAGCCCATGGCCGAGCTGACGTTCACGGGAAAAACAGAGTACAAGTAGTCGTAAATACCCTTGGCTCATGCGCAGATTATTTGTTTACCAACTTAGAACACAGGATGTCAGCGCCATCTTGTGACGGCGAATGTGGGGGCGGCTTCCCACACCCTCCTTAGGCTAGGGACGGCTTTAGAGATTTGGGGCTGCTGAGTGACTCAGAGAAATTGTGTTCAGGAAGGTTGCCAATGCTGGCTCTCATCCTGTCCCAGGTGACCCCTCTCCTACCATAGTACTTTGTATACTAATTTTCTAAGTAAAGGTGCAGAGGCATGTCTCTCAGCACAGTGCTGAGATGAGTTCTGTGAATTCATGGGGAGTGTGGGCCAAATAGCAAGTTCTAGGCCAGTCTGTGCGTGCGTGTATTTAGATGGCCTCTTCTGCCTGTAACGATGACTTGAAGACAAGCAAAAGCGTCTTGTATATAGGTGTACTTATGATGGCACACTTTCCCCCAGGTGAGTCACCTCGGTTACATCTCCGTGCAGGACCCTGCGTGACTGAGCTCCTCCTGAATTCCTAGGTAGCAGCCTTGACCTTAACTCTGAGGCTCCCCACCCCCACCCCGGAGGAGTATTCACATTGGTGTTCTTGTTGGTATGTTGGTTTCTGTAGTACCCATCGTGTGTGTTTAATGCTGAACAGAGATTTATTTAATGTATGAGTACACTGTAGCTGTCCTCATACACACCAGAAGAGGGCATCAGATCCCACTACAGATGGTTGTGAGCCACCATGAGGTTGCTGGGAATTGAACTCAGGACCTTTGGAAGAGCCAGTGCTCTTAACCTCTGAGCCATCTCTCCAGCCCCTAGAGATTTTTTTTCTAAATCATATTAAGTCAGCTATGGGGTTCATGCCTATAATGTGGTACTTCAGAAGCTGAGGTGGGAGGGGGTCAAGTCTGAGGCCAGTTTGGGTTATGTGGAGACACTTTCAAAAGCCAAAATAGGCCGGGCGGTGGTGGCGCACGTCTTTAATCACAGCACTTGGGAGGCAGAGGCAGGCGGATTTCTGAGTTTGAGACCAGCCTGATCTACAGAGTGAGTTCCAGGACAGCCAGGGCTACACAGAGAAACAAACCCTGTCTCGAAAAACCAAAAAAAAAAAAAAAAAAAAAAAAAAAAAAAAAAAAGCCAAAATAGTCCAGCAGTGATGTCTCATTTCTATATAACTCTAGCACTCTGGCCCAGTGATGGTGGCACTTTTAATCCTGGCACTCAGGAGGCAGAGGCAGGAGGATGTCTGTGACTTAAATTCTAGTCTGGTTTACCGAGTTCCAGGACAGCCAAGGCTACACAAAGAAACCCTCTCTTGAAAAGCAAATGAGCAAACAACCCTAGCACTTGGGATATTGAGGCAGGAGAATCATTGTGAGGCCAGTCCGGTCTATAACACGAGACACTGTCTCTAAAATAGAAAGCAGTGTACAGGATGAATGTAGCGTGCATCTCCCTCTCTCTACTCACATGTATTGAGCCCTTCCTAGCTCAGTTGTCTTAGGCAGTGTATGTGTGTTATCTCATCTTGTCTTCAGCCTAATGAGAACGGCGCTCATTCAGCAGGCGCACAGAGCCACAGAGTTGAATATTACCAAGCCTGCCAGGGAGCCAGTCAGCTTCTGACCTCACCGTGCTTCAGAGCCTCAGCACTCTGCTGTTGGGTCATGGTCAGGCACACCCAGTCTGTCCCACATTCTGCCCAGGAACCCTTGTGTGGATCACCAGGAGCACTTTGTAGGTTTGGTTGAGATCTAAAAGGGCTCAAGGATTGCTGTGCCCTCCTGGAGCATTCCCTCAGAGAGTAAGCATGTGGTGTGTAATTCCATCTGCTGAGCTGACCTCTGGCTTTGCCAGGGTGCTCTTTAGGTTTGATTGGGGGACATCCTGAAACTGAGAGTAGACACGGGGCTTTAGTTCTGTAGAACTGACTCGACTCTCAAGTGACAGCGCTGGGTGTCTGCTCGTGAGCATCAAGTTACAGAGCAGAGAAGACAGCCTTTTAAAGCCATCCAGCAGCAGGGGGCAAGAGCCACTCCTCTTTCCAGAGGGGGGAGGGGGAGGATGACAGAATGAGAACCGCATTGAAATTAATTGTCACATTGAGATATAAATGCCACAGACTTCCTGGCTCCCCGGGTCTGTAGGATTTAACAGGTATTTCCTGCCATCTTTTCCCAGTGGGCTGCAGAGAAGCCTTCCAGGCTAGGGATCGGCCCCCGCCCCCCCCCCCCCCCCCCGCCCTGCACACTGCCTCAAGGCAGACTGTTAGTCAGCTCTCAGGGTTGGATTTGCATGAATGAGTGTGTGGATGTCCAGAAAGGTGGCGGAAGAGAGTGGGAATCAGGGTTTAAAGTCTTATTTTTTATCTTGCCGTTAACCTCTGTGAGACCATGGAAGGTCTCAGATTGCACACTTATAAAGCAGGGATGGTGCTGACTTGAGAGGAGTGCAGTGCTTGGAAGATGCCTTCAGATTGCTGGATGAGAAGCAGCCTGGGACAGTGACAGCTATATTTGCCAGCCTCTCCTCCAGTTATCTCTTCAGCTGCTGCTCATTGTGGGCAGATGGACCATCCGTTGTGTCTTTACGTTATCGTTTATTGGCTTGTCTTTAGAGTGCTACATGTCAAACATACAGCCTCATGCATGGGAAGCAAGTCACCTACCGTTGAGCTCTGCACCCTTAGCATGTACGTTGGGTTCAAGGTATTGGTTGGTTTTTTTTTTTTGTTTGTTTGTTTGGTTGGTTGGTTTTGGCAGTGTTTTCCTACGTAGTGCAGACTGGCCCCAAATTCAAGATGCTTTTGCATTATCTGCATAGAGCTGGGGTTATAAATGCGCACCCCACTCCCAGCTTCTTCAGTGCTGTAGTAGGCGATGCCCTGGGCTTCCAAAGGCCTCTGGGAACCACAGCAAAGAAATACACAGTAGAGTCCATCCCGGTCCTGGAAAGTGCAGGCAGAGCAGCTGCTGGCCTCTCTGCCCCCTTGGTTAGAGTTAGTTTGCAGAAGAAAACCAGTGAAGCTCTAAGTTACTTAGTCAGTGGGAGCTGTCTCTGCCACACTGTCCTCTCGCTGTCCTCTCTGCTTGCGGCCAGGAGTCCATGTAACATTCCTCGAGTTCCTGGGGAAACTGCTGCATTTTAGCCAGTCCTGACAGTTCCCCTCATGCTGTGTTCTCTGAAGTGGTTTGTTTCATGCCTTGCCCCTCGTACACTCTGCAGCAAGGCCAATAAGAACCGAGGAGCACGTGTGTGCTTGGCTTCCCAGTCTTCTAGAGATGTGCCCAAAAGCTGTGCCAAATGCAGTGTCTGCAATTGTATGCTCTTATTAGCATGTGTGCAGGGGGATGCCCTGCCAAGCATCCTACCACTGAGCAGGCACATTATTTTGACAGACGTCTCAGGTGGCCCAGGCTGGCTTCAACCTTGCTGTGTAGCAGAGGCTTTGAACTCCTTCTGATCTTCACCTCTATCTTTCTTCCTTCCTTCCATTCTTTCTTTGTTCCTTCCTTTCTTTCTTTTTTAAGTGATTTTAAAAAAATTAGTGCTTTGTTTATTTTTATTTTATGTGCTTTAGTGTTTTGCCTGCATGTGTGTCTTCATTACAGTGCCAGATCCCCTGGAGCTGGAGTTGCAGACTGTTAGGAGCTGTAGTGTGGGTGCTGGGAATTGAACCCAGGTCCTTTGGAAGAGTAGCCATTGCTCTTAACTGATGACCCATCCATGTCTCCAGCCCTGCCTCTACTTTTCAAGTGCTGATTTTTAGAAGTGCCGTGACACTCAGCTAGAGACAAGGTGTACTGGCTGGTTTTGTGTCAGCTTGACACAGCTGGAGTTATCACAGAGACAGGAGCTTCAGTTAGGGAATGCCTCCATGAGCTCAGGCATTTTCTCAATTAGTGATCAAGGGGGAGGGCCCCTTGTGGGTGATGCCATCTCTGTGCTGGTAGTCTTGGTTCTATAAGAGAGCAGGCTGAGCAAGCCAGGGGAAGCAAGCCAGTAAGTAGCATCCCTCCATGGCCTCTGCATCAGCTCCTGCTTCCTGACCTGCTTGAGTTCCAGTCCCAACTTCCTTTGGTGATCAACAGCAATGTGGAAGTGTAAGCTGAATAAACCCTTTCCTCTCCAACTTGCTTCTTGGTCATGATGTCTATGTAGGAATAGAAACCCTGACTTAGACACAAGGTTTTTTCCTTTCTTTCTGTCTTAAGAAAAACAATTTTGGTGCCAGGCGTGGTGGCACACACCTTTAATCCCAGCACTTGGGAGGCAGAGGCAGGCAAATTTCTGAGTTTGAGGCCAGCCTGGTCTACAAAGTGAGTTCCAGGACAGCCAGGACTACACAGAGAAACCCTGTCTCAAAAAAGAAAAAAAAAAAAATCCCTGTCTCAAAAAAACATAAAAGAAAAAGAATAAAATGTTTTGCCAGCATGCCACACACACGTACGAAGGTGGAGGATGGTTTTCAGGAATTCCTCCTCTCCTCCCGCTGTGAGTTCCAGGATCAAATTCTGGTCCTCAACTTGTGCATGTGGTCTTGCTATGGTGCCTAGGCGCCTCACATCCCTCCCTCCCTCCCTCCCTCCCTCCCTCCCTCCCTCTCTCTCTCTTTCTTTCTTTCTTTCTTTCTTTCTTAGATTTATTTATTTATTATATGTGAGTACACTGTAGCTGTCTTCAGACACTCCTGAAGAGGGCATCAGATCTCATTACAGATGGTTGTGAGTCACCAACTGGTTGCTGGGATTTGAACTCAGGACCTTCGGAAGAGCAGTCAGTGCTCCTAACCACTGAGCCATCTCTCCAGCCCCTGCCTCACTTTTCTAACTAGCTAAAATGATTGGATTTTACTGCAGTACCCATCTCAGGCCAGGTTGTTAACAGGAACTTACTAGTGTATTAACTTGTGAAGTAGGGGCTTGCACATAGTAACCGTAGGAGTGAGGTCGGGAGGCAGGGAGAGAGAAAGAGGAGCTTTCAGTCAGCCTTGCTGCCATTTGATATTCCTGCAGAAAGCAGGGTTGAGTAAGCCGACTCACCCCTCACTCTGATGTGCCGAGCAAGCACTGGGAGAGAAGATTAGGTGTCCTGGCATGGAGAGTGCGGGCCTGTTTTCTAGAGCAAGGGCATCTGAGAGGCTTGAGCAGGATGTCCAAGGCCGGAGAGCTGGGGAGGCACCAGAAGTGACCTGACAGCAGCAAGAAAAGCACAGAGCAGGAACAGCGACTGTGTCTTCCAGCGCAACACAGGAGCAGTGGTTGTGGCTCCCAGCACAGAGCTGTGTGGGTGCCACTCAGAGGGGAAACCGAGAGGACAGCGGGCCCGTGTCTGAAGGGCCGTGACTGGCATACCAAGTGTGCTTGGCCTCCGACGGGCTGAATAGATTAAGGTGATGGTTAGTCACCAGGCCTCTGAAAGGCAGGGAAGAATTTAGTTTATCTTATTATTGTTATTTGTAAGCCAGATGTGGTGGCGCTCTAGTCCTAGACTTGAGATGGAGATGTCTGGGTATATTTACTGGCAAACCACGAACCCCAGGTCCCCAGATTCATTGGGTTTCTGGAGGTGGCTCCCGCCTACAGTCCGGGTGCACACAGAAGGCCAGAGCGGAAGGCTTGCTGTGAGTTAGAGGTGAGTGTGAGCTACACACAATGAGACTTTGTCTCAAAAAAACACTTTCTGCCATTTTTAGTTTTTTTTTGTTTTTTCAAGACAGGGTTTCTCTGTGTAGTCCTGGCTGTCCTGGAACTCACTCTGTAGACCAGGCTGGCCTCGAACTCAGAAATCCGCCTGCCTCTGCCTCCCAAGTGCTGGAATTAAAGGCAAGCGCCACCATACCCGGCTTCATTTTTACTATTTTTAATTACGAATATCTGTATGTCTGTATGAGTGTATGCATATAGTGCAGGTGGCCTTGGAGACCTGAAGAGGACATCAGGTTCCTCACAGCTAGAGTTAACAGGCAGCTGTGAGCTGCTTCATGTGTGTGCTCGAAGCAAACTCAGGTCCTCTAGAAGAGCACTACGCACTCTTTGTTTGTTTGTTTGTTTGTTTGTTTGTTTGGTTTGGTTTGGTTTTTTGAGACAGGGTTTCTCTGTGCAGTCCTGGCTGTCCTGGAACTCACTCTGTAGAGCAGGCTGGCCTCGAACTCAGAAATCCGCCTGCTCTGCCTCCAGAGTGCTGTGATTAAAGGCGTGCGCCACCACTGCCTGGCTGCACTAAGCACTCTTTTTTTTTTTTTTTTTTTTTTTTTTTTTTACATTGGAAAATAACTTTATTTGTTCTAGGGCATTGGCCAGAGTCTCCTTAGAACTTCTGAAACTGCTTCTTGGTGCCAGCAGCCTTGGTGACCTTGAGCACATTGAATCGCAGTCTTGCTCAGGGGTCTGCACTCTCCAACTGTGACAATATCTCCAATCTGTACATCCCTGAAACAGGGGGACAGGTGCACAGACATGTTCTTGTGACGCTTCTCAAAGCGATTGTACTTTCGGATGTAATAGAGATAGTCCCGGCGGATGACAATGGTCCCCTGCATCTTCATCTTCGTGATGACACCAGACAGGATCCGACCTCGGATGGAGACATTACCAGTGAAGGGGCATTTCTTGTCTATGTGGTGCCCTCAATGGCCTCTTTGGGCATCCTGAAGCCTAGACCGATATTTTTGTACTACCAAGGGAGTTTTTCCTTGCCGGTTTCTCCCAGCAGAACCCGCTTCTTGTTTTGAAAGATCGTAGGCTGCTTTTGGTAAGCAGGCTCCATCTGAAAGTCCGCCATCTTCCCGGCCGCCGGAGAAAAGGAGTGCACTAAGCACTCTTAATTCCCAGTTCTTCTCTTAGTTTTTCACAGTTTGAGACAATAATTAATTTCCTTTCATAGTCATCACAGCCAGCCAACTGTCATCAGTCCCTTGTCCCTGTCTGCCAGACAAACACTGATCTGCTGGCCTCATCCGCTCCCTCATTCTCTTAATATCCTTTTGAACCTCCCTGGGACTCTAGGCTAATGTTAGGCTCTAGTGATAGAAAGACATAAAGTACAGCCCCTGCCACAGGCAACCTGTCCTGCAGCTGTGACATGACATGAGAAGGGTCAGACAGAAGCACCAGCGATTCATCCAAGCAAGTGAGTGCACCTCCTTCAAGTACTTGGAGGGAGAGCGGCAGTGGGAGGGGCAAGGCTGTCCTGCAGTGCTCTCCTGTCCTGATAGAGGTCTGGACTTCTGTCCTTTGCACCTGGAAAACATCGTCGTTATAGTTTCTCTTTTATTTAAATAAAATGTTTTTATTCTGTATGTATGAGTGTTTTGCCTGCTTGTATGTGTGTGTACCACATGCGTGCAGTGCCCTCAGAGGCCAGCAGACAGTGGCGGATCACTTGGCACTGGAGTCACGGACAGTTACGAGGCACCGTCTGAGTGCTGGGGATTGAACCCAGGTCCTCTGCAAGAGCAAATGACCTGAACAGCCAAGTCATCTCTTCAGCTCCTCACCAGTAGCTCTTTAATTGGGGCTCAATTAATATACATTCTGGTAACATAGGAAAATTGCGGAGATGTGAGAAAGAATACAGATGACAAGTTATCCAGACAAGACCCCGGGCCTCAGTAGGCACGAAGAGAGTACTGATGCATAGAGAGGTGGCCTTGTGCTGGGAACCAGTAGGAGAGGTAGAGTCTAGGCTGTAGCCACTAGAGCATCTTCTGGACCCTCCCAAAGGTATAGCTAGCTAGTAAGTTTCCCTGGCCTGTTCTAGTGCGATGCTCCTCTGCCTCTGCGTAGAGACTTTCTCTAAAGAGTCACCACATGCCAGGGGATGTATTATTCAGGTCCCTCAACACCCCTGACATTAAAAAGAACAACAACAAGCCTTCCTTTCTTATTGATATTTGAGCCTAGCTATGGCAGTGGCCCGGAGGGCAAATGGGGACAAGGTCTGTAGGGCAAGTATTCCCTTATCAGGTGTTACACTTATTGTGTAGCCCTTAAGCAAAGGGGAGAAGGGTAAGGGCAGATTTCTCCATTTTCAGGGAGAGGGAGTGGCCCCCTTCATAGACCCAGTTAATATGGGGTTTATAGTTTTCCAGTAAATATACCCAGACATCTCCATCTCAAATGGAGTTCACTCCATTCCTACCAAGGCCCTTCACATAGCATACTTGGCTTCACTGAGAGGCCAGCTTGTGCTTAACTCTACAGCTTTTCTTCTGTCTGTCTGTCTGTCTGTCTGTCTGTCTGTCTGTCTTTTGTATCTCATGCTGGCCACCAATTCACTTGAATTCCTGATCCTCCTGCTCCACCCTCCTCGGAGCTGAGATTCCAGGTATACACCACCGAGTCTGTAATTTCATGTCGTGTCTTCCATGCGAGGTGGGCATTCTACCAGTTAGGTGAGCTGCATCTCCAGCCTGTGTTTTCGTTTGTTTTGTTTGGGGTCAGGATCTCCTGTATAGCTTAGGTGGCCTTGAACTTCTGCTGTAGCCTCCCGGGTGCTGGGATTGCAGGTGTGCAGCCTAAGTTCTGCTGCTCTTAACTACTGCTTTGTGCCTGCAGGAGGTGGCTGTGATTCAATGTTTCCAGAGAAGGTTTTCTGGTGGTCAGAGTTGGGTTTACGTTGTTGACTGTCACCATATCTGAGGTTGTCGTTTTCTCCTTTCATCATGGATGGCTGCTAGTAACCACCGTCCACTCTACAGTCCTGCTGGAACCACCTCTCCCATACCTCCTGTTCCAGAGGCATCAAACCGACCAGTGCAGTAAATGCCACGTGGTTCCTGTCTCCCTTCACCTTGCAGGGAAATTCACAGAATGCCAGGGACCAGCTATCACCCCCCTCCTCCACAGTGGAGGCCCTGTGCTATCTGACTGATGGGCAGTCCATCTCCAAAATCCCATCTGTACAAACCACTGGGGTTTTGCTCTGCTCTGAGACATTCTTAGTCTCCAAATCCCAGCTACCTCTGAGCTTGTTCCTCCAGCCTCTGACTTAAGTGCTAGGATTATAGACTCACACCACTGTGCCAAGGCACTGTCTAAGGCAACTTGTGAGTCTGACCACCACCAGATTCTGCCACACAGGGTCTCCCTCGGTCTTGTCTCTTCACTCAAGTCTGATATCACTTCCTCTCCCAGACTCGCCGAGTGTTGATTCTTCTTAGACGTTTTTTATCCCAGTACGCTGCTTCCAGCATAATCCGGGCACATGCGTGCATGCAGGTGTGTGTGTGCTGCGGTGAATGCAAGGCCTTCCTCAGGCTCAGCTCTTCCCATTTCAGATCTGTGCGGTTGGGAGCTGAGACGCCCTGCTTAACTTCATATTTTCAGCTGCTTCTCCAAGCTACAACTCAGAAGTGAGAGTCAGCTCCATAGACATGTAATTGAAAATGTTAACTATAAATAGTGTGTTGCCAAGGCTGGAGAGATGGCCCAGCGGTTAAGAGCACCTACTGCTCTTCCAAAGGTCCTGAGTTCAAATCCCAGCAACCACATGGTGGCTCACAACCATCTGTAATGGATTCTGATGTCCTCTTCTGATGTGTCTCAAGACAGCTACAGTGTACTCCTATACATAAATAAAATCTTTTTAAAAATCTTTAAATAGTGTGCCGCTTATACTGGGGAAAGAATGAACAGCCTGGTTAAGGCGTCTGAAGTACAGGACAAGGATTTCCTTGTATAAGATTTTGCTTAACAGTTTTAATGCCCAGTATCATTTTCAGTCGTGTTAGTAATAGGAAGTGACGCGCAGTTTATCTGGGTTCAGTCTTGCCACAGGTTTTTTCCTTGTCTGTCTTTCACAGTCAGGCTTTCTGAGCTTCAATCTGTGTTAGCCCAGAGCTGTGCAGAACACTCAGCTGGGTTTTGCAGCTTGGTGAGACAATTAAGTACTTCACTAGCCACAAACCAAGGCAGTGTAGCATCATGACAGTTCTTACAGGGATGAGTACTCCACAGACTCGGGCTTCTTAGTGTAACAGAAATGTAATCTGAGGCTGGGTGTGGTGCACATCTTTAATTTTAGGACTAGGGAGGCAGAGGCAGGTGGATCTTTGTGAGTTCAAGGCCAACCTGGTCTACAAAGTGAGTTCTAGAACAGCCAAGGTTATGTAGAGAAATCCTGTTTCAAAAAAAGAAAATAATTTAATCCGTACTCATTTCTAGCTAGCTATGGTTTTCTTCAAATGTTTTGTTTGTTGGCAGGGTCTTATGTAGGCAGGACTTACCTTCTTCATCTGCTAATCAGCCTCAGCCCTTGTAGGGCTAGGATTATGTTAACACCAAAGTTCATCTAAAGGGACAGTAGCTGTGTCCTGTGTGTCACCACAGAAGAAGACAGCAGGCTGTCCCCTGCTGGGATATTTTTGTTTTTGTGTTTAAATTCCTTCAGGACTCACTGAAAGTGGGCTACTTCCAGTGGAGCCACCAGAGCCGTCCCAGGCTGCTTAGTGCACAGTGCTCTGTGCCCACCTAATGTGTCTTGTCATCTGCAGAGAGCCAACCTATGAGGGTAGGAAACAGATCCTTGGCTGCCATCGCCCGAGTGACAGGAAGGGACGACCAACTCAAGGTTTTGGGGGGTTTGGAAATCTTGGTTTTATTAATTAATTATTTTTGTTTGTTTGTCACCTTGTCACATGCTGAAGTCATCTCAGGAGCAGAAGCTCTACTGAGAAAATGCCTCATCGTGTGACTTCTCTCAGGCTGACAGCTGTAAGCTGAATTAAATGTTGTCTTCCACAAGTTGCTTTTGGTCATGGTTAGCCACAGTAATGGGGACCCTAACTGAAACATTATCTTTCTCTCTTTTAAAACAGTGTCTTACCGTGCAGTCCTGGCTAATCTAGAACTCACGGATCTCTGTCTGCTTCAAACTCCTGAGTGCTGGGATTGAACGCATGTGCTAATACCTTGACAGAGTTGGAATTTATGTCTCTGTTGGAAGTTTGCGTCTCAAACAGAGTAAATATTTCTGGGAAGACACAGTCTCTCCAGGGTCACAGCAAAGTAATGTACAGTCTAATTGTGTTTACTCCAAGTGCTCAGGGATTTATAGATGAGATACTTAATTGCTTATATTTCATTTGTACTTTTTGTTTTGTTTTGCTTTTTTTGTTTTTTCAAGACAGGGTTTCTCTGTGTAGCCCTGGTAGTCCTGGAACTCACTCTGTAGATCAGACAGGCCTCGAACTCAGAAATCCGCCTACCTCTTCCTCCTAAGTGCTGGGATTAAAGTCGTGTGTCACACCACTGCCCAGCTATACATTATTTTTAAAGATTTATTTTTGATATTTTTAATTATGTATATGTGTGTGTATATGTGTGGGCATTATGAAAGACAAAAATAATGTAAGAAACAAAGCATGTATCCCAGGTAGAATGTGCTATTGAGGATCATGTCACCATTGCTGATCGCTGGTGACATGCCTTTCAAAGCATTTTCATTTGATCTCAGTTTCCCTTTAAGATACACAGGAGCTGTAATTCTTGTTCTACAGATGGGGACACTGATGTCCAGGGACATTTATAATGACTTGTCTGAGTGTCCTCCGTCAAGTCAGTGGGAGAACAGAGGCAACGCCCTGACCTGACTTCCGATGTCACCCCTGGTAATTAAATCAGTTAGCTTAAGAAATACTAAGTAGCAAGACAACTTAATAAGTAAGTGTGTCCCTCAGGTCCAGTCCTGTGGCCCACCCAGAACTCACGGGGCAGAGACTAGAGAGAGGATGCTAAAAGTTCAAGACCACCTTGGTCTACATAGTGAGTTCTGGACCAGCCAGGCTGCACGGCGTGTGCCCTTGTCACACAAAAGAAATCAGATCTACCTGGTGACCTTTCTTTTTTCAGTTATATTTGTGAGTGTTAATTGTGCACATGTGGTCTGAGAGGCAATACTCAGTCTAGTGAGTCACCCTGGGGCACACACTGCCAGTATATATTTCTGTCTGTACTGGTTTCATCATGCAAGTGGCCCAAAAGTGGGTTTTCCCCTCCAGAATATAATGTCCCAGAATAGCACACACACACACACACACACACACACACACACACACACACACACAGAGTTGTGGTGCACTAGGAAGGTGGCAAGCTGGGCTCAGACACTCTTACAGGATCGTGGGGAAAGGTGCTGTGTGGTGGGAGTCTCTCTGGAAAGTGCCACTGAGAGCCCAGGGCAGCTGTGGTGTTGGGCAGATGAGCTCTGAAGCATCTGGCTGCAGGAATTTCCTCGAAATGTCTTAGAAACCACGGACACTCTCACCCGCTTCCTGTTGCCGTCGTGGTCCCTTACGGGAAACAGTGCTTACTACTGTTGCAGTTCAAAGAAAATTTTGCTTCATTTTTCTGCCTTTTTTTTTTTTCTTTTCCTTTTTTGGTGTGATTCAGGCCTTGAACTTGTGATCTTTCTGCCTCTGCCTTCTGAATGTTAGGGTTACATGTACCACCACACCCAGAGAATTTTCTACTTTTAAAGATATATAAATTTTAATGAGACAGTTCTACTTTCTACTGAAGGCTATAAAAGCCCTTCTGGGCCAAAAAGTCTTAACAACATCTCTAAGTGGCATACTTACTTCATTTTCTAGCCAGTCCATGAGCAAGTGGCTTAGGAGCTCTGATATACAGAAATTAGTTATATGCTTATTTTTTGTAGAAGGCAGAGCTAAGAGTGAGCTAACTGTGGAACATAGTCCTCAGCTGTATCTTATTTTTTTTTTTTAAGATTTATTTACTTACTTATTTATTTATTTATTTATTTATTTAATGTACATGAGTACATTGTAACTGTACTGATGGTTGTGAGCCTTCACGTGGTTGCTGGGAATTTGAATTCAGAACCTCGGCTCGCTCCGGACGACCTCGCTCAATCCCTCTGGCCTAAAGATTTATTTATTTATTATATCTAAGTACACTGTCGCTGTCTTCAGACACACCAGGAGAGGGCATCAGATCCCATTACAGATGGTTGTGAGCCACCATGTGGTTGCTGGGAATTGAGCTCAGGACCTCTGGTAGAGCAGTCAGTGTTCTTAACCCCTGAGCCATTTCTCCAGCCCAATTTTAATGTTTTTGTGTACATATGTGTGTTTGCCTGGGTGAGCTTATGTGCACCATGTGTGTGCAGGAGCCCATGGATGCCAGGAGAGGGTGCAGATGCCCAGGGGCTGGAGTTAGAGATGTGAGCTACCATGCAGGTGCTGCCAGCTGAGCCCTGGCTCCCTGCAAGGGCAGGAAGGACCCTAACTCTGAGCCAGCTCTCCAGCCCGAAAAACTACTTTTATGAATTGTTTTTTGACTTTGCAGAAAAAATTGTTGCTTTGCTGCATAAAACAGCCCAGCAAGGGAAATACATCCCAAAACTGAGAGTGTATTGTTCCTTCTTTGACATTGAAGAGCCGACACCTAGACACTTCTCTCAACTCACAGGCAGTTCCAATGGGGAAAGCCTAGGGTTTTTTTGTTTGTTTGTTTGGTTTTTTTGTTCTTTTGTTTGGTTTGATTTGGTTTTTCAAGACAGGGTTTCTCTGTGTAGCTCTGGCTGTCCTGGAACTCACTTTGTAGACCAGGCTGGTCTTGAACTCAGAGATCTTTTGCCTCCCAAGAGCTGGGATTAAAAGTGTTCACTACCACTGTCCAGCAGTCATTTTTAAGGGAAATGTATTAGTGTGTTGTATGTGCACACATGTATCACATATTCAAGGCGACATTCCAGGACTACCTTTGAGAGTTTCCTCCTTCTCTGCGGGTCCTGGGACTTGAACTCGCTCAGCTTATCAGGTTTCACATGTGGTGAGTTTACCCTGTGAGCCTTCTCACTCACCCCTTCCTGGATCTTGATGAATACAAATTTTAATCTCATAAATTATTGGGTAACTTCTTACTGTATGTTTTATTCTTAAGGAAACAGAGGATTGGTGGGTAAAGCAACTTGTGTAAACCCACGCACACGTTTCACCAGTGGGTCCTGTTTTTCTATGACCTGTTTCAAAGTCTGAGTTACAGATTTTTAATTTATATTTTTTAAAAACAGGGTCTCACTATGTAGACTGGGCTGGCCTTGAACTCACAGAATCAGCCTGCTTCTGCTTCCTGAGTGCTGACAATAAAGGTATGCCACACCACAACTGTGAGCTGTAGATTTTGAAGAGTACTGTGATGTCCTTATTACATCATTTCAGAGATATTCCTTGTACTATGGTATTCTTTTTTTTGTTTTTGTTTTTTGAGACAGGGTTTCTCTGTATAGCCCTGGCTGTCCTGGAACTCACTCTGTAGACCAGGCTGGCCTCGAACTCAGAAATCCTCCTGCCTCTGCCTCCTGAGTGCTGGGATTAAAGGCGTGTGCCGCCACGCCCGGCTGGTATTCTTTATATTATAGTATTCATTGTATTACTGTAGTACAGTATTATAGTATTCTTTGAACTATAGTATTTCTAGTACTACAGTATTCCTTGTACTATGGTATTTCTTATAGAATCCCTTGTATTATAGGAATACAATATTCTGTGTACTATAGTATTTCTTGTATTATTGTAGTATAGTACTCCTGGACCCATTATTGATCAATCCTTTTTTTTTTTTTAAAGATTTATTTATTTATTATATGTAAGTACACTGTATCTCTCTGGGTGTCAGATCTCATTACAGATGGTTGTGAGCCACCATGTGGTTGCTGATGGTTGTGAGCCACCATGTGGTTGCTGGGATTTGAACTCCTGACCTTTGGAAGAGCAGTCGGGTGCTCTTACCCACTGAGCCATCTCACCAGCCCCTTGATCAATCTTGATCACTTGATCCAGACAGTACAGGTTTATCTACTGAAAACTTCCACTTTTCCATATTTTGTTAGAGGCCAGTCACTAAGTCCTGCTGAACCTTGGACTTCTTACTTAATTATGGAGTTGTGCATTCTTTACAGGTTATTAAGCATAAAAGAGTCTTTGTATAAATGGCCAGGCTGAGAATTATAAATTTAACTTACATTAATGATGTTGGGGGATGGGTAGTATGAATTATTTTTATTACAGTTACTTATTGGGGATTTTTTTTTATGTGTATTTGTGGTCTGTGTGGCGGGATTGGGGGTGCACGTGCCACAACACTCACATGGAGGTCAGGAGGAAACTTAGAGAAGTTGGGTCTCTTTCCACTTGTGTGAGTGAGTACTGAGGATGGAGCTCGGCTGTCAGCGGGGCAGCAAGCGAGTTCACCCACAGAGCCATCTTGCTGGCCCACGAAGCCCTTCATAAAGGATTTCTGTCCTTGCTTTACGCCCTGAGTAAACTTGGAGCATGGCCCTTTGATTGTCTGTTTGTTTTAGACAGGATCTCCTTAAGTAGAGCAGACTGGCCTCAAACTGTCAACTCTCTAGCTTCTGCCTCAGAAGTAGGGATTACAAGATTGCAGGCATGACCTGCCGTGGAGCTGAAGCTTGGCATCCTACTGGCAGGCAAGGAGTCAGTCAGAGAAGCAGAGCCGTGGAGAAAAGCTTGCATGGAAAAGCATTGGTGGCATTGAAGCGTGTGGCTCAAGGGGTCAGGACCGGGAGGTGGTGAGGACAGAGAAAAGCAGAGCCCTCAGGAAGGACAGGGAGAGCTCAGGGTGTGGGGAGCCCACATGCCCTGAACTTGATGGGTTGGGAGGTCTAGATTTTGTCTCTGACCTGTACTATCGAGAAGGTGCAATTGTAGCTACTAGATTTCAGTGTACATGACTTAAAGCATCTTAGACTTTTATAAAAGCCAAAGAAAGTAATCCAGCTAGTTGATTTAACGTAGCTGCTCCTTGCTCTTGAGGCTGTCAGAAGGGCAGTCAGAGGTTTCAAGAGGCTCAGGAGCTCTGCGGGACAAAGTCAGTGACGTCTTGTTATATTAGCTTCAGGGTTGATTTTCATCAGTTTTCACATGTCTTTGTTTTAATAACTTAGAAAAGTCTAGGAGACATACTGTTTATACAGTATATGCAGTGTATACTGTATGCTATGCATGTTGTGTATATTGTATATGCTGTGTATACGGTGTATTCTGTATGTGTGTATAGTGTATATACTGTATACTGTGTATTCGTGTATACTGTGTGTATTGTGTATACTGTGTATGCAGTGTCATTGTGTATGTTATGTATGCTGTGTATACTGTTTATATTGTGTGTGCAGTGTATGTTGTGTATACTATATACTATGTAGTTGTATAGACTGTATTCTGTGTATACTATATATACTGTGTATACTGCATCTGCTGTGTATACTGTGACTTTATTTTGTGCCATTGCTCTCCTTAAGTAGGATATCTGAATTTCAGGAGCAGCTAGAGAAAATACATCTCATAGTTTCTGACTGAGTAATGGCTTTCTTCCAACGGCTGCATTTCCAGACGCACTGGCCAGGCACAGTAATAGGCTTACAGAATTAACTGTTGCTGGTTTCATACAGCTTCTCTTTTCTGGAGCTAGAGATGAGATTTTGATCCTAGGAGCCTCAGAGTATCTTTTCTCTCAGGCACTCTGGAGACCTTGCAACTCTTATAATTTATCTCGGCTCTCACAGCAGGAGCTTTAAAGTCATCATTTCAGTGGGACTCAGAAAGCCAACCTGGAGTCTCCCAAGGTGAAGGCCATCTTGGGTTTTAATTTCTTGTGTGTTTTTGAGATGGAGACGGAGAATATTTTGGTTCCACTGCCTTTGTTAGTAATTGGACAAAAAGAAATGTCTCTGTTTTTAAAAAGCTGGAAGCTGGCACCTTCAAATGTTTCTTTGGAAAAAGTGTGTGTGTGTGTGTGTGTGTGTGTGTGTGTGTGTGTGTGTGTGTGTGTGTGATTTTAATATCCTGTCTCAGCTGGCCCTGGTACTTGCCTCTCTGAGCGTAGGCTTCATGTACAGTGTCAGGCATTTCAGCCCTCCCCCCCAACCCCCCCCCCCCCAAGACAGGGTTTCTCTGTGTAGCCCTGGCTGTCCTGGAACTCACTCTGTAGACCAGGCTGGCCTCGAACTCAGAAATCCGCCTGCCTCTGCCTCCCAAGTGCTGGGATTAAAGGCGTGGGCCACCATACCCGGCCATTTCAGCCTCTTTCCTGTCTCAAAAAAACAAAAAACAACAAAAAAAAGAAAGCAGACTTTTGTTTGTGAGCTGTGTTACTATTAGTCTCCTGCTGAGAGTCAGGAAGTGTGTGTGGAGGAAGAGCAGTGGTTCCAACCATTCCTCAGTACTCCCCAGTCCCTGGAAGGAAGAGAAGACTGCTTTCCCCTCTCATCTCCACCTGAAGTTAGTTGCTCTTAGTCCAGAAGCTCTTGTAATTAAAAGCAGCCCACCTTCTGCAGGGCAGTCTTTTACAGCCATGGGAGGCCAAGGTGGTGCTTCAGTCTGCTGAGAAGGGAGGCGTCTTCCCATAGGGCCTGAATCCAGTGAGTGAGTTTATCACCTGAGCAGAGTCAGAGCAGTGCTGAGTCAGAAGGCAAACCCAAGAAGAAAGAAGTTGCTTGCACTGGATATCATTAAGCACAACGCACAGGAGTCTGTGTTTGCCCGCTCTGAGATCGGCTGCTTTCACATGCTGGTTACCTATTATGCTTACAGAGAATTGCCTAATTGGATAATTGCTTAATTACATATTTTGGAAAAAGTCAACATTAGGGATGATGTCATATGGCCATGACATTGGTCCTGTCCTTAGTGCGAGGAGACCTTGCAATGTAATTAGTACACTAATAGGGATTGCTTTCTTGGTGAATTGCTTTGGTAGCCAAATCTAAACACAGCATTTTTGTGCTCAAAGTCATTCTGCGACACTTGGTTGGGGGTCACCTTCATAGTTTTGGGCGAAGAAGTTTTTGCATCTTGTTGCTTTGGTGACCACATCTTCTTAAATTGCTGATCAGCCCCTTAGTATGGCGGGAAATGAGGGGAAAGGGGTTTCCTGCAGCTGACACAGAGCAGTTATTCCACTCTGCAGCAGGCACGTAGTCTATTTCAAGGATATGGCTGCTCAGAGCAGTCCGTATTCTCACCCAAGTTTTCAAGTGGAGACTAAGCTGGTCTCCCCTGAGAAGCTCCTGGGGGAGGGCGGCATTCCAAAGCTTCGCTAGCCTAAGGCAGTCCCTGCAAAGCTTCCCTGTGTTTGCAGCTGAGAGATTAGAAATAGTGAGAGAGCAGAAGAGAATCAGGCGTCAAATAAAAGTGGAACATGAGTTCTAAAAATTATTTAATTTATTGAAAATAGTACACTGTAAAGGGCAGAACACAGTAGCAAACATACTGCTGTTTTTTTTTTTCCTCCTCTCAAGTAGCCCAGGTTGGCCCTAAGATTACTGTGTAGCCTTGAACTCCTGATCCTCCTGCCTCCATCTCTCAAGCGCTGGGATTACAGGGAATACCACCGAGCTGGGCTGTAGCATACAGGTTTTTTGTTTGTTTGTTTTGTTTTGTTTTGTTTTTTGAGACAGGGTTTCTCTGTGTAGCCCTGGTTGTCCTAGAACTCACTTTGTAGACCAGGCTGACCTCAAACTCAGAAATCCACGCACCTCTGCCTCCCTGGTGCTGGGATTAAAGGCGTGCGCCCCCATGCCCGACTCGTGTGCTGTAAGCGTGGATTTCAGGTGATGCTCTGATCACCACTACAGAATTCCTTAAACGTTTCTGTATGTTCACATTTTTTGATTATGTGAGGCTAGGGGGTAATATGAAATTTGAGTAAGGATATTAGTGGGGAAAATGAAATTTAAAGATTTGTACAGCTTCCTGGCTTTCATAACTTCTGTTTATATAAGATGTTAACGGAGTAGTTGATGGTTCTAGAAACATGAACAAAAGAAAGTTTTAAAAAATGATGAGCTGGGCAACAGTGGCATCACCTTTAATCATAGGGCCCATGAGGCAGGAGGATGGCTGTGAGTTCAAAGTCAGCGTGGCCTGCAGAGCACTTTCTAGGACAGCCAGGCTACACAGAGAAACACTGTTGAAAGGAAGGGGGGCAGGGAAGGAGGGAGGAAGGAAGGAAGGGGATGTGATGACACAATTCTCTAATCCCAGTACTCCCGAGTCAGCCACAGGCAAAGCTTTGTGAGTTTGAGGCTGATGCCAAGGCTACATAGTGAGTTCCAGGACAGCCAAGGCTACATAGTGAGATCTACCACCTCCCCGCCCGCGCCCCCCCCCAAAAAAAACAACCCAAGAAAACTACACACAAACAATAAAGGTGAAGTTGAGGCAGGGGAGACTGCCTCAAACAAATGAAAAGGAAAGGAAAGAAAGGAAAAGAGCTAAGTGTAGACTGAGTGATTGTGTCTTTGCAAAAATACTTCTAACCCCACTAACTCCGTGTAAAAAACCCACAGCCCAGTGATTATATGTATAAGCCATACGCCTAGATTGGGCAGCTCTACCACCACTCTACTCTCTACCCCAGCTAGGAGACCCCTTGCTACCTTCAGCTTCTCCAAGCCACGTGGTTCTGCTCCATCTTCCTCCCACCTCCTCTTCCTCCATCCTTCTCTCTCTGTCCCTCATTCTCTCTGACCTCCAGTCCCACCTTTCCCTTCCACTATCCAGACACAGGCTCTAGTCTTTATTGACCAGTTCGATTGGGGGAGGGGGGAGAAGATTCACATGAAATCACGTGAGTATGTGATCCACTCCTGTCAGGGCGGCCCCTCTTGAGGAAGCAGAATTATCAGAGTACAAACAGGCCCAGGGCAACCCACAACAGCTCTCACTGCTGTATCCTGACACTGCTGCTGCGCTTTATCTCTAGAGTAGTTCAAAGTGATCATTCTCTGCCTGCCTGCCTGCCTGCCCTGCCTCCTTCCTGCCTGCCTGCCTTCCTTCCTTCCTTCCTTCCTTCCTCTTTTTTTAGACAGTAGCGATTGAACTGAAATTCTCTATGCTTCAATTGGAATACAAACTTGTTCAGCCATGCATGTTTCATTATTTTTTATTTTATTCTTTACTTTTATTATTTTATGAGTGCTTTGTGCGCGGCAGATGCCAGAAGAGCATGCCAGATTCCCTGGGACTGGAGTTACAGTTGATTCTCAAACACCATGTGGGTGCTGGAAATTGAACCCAGGTCCTCTTCAAGAGGAACACGTGTCCTTCACCGCTGAACACTGCCCCTCTACGGCCCCTCCTTTTCATGATGTTGGCCTGTTCCCATGGTGGTCACAAAATATGAATGGTTTCTACTAAGTGGAGAAAGGCCAGAGCATTCCGGTCAATGAAGTGAGTCAGAGGGAAGCGAACAAAGCCAAACCTGCACTTAAGTTTCTGTGAGGGTCTGCAGGCTCAGCCCCAGCTCACGCTGTTCACGCTGCGCGCACGCGTGCGTGCGTGCGTGTGTGTGTGTGTGTGTGTGTGTGCAGGAAGTCAGGAGCTGCTGTTTCCTTCTGGGGCTGGAGAAGAAACCCAGCCTCTGGCAGCACTTGCTGCTCTTGCACAGGACCTGAGTTTGATTCCTAGCACTCAGTTAGGTGGCTCACAGTATCTGCAACTCCAGCTCTCGGGGTCACAGACCCTTCTGGCTCCCAAGGACACCTCCACATACACACAAATAAAACTTAAAAGAAAGCTATTTATTGAAGTGAACTGTTTTTTTTTTTTTAAAGATTTATTTATTATATGTAAGTACACTGTAGCTGTCTTCAGACACACCAGAAGAGGGAGTCAGTTCTTGTTACAGATGGTTGTGAGCCACCATGTGGTTGCTGGGATTTGAACTCTGGACCTTTGGAAGAGCAGTCGGGTGCTCTTACCCACTGAGCCACCTCGCCAGCCCGAATTGTTTATTTTTATGAATGAATTATCATCTTTCTTTATGGAAAACTGGGACTTTACGGGACAACCAGCACTTTACGAATGGAGTCAAACACTGGTATGGTTTGGTTTTGCTTTTTGATCCCAGCTTGGCCTCAGACTTCTTGTATAGCTGAGGCTGACCTTGAACTCTTATCCTCGTGCCTCCACCGATGAAATCCTGAGATTAGAAGCATGTGCCACTGTACCCAGCCTGTTTTGTTCTTACCTAACGTGTGCTGTGAACGTATTTTCTATGACAGAAATGAAATTTCTTTCCTTCAGCTTTAAGTAAAGTTAACAAGTGGTTTAAAATAAGCATTTACAGTCATGTACATTTGTATGTAAGCACAGGCATTGCTCACCGGTTCAGACGGGTGCCTAAACCAGCAGTTCCCTCACTGGGCACCAGGTGGCACTTTCCTGATGTACAAGGAAGTAACGCCAGGCTTGAAGCCTGAGTCTTGCTCTGCTGACACAGGTGCCTTGATTGGCAGGCCGCTGGTGGATCTCAGTCATTTCTCAGATTCAGTTTGCTTGGCTCCTTGCTCGTTTCACTGCCAGGTTCAGTGCTCAGACGTAGTGCGGGTGCTGAGCAAATGGGTAAATGTCTTCGCTCTCCCACCAGTAACATCTCTTTGTGCGTTTTGGGCAAGCGGCAATGTCCTCCAGTATTGACAAGCCCAGCATCCGAGTTGCTGGCTTCTGCACTTTCCGTTGGATCTCATAGACAAAGACATTTGCCATGCTGTGTTCTAAGAAAGCCGTTCTCAGCAGAGACCTCCGGTATTCCTGTTAAAGTGTGGAAGCACGGGCCGTGTGCTTTGGTATCTGCTGCTGTCTAAGCAGAAGGGTGAGCTCTATGGTGTCCCAGCCAGCTTCCAGAACCTGCGTGGAGCTTGATTCTATTTGAAAGGACTTCACCTTTCACACTTCCTTGTCCATTCCAACCATGCTTCTACTTTCTGTTCCTTGGCCTTGGGACCTTCTGAGTATCACCTACTTTCTCCTTTTTTATGCTATCAGGAACTGAATCTAAACCTTGTACATGCTAAGCAAGTGTCCTCTCTGAGTTGTTCCCTTAGCCCCTTGAGCTTCATCTGCCAGAGGAGGTTGTTAACATTGACATTCTGCATTTGCTCAGTCAGCCATCGGATTTTGAGTTTCTCTTCTGGGCTGGTCTCTCCTCCAGGAGCTCACAGGCTGCTGGGAGAGGAGACTTGCCTCATCTTAGAATAGGAAGTACGAGTGCATGGCCTAGGGCTGGATGGCGGCTAAGGCTGGACAACATATGTGTCATAATTTATGCCACTGAGCTGCGTGCCGGGATGTAGTTCACATGTAAATGTCATGTATGTATTTTACCGTAATTTAAAAATTAAAGTAAAGCAGGGATGGGGGCACAGCCCGGGTGGTGAGGTGCTGAGGGCCTGAGTTTGGTCCCAGGAATCCACAGAAAAAGCTGGGTGCAGAGGCACATACTTGGAATCCCAGTGGTGGGAGGTGAGAACAGGCAGATGCCCAGAACTCACTGTCCAGCCTCACTAGTCAAGTCGAGACCCTGTCTCAAGCAAGTGTGGGTGGCTCCTGGGTTAAGAACTGAAGGTGTGCTGGGCAGTGGTGGCATGTGCCTTTAATCCCAGCACTTGGGAGGCAGAGGCAGGCAGATTTCTGAGTTCGAGGCCAGCCTGGTCTACAGAGTGAGTTCCAGGACAGCCAGGGCTATACAGAGAAACCCTGTCTCAAAAAAAAAACCAAAAACCAAAAGACAAACAAAAAAGTGTCCCTTGGCCTCTACTGCATGCATATACATATATGCAAACACATACACACACAACTGGGAGGAGAATGCATACAAAGGATGCATGGCACATAGTAGGGCCTCAGAAGTGCTTATGTGTATTCCCTTTTTGTTATGGGTTTGTTCACATTTGATCCCTGAGTTCAAATCTCAGCAACCATATGGTGGCTTACAACCATCTGTAATGAGATTGACACCCTCTTCTGGGTTGTCTGAAGACAGATACAGTATACTTATGTATAAATAAATCTTTGGGCTGGAGTGAGCAGGGACCAAGCGAGCAGGGTTGGCTGGAGCGAGCAGAGGTCCTAAATTCAATTCTCAACAACTACATGAAGGCCCACAACTATCTATACAGCTACAGTATACTCATATACATAAATAAATAAAAATTTTTAAAAAAGGTTAGATTGAGGGTACCTGAGCCTCATTTCCTTATCCTGTATTTAGGCACCCTTCCCTAAATCCATTGAGATTTTACTACCTAAAGCCAGGTGGTGGGGGCACACGCCTTTACTCCCAGCACAGGGGTAGGCAGATCTGTTAAGTTTGAGGTCAGCCTGGTTTACAGAGGAACTTCACAGACAGCCAAAGCTACACAGAGAAACATTATCTCAAAAAACACAAACTCTTTTTTTTTTTTTTTAAACATTACAAACTAGGTGGTGGTAGCTCAATCCTGGGAGGCAGAGGGCGGGGGATCTGTGTGAGTTTAAGACCAGCCTGGGCTACATAGAGAGACCCCTGTCTCAAAAAATCAAAATAAATAAATAAATAAATAAGGGTCCTTAAGGGTTTCTTAAGGGTCAAGGCTCTGGGTGTCTCCAGAGGAGAATGGCACCACCCACACAAACCAAGTGGTCGCTGTGCTGCTCGAGAGAACGAGAGAACGCTAATCCCAAAGTCATTTACTTTGGCTTTAGAGCAGATTTAGAGTATGTGTCAGATTTTTCTGCCTAATTACTTTTTGCTTAAGCTTATTTTAAATTGGTTTTAAATTCCTTTAGTACTGCAGCCTAGGAAGTAGGGGGCGAAGAAATGGGCGTCAGATGAGAGCTGGCCTGGAATTCCCATTTCCCCCAGTTAAAGCCCCCTGGCCGGCTGCTCGCCGAGCATTAACGTCTTAAGAGTACACTTACTCTTTGATCCAGTAATTCCACTCCTAGGAATTTTTCTCAAAGAAACAAGCAAGCGTGCAGAACGCAGGGACAAGGGCGTGCGTCTACAACACACATCAGCAAAAAGGAAAGCCAACTGCTTAATAAAGCATGCAGTCATCTCTACATGGTGTCAACATAGTGGACTTTGGAGCTGTTTGCCATGTCTTTAAAATGAGAGAGAGAGAGAGAGAGAGCGTGTAGTCCTTCACACAGTGAGAGCCCAGCGAGGGAGGGCGGACTGTTTCCATTCATTTTGATAGTGTGTGATAAAATGGTCACCGAGCTTGCGCCTCTTTTTTTTTTAAAGTTTTCTGCTTAAGCATATCATGCTTTGTCATTAAAAAGCATGTATATATGTATACACATAAACACACACACACACACACACACACACACACACAAACACGCATGCACACATACCTGCCGCTTTTGTGGCTGCCTGTGATGGCTCATGTTATTACCCCAGCACTCAGGAGGATGAAAGTCAGGAGGAGCAGGAGTTGAAGGCTTGTCTTGAGCTATGTAAGACTCTGTCTCAAAGAACAACAGAAAGTAGAAGCCAGAGAGATTACTCAACAGGGAAAGGTGCCTGCTCCAAGCCTGATGGGTGCAGATTCCCGGGACCTACATGGTGGGAGGAAAGAATTGACCCTTTCAGGTTGTCTTCTGACCTCCACATGCGTGCTATGGCACATGTGCCTAACATAAAATAAGTCAAATGTAATAAAAAACATTGAAAACAAAAATTAAGACAAGAGCTGGGAGTGGTGGCGCACGCCTTTAATCCCAGCACTTGGGAGGCAGAGGCAGACGGATTTGAGCTCAAGGCCAGCGTGGTCTACAGAGTGAGTACTAGGACAGCCAGGGCTATACAGAGAAACCCTGTCTCAAGAAACCAAAAATAAAATAAGTAAGAGGTTGCAGGCCAGGCATTGTGGTTCATGCTGTACTCTAAGCTAGGCAGGAGGCTGAGGCGAGAGAATGGGGTGTACAAGGCCAGTCCGGGCTACAAAGGCAATAGAATAAGTAAGTCACTGTTTCAAACAAAACACCTATAATTGTAGTAAAATGTTTGTATGTAATGCCTACAAAGTGTTTTATCCCGGGGCAGGGGGTAAGTACTCACCACAGGTTCCTAAGTGTCTGCAGTATATTAGGATCACATTCACCCCACTCTCCTTCCCACTGAACCCCCTTCTCCTTTTGCCTCCAGTCCTCCTCCCTCCTCTCCTCGGGTCACTGAGTTGAAGTTGTCGCAGCTTGGTGGCTGGTACTTACTGCAGCATGGGCAGCTAAAGAAAAGCATTCCTCCCCCTTTCTCTTTCTGACTGGGTCTTTCTTTGTAAGTCCTTTGTAGCCCTGGCTGTCCTGGGTTCAGGATGTAGAACAGGCTGGCCTCGAACTCACCGAGATCCTCTTGCCTCTGCCTGTCGTGTTGGGACTAACGGTGTGCACCACCATGCCTTGTCCCCTTTTTCTTGTTGAACTGAAGTCTTACAGAGCAACCTAGCCTGGAACTTAGCATTTGCCTTAAGATAAGCTTCCGCTCCTCGTTCTTCTGCCTTCCCTGTAGAGGTTTTACAGGCAGGATCTGTCTGTCTTACGACTATGCAAGCTCTATCTGCATGCACACCTGTCTGCTAGAAGAGGCATCCTATGGCAGTCCAGATGGGTTCCGGGGATTGAACTCAGGACCTCTGCTAGAGCAGACAGTGTGCCTGACCACTGAGCCATCTCTCCAGCCACGCCAACTGAATATTTAAAGTTATACTGTGCTACTCTTTGATTTAGTAATTCAATGTGTCCACTTTTAAACATTTAAGAATGTTTCTTCTCTCCCTCCCTCCCTCCCTCCCTCCCTCCCTCCCTCCCTCCCTCCCTCCCTCCCTTCCTTCCTTCCTTCCTTCCTTCCTTTATTGAGACAGGGTCTCACTATGTTGCCCTGGCTAGTCTGAAACTCACTATATAGACCAGTAGACCAGGCTGGCCACTAACTCTGCTTGTCTCAGGCTCCCAAGTACTGGAATTGAAGGTGTGTGCTACCACATCTAGTTTGATTTTTCTTTTCCTGCTTTGAAACAGGGTTTCTCTGTGTAGCTCTGGCTATCCTGGAACTAGTTCTGTATACCAGACTAGCCTCAAACTCAGGGTCAGCCTGCCTCTGTTCCCTGAGTGCTGGATTAAAGGCGTGCCCTTCCACTGTCGCACTTCAGTGTGTTTTCTTAAGGATCATATTCAAGAATGTGAATTACCAGCAGTCACATTGACAGCACTGAAAGTCTGATGCACTTTACTTTGTATTAAGTTGTTTCCCCGACACAATAACCCCATCCAGTCCGTGTGTGTGTGTGTGTGTCTGTGTGTGTCTGTGTGTGTGTGTGTGTAAGCACAATTAGAACATGACTCTGAGTCCTGTTCTCTGCAGCAGCACTGTGCGGGTACAGCCTTGGGCTAGAAGACCCACAGTGTGCTGCAAAGCTACGGACTCTAGTCAGTCAGCTTCCCAAGAAACAGTCACAGCAAGTGACAGTTCCATCAGGGGCAGTCAGCATATTTGATAGTGTAAGATAACGCTGCCTGAGCCATCTTAGTGTGTGTGTACACCATGTGTTGTTCCAGCGGTGACAGAGTGCCTCTCCACTCCCTAAGAACACATCTGCACCACTGCATGTTGGTAGATTCTTGAATCACTATTGCCCAGAGAACACAGATACTGAGAATATGTTACGCATCCCAGGGAAAGATTCCTGTTTCCCTTTGTCACTGTCTCAGAACTCTGAATCCAGAGATCCTGATGGGAAAAGAAAGTGTGTGAATGATGGAGCCAGCACTGTATGTGTGTAAATGAGGCTGACCCCCAGGTGCCTGTAGGATCAGGGTTAACAAACTGCTCTATGTGATCAGCTAAGGGGGTTTGTTCTTTGGTGTTTGCAAGCCTCTGCCCTGCACACTTGGTTGTCTCCCCTGAAGGATAGATAGGGCTTGCAGCTCCTCCCTGTCACCTGCAGTAAAATGCAGAAGCTTTTTGCCGTTAACTTGGCCACAGTGAGTCCTTTGGTGTTTAGAACTTCAATAAGAGTTGTTAGGGTTTGTTTGTTTGTTTGTTTGTTTGTTTGTTTTTTAAATTAGTTTTCCAAGTATTGAACACTAACCCATATACGCTTCATATGAAGGGAGAAAAACAGATAAATCCTGCTTTTTTGACACCATCTTGAATCCTGGTTTTCCCGCACAGCAAGCTTACCTACTTACTGTGTTGGAGGCTGCCTCCTCTGTCAGGAGTGTGCCTCCTCCTCCTGCCTCACTGTTTTTCATTCACCCAAGAGCATCTTCCAGTTGGGGACAGCCATGTCTTTATAAATACACTCCTGCTCCCACTTTGTCTCTGACAGTTCCCTTACGCTGCCCCGCCTCCCCAAGAACCTGTGAAGACTCTGAGAAGCCTGATCAACATCCGGAAGGACACGCTGAGACTTGTCAAGTAAGTCCCCAAGGGCGCAGGCCAGGTCCCAGGTGCCCTTCTGCTTGTGGGGCAACAGGTACTCCACAGGAGTCAGAGCAGCTCCTGACAGCCACGGCCTCCTGCCCGCGCTCAGATGACAGCTGCTGCTGCTGCTGCTGAAGCACGGCTCCTAAGATGAGGCCTCCTCAGGCTGGGGTGACTTGGAACATGACCGTGGGCAGTGCTCTCTACAGGATGAACCTTCTCCTGCCTGCACCGGCATTTTAAGTACTCTCTCTATTCTGTGGATCTAAAATCAAAGAACTCTAGTTAGAAGAAAGGGAACGTTTGCAGACACCCCAACAAGCCTGTGTACTGATGAGCTGCTTGAGTTAGGAGTGTAAAAGCCAATTTTAGTTGGTTATGGTGCTGTGCACTTCTGGTCTCAGCAGTCAGGAGGCGAAGGCAGGACAACAGGGTTTGAGGCCAGCCTGGGCTTCAGCACAAAACACGGAAGAGAGACAGAGACACGGAGAGAAGACCACCTGTGCAGCTGGATGCCTGTAGAAGTGTGCAGATAGCTATCAGAGTTTGGGTAGAAATTCAGAATGAGTGTATGGAAAAACCAAAAGATTAACAAGGCTGTAGTGAGTGCAGGAGGTTAGGCAGGGAGAGAAACCGAGCACCGCTCGCTCTGTGCCGAGCTGGGTGTCTAGCGTGTTTATGAAGTCACTGCAAGGAAGGCTCTAGGTGCTGTGCAGGTAGAGTTGTGATTTCCCTACAGTGTGAGGACCGCAGAACCCTGTGGGGCAGGGAGGAAGGAGACAAACCGTTCTGTAGTAGCAAGTCTGTAAGACGGTGCCTACGACCGAGAGACCAAGACCCAGTAACTGTGCTTGCTGTTTAGGAAGGAGGCTGAATGCTCATACGTGAGTCCAGAAGAAGCTGCAGGGTAGAGGAGGGAGGGAAGGAGAAGCCTGGCCTTTTCTAACCAGTGTCCTCAGTGATTAAAGTGAAAAAGAACCATGTTCTGGCGTACGCACTCAGCCTGTGAGATGCAGTAAACAATCTAAATGCCCCAGAGAGATGGCACAACCATGCCAATAGCCACACTGAGATGGCACAACCATGCCAATAGCCACACTGAGATGGCGCACCCATGCCAATAGCCACACTGAGATGGCGCACCCATGCCAATAGCCACACTGAGATGGCGCAACCATGCCAATAGCCACACTGAGATGGCACAACCATGCCAATAGCCACACTGAGATGGCACAACCATGCCAATAGCCACACTGAGATGGCACAACCATGCCAATAGCCACACTGAGAAGTATGTGGTGCTTTTGGAGGGGGGGATGAGGGTGGTTAGAGAAGACTAAGAGTGTTTTTTGTTTATTTGTTTGTTGTTCATTTTGGTGTTTTGTCTGCATGTATGTCTGTGGGAAGGTGCCAGATCCCATGGAAGTGGAGCTACAGACAGTTGTCAACTACCCTGTGGGTGCTGGGAACTGAACGCAGGCCCTGGGCAAGAGCAGCCAGTGCTCTTGACTGCTGAGCCAACTTTCTAGCCCCAAAGAGCAAATCTTAATATTTCTGACCTATTCCTGGTGGCAGCGCTCGCCTTTAATCCCAGCACTAAGGAAGCAGTAGCAGGGGCTGGAGAGATGGCTCAGCGGTTAAGAGCACTCACTGCTCTCCCAGAGGTCCTGAGTGGCTCCCAAGCATCTGTGATAGGATCCGATGCCCTCTTCTGGTGTGTGTCTGAAGACAGCTACAGGAAGCAGTAGCGGTGCCTCTCTGAGTTCAAGACAAGCCTGATCTATAGAGTGAGTTCCAGAATAGCCAGGGCTACACAGAAAATAAAAGAACAAAGTCCCGATCCACTGCCCCCAAAGGCTGTCTCTTGGGGTTTCCCAGATGTGCTGAGGAAGTGAAGAGCCACGGAGAAGAGGCAGGCAAAGCTAAGGTCCACTACAATGTCGAGTTCACCTTTGACACAGATGCCCGGGTAGCCATCACCATCTACTACCAGGCCACTGAGGAATTCCAGAATGGCATTGCCAGGTAAGACGGCATAGCAGGTGAGCCAGCCGCCTCCTAGCCTCTACCCACCCGGGAACAAACATACTCTTTTCTACAACCCGGCGGGGTCTGGACCTTGAATTTAGATTTTCTCTTCGGATCTTCACTCTTTACTGTGGATGTGTAGATTAAATATGGAAGTCTAGTAATAGTACCAGACTAGTGAAAAAAAAAAGTTAGAAAAAGTGTTTTTCTTCCCTGAGTGAGTGCTGCTGGACCGAGCGAGCACAGGTGTGAGACAGTGGGAACTGTCAGGCTGTCTGGGCTGAGCTCTAACTTTGGCTCTGCTTCCCCTCCATCCACAGCTACATTCCAAAAGACAACAGCCTGCAGTCAGAGACCGTGCACTACAAGCGAGGGGTGTGCCAGCAGTTCTGCCTGCCCTCCCATACCGTGGACCCCTCGGAGTGGGCCGAAGAGGAGGTAAGCTGCCAGGTCCAGGATCTCTTGCCAGGAGTGCCTGTGCCAGCCGCAGACAGCCTGTCCAGATGCTGGGATGCCACGCTCAGCTGTTGTCCCCGGTGGCCCCTTCAGGCCCATCGACGGACTGCTTAGTTCAAATTAAAACTATACCTATCCTTGCTCGTTTTTCTATTCCAAAGCTAGTCAGTTAGTCAAGGACACTGTGAGAAAGCCATGCTGAAAGGAAAAGAGCTGCAGGCTAGGGACCCTTGATGCAGTGAGGGCTGGCTTGTTTGGTTTCTTAAGAGGAAATAAACCACCTTCAGTTAAACAGACCTAGACAGCTGCGAGTCTGACAGATGGGAGCAGAGAGGAGGTTAGCGCTTCTGGGCAGCACCTGCCTTCTGAGGGACTGATGAGCATGCACACACACGCGCACACACACACACACACTCACATACACACACACACACACACACACACACACGTAGTTCATCATCTGCATTTCCTTTTCATCCCTGCAGCTTGGCTTTGATCTGGACCGTGAAGTCTACCCTCTGGTAGTGCACGCTGTGGTGGATGAAGGAGATGGTAAGGAGACTTCTGATTTCTTTCATGTGCCCACTCCCCTCTTACGATAGCCTCCCACCCTGAATACACCTCTGTGAGTCTTTCCTTTCCCTCCCCACCCTGCTCTGAGGGCGGAGTCTGTAATGGTGTTTAGAGCCCAGCCTTGCAGATGACCACCCAGCACTGCTGCTCCACCAAGCCGTGGGTTCTCGAGGAAGCGGGCGTGTGGGAGAGGACTGAGGCTGTCTCGTTGGCCTTCTTCAGCCTTGTGCCTTTTCTTTCAGAGTATTTTGGCCACTGCCACGTGCTTCTGGGCACTTTTGAGAAGGTAGGAACATGCTCTGTTTGACATTTCTTTTTCATGTGAAAAAGCTGAAAAGCTCCGCACACTAGGGCTGCCCTCGGGAAGGTCTAGCTTGGCCACTCCACTGCCATGATCTTCACCTCATGAGTGGGCCTAGCTGGTCACTATTCCACGCTTACTGAGTCCGAGTCCACAGTGCCCCTGCCCGTCCTGGTCCTAACTAACGTCAGGCTTTTATTCCAGCACCCGGACGGGACCTTCTGTGTGAAGCCCCTCAAGCAGAAGCAAGTGGTGAGTCTCTGAGGCCAGCGGCTCCTAGCGCTTCCCTCTCTCTTTCCTTGTGATTTTTTTTAACTTTGTAAAACTATGCGCTCTTGTTTCTCTCCCCTATTTTTTTTCCTTTTAATGAAAGAAGATGTTTGGAGGAGTCCCTTGTGTCTGTTAGAAGCTGCTTGGGTGGCCCCGAGGGAGTACTGGCTTTTAGTGCCTTTATTGGTTTGGAATTGTTGGTGCCTCCCAGGCCACGGTTATCTTGAAAAGGGAAAGAATAATGTTTGTCTCCTGACATTAGGGTGAAGGAGAGCTCTTTTTACTTAAAATGCCATGATGAGAAACATTTCAAACACAAAGATAAAGCACTGAGCCTGTTTCAGGGCCAATCTGAGTTCTGAGCATAATTTATCCTCGAACTCCTTTTCTGAGATTCAGCGTATTGGCCATCTGCCTCCCAGGAGAGTGAGCATCAAGATGTGAGCATGTCAGTTGGAAGGCCCAGCCCCTACCATGTGCCAACATTTTACACTTCTGCAACAGGAGGAGGACATGTCACGGAGGGCTAGGGACAAGTGCAGCCAGTGACGTTGGCAAGGAGGGTAGGAGGCTCGAGGTGTGGTGACTTGTGCCTGTAATTTCAGCAGAAGGGAGGCAGAGGCAAGAACATTACCTGGAGTTCTAGACCAGCTTTAGCTACAGTGAGTTCCAGACCAACCAGAGCTACAAAGTACGAACCTGTAACAAACAAACAAACAAAGGATGGTTTGAAAAAAGTAGTGACCAAACCAGATACGCTGATGCATGCCTTTAATTCCAGCACTTGGCAGACAGAGGCAGGTGCATCTCTATGAGTCTGAGAACAGCCTGGTCTACAGAGCAAGTTTCAGGATAGCCAGGACGACACAGAGAAAACCCTGTCTCAAAACACATACACACACACACACACACACAAACAAACAAAAAAGGGAGGAAGAAAGGAGGAAGAAGAGGAAGAGGAATAGAGCCAAGTGTGTGTGATTGCTCTCAGTACTTGAGAAGCAGAGACAGTTCGATCCATGAATCTGAGTCCAGCCTAGTCTATAAAGCAAGTTCCAGGACAGCTAGGACTACACAGAGAACCTTGTGTCATAAAATACACAAAAAAAGAGAGGAGGGGAAGATTTAATTTTTTAAGAGGAGAAAAGAAAAAAAAAATTTTCGAGACCCTGGCTGTCCTGGAACTCACTCTGTAGACCAGGCTGGCCTCGAACTCAGAAATCCGCCTGCCTCTGCTTCCCGAGTGCTGGGATTAAAAACATGCACCACCACTGCCTGGTAAAAAGAATTTTTTTTTTTTTTTTTTTGGTTTTTGAGACAGGGTTTCTCTGTATAGCCCTGGCTGTCCTGGAACTCACTTTGTAGACCAGGCTAGCCTCGAACTCAGAAATCCGCCTGCCTCTATCTCCCAAGTGCTGGGATTAAAGGCATGCGCCACCACGCCCAGCGAAATTTTTTTAAAAGAAAAAAAAAGGAGATATCATCTCAAAACCAAGCTGAATGAGGACGCTAATGCCTGTGAGGTGGACGCTGAGGCCAGCTTAAGCAAAACAGCAAGAGATCCCATTTAAGAAAAGTCAAAGGAACCGGGCATGGTGTTCCATGCCTTTAATCCTAGCACTTGGGAGGCAGAAGCAGGTGGATTTCTGAGTTCGAGGCCAACCTGGTCTACAAAGTGAGTTCCAGGACAGCCAGGGCTACACAGAGAAACCCTGTCTCGGGAAAAAAAAAAGAAAAAGAAAAGAAATGGGGAAGGTATGTGGCAGCAATATGGCTTAGCAGGTAGCCTGTGATAGAAAGAAGAGAATCCGTTTCTGAAAGCTGTCCTGTCCATTGAACCTCCACACGCATTCTCCATGAGATGACTATATCCATATTCACAAAATAATAACAATAGTAATAATGATAATTTTAAAAGGAATGGGAAGGCTGGGGCTGGAGATATGGCTCAGTGGTTAAGAGCACTTGCTGTCCTCGTGAAGGGCCATCAGTGCCCAGCACCACGGCTGGTAACTCCTGAGTGCTGGAACTGCTGTTCCAGGGAACCTGGCACCTTTGGGCCTCTGTGAGCACCTGCACACAGATGGTGCATGTATGTAAACTCAGGTTACACACAAGCACCTAAAGTAAAAAGAAATAAGCCGCCGGGCGGTGGTGGCACACGTCTTTAATCCCAGCACTTGGGAGGCAGAGGCAGGTGGATTTCTGAGTTCAAGGCTAGCCTGGTCTACAAAGTAAGTTCCAGGACAGCCAGGGCTACACAGAGAAACCCTGTCTCAGAAAACCAAAAACCAAACCAAAACAAAAAAAAAACCCTTCTTATAAAATAGAGAAAACACGAGGCTGGCTTCGTGGATGTGTACCACTGGCATGTCTTCCCAGGACCTGCATGTCTCTGTCTTTGCCTTTTCTTCTTGAGGTAGAGTCTGGCTATGTAATCCCAGCTGGCCTGGTACTTGCCATGTAGTGCAGGCTGGCCTCAAACTCATGAGAGTCCTCTTGCCTAGCTTACCAAGGGCTGGGACTGTAGGCATTAGCCACCACGCCTGCCTTACCTTTCCTTTTCTGTCTTCCTTTCTGTCCTTGCCATTCTCTCCTTCCTGTCAGTCTCGTGTGTCCCAGACTGGTCTTAGTGTGAGTGGAGGATGACACTGAAGGCTTCTCTGGCCTCCATCTCTCTGATGCTCTACCACACCAAGGTCACACAGTGCTGGGCTTCATACGTTCTAGGCAAACACTCTCCCAGCTGAGCCACACACCTTGCCCATCTCTGCTGCTATTTCTATAGTATTCAAACTAAGGTTTCTCCTATAGCGAATGCTTACACTTTGACATACATCCCTCTGTCCTCTTGAGTCAATGCTGTTTACAGCTAGCTGTCTGTAAGAGTGAGCTACAGTGTGTGAAATTGCATGCTCCCAGTTGGATATGATAGTGGGTAGAAGAAAAATTCCATTGGCTTTCCCTCTCAAATGCAAACATAAGTTGGTTTAAAAAAAAAAAGCATCCTTTCTAGGCCCTGGAGTCTTTTCTTTGTGAAGCGGTGGTCCTGGGTTACCTTGGGAAATGGCCAGCCCTCTGCCCTAGTCTCTCGGTGCTGAGCCTGTCCTTGGCCTTCACTCTTCCCTCTTCAGGTGGATGGGGTCAGCTACCTTCTTCAGGAGATCTATGGGATTGAAAACAAGTACAACACACAAGATTCCAAGGTGAGGTTTGTTCAAAATTCAGCATTTGCTCTCTCCTGGAGGCTCTGGCCAGGGCTGAGGGCCGGGAGCCCAGTCCTATGAGAAGGTTCTCATTGTGGGTCCACCCTTCTGCTCTGCAGCTTAGCTGAGCTCTGGCTCCCGGAGGGTCTTGTATTTTCCCTTCACTTCATCTCTGGGCTCTCCTAGGTCCCTTCTGTTCAGACCTTCAGAGGGAATGAGCTCAGGGGTTAGTCCATTCTCTCACCTTCAGGCTGGCAGTTAATAGAGGCAGAGGGTCCAAGCAGCAAAAGCCATTCACGGGGCTGGAGAGATGGCTCAGCAGCTAAGAGCCCTGCCTCCTCTTCTGGGTGACCCAGGTTCAATTCCCAGCACCCTCATGGCAGCTCACAGCAATCTGTAACTCCGGCTCCAGGAGATCTGGCACCCTCTTCTGGCCTCTGCAAGCACCTGGCATGCAAAAGGCAAAATACCCATACACATAAAATAAAATAAAAACTAAAAAGAAAACAAAAACAGTGCATAAATTAAAGTCCAGCGTCAGCATAGATACAGCTCCCAGGGTGTGTCTGCTCTTCAGCCTCACTGACTTGTGAGTAACTTGTGAGAGATGGAAGGCCATGAGTGATGAGCTGTGTCTCCTCCTGGCCAGGTGGCAGAGGACGACGTCAGTGACAACAGCGCTGAGTGTGTGGTGTGTCTCTCTGACGTCCGCGATACTTTGATCCTGCCCTGCCGGCACCTCTGCCTCTGCAACACCTGCGCAGACACCCTGCGCTACCAGGCCAACAACTGCCCCATCTGCCGGCTGCGTAAGTCCTGGAGGGGCGGGCACAAAACAGCAGAACACTGTCCCCCGCCGGGCATAGCAAATGGACTAATGCTGGAGGGCGCATGGCTTCTGTCTGAGCGCCTGCTTATCCTTAATCCTGAAACAGGATGTCCTGATGGCCTGTTTTCTTCTTCACAGCCTTCCGGGCACTGCTTCAGATCCGAGCCATGAGGAAAAAACTGGGCCCTCTGTCCCCAAGCAGCTTTAACCCCATCATCTCTTCCCAGACCTCGGACTCTGAGGAGCATTCAGTAAGCTGGGCTCAGAAGCACGGCCCTTCCAGGGCACCTCTTTCTCTGCGTTCTTGATATTTCTCTGTAGGTTTTATTTGGGAGAAAGAGTGTGACTGTAGCCCTAGCTGGCTTGGAACTTGCTCTGTAGACCAGACCAGATCTGAAACTCACAGTGGTCTTCCTGATTGTGCCTTCCAAGCACAGGGGTTACAAGTGTGAGCCAGCACACCCAGTTTGTCCTGCCATCTGACGGCATTCCATCAAGAAATCAAACCTGAGTGTGCTGAAGGGTTTTATTTAGACTGTCTGGGATCATGTTCTAGTAAAACATCCTAAGACTGGGGCTGGAAAGATGGCTCAGCAGTTAAGAGCACTGCCTGCTCTTGTAGAGGACCCAGGTTCAATCCCCAGCATCCACCTGCCAGCTCACCACTGTCTCTAGCTCCAGTTTTAGGGGATCTGGACCTCCACAGGCACCAGGCACACCCATGGCACACAGACACGCATGCAGGCTAACACTCAGACACATAAAATAAAAGCCATTTTTTTGAGACAGGATTTCACCAGGTAGCCTTGGCTGTACTAGAACTTGCTGTAGTCCACACTGGCCTCGAACTCAAAGACCCGCCTATGTGTAACTAACCCCCGAGTGCTGGGGTTACAGGTGTGCACCACTCCCCAGAAGTAAATAAATCTTACACAACTTACTAATATTGCAACTGAAAGTTGAATTCTAATCGTCGACAGTTCCTTTTCCTCCTTTGGAACTTGGAGTTCAGTTGATATCTACATTTCCTGGAGCCATGGGTTGGACGTTCACTCCAGCGGGATCCAGCTCACAACTGCCCCGAGCAGAAACAGGGATGCCTGTTTTGGATTTGAACCAAATTCTCTCTTTACTTGACTTCTTGAAGAAAGTTACTGCCTTTCTTCATCCTTCTTGTGGCTTGAGAGCTTGGAAGCCAAGTAGATAAGATGATTGACCTTAGAGTCATAGGGTATGAGGCTATCAGAGGAAGCCTGGAAGGTCTGCAGCTGTAGTCGAGGACGGGTGTGGCTCTGGGATCAGGCATGAGCCTAGCATGCGCAAGGCCTTGGGACCAGTCACTAGCACTATAAAACAGCACCCTGCCCTCCAAAGACACAGCTACGTGTACTGTCCTGCCTCGATTGGCCCAGTGGTGGAAGAGGTTTATTATTCAGTATGGGGGAAATTGGTTAGTTATGCATAAGGGAAGAAGTCCTTTTTGCATTTTAAATTAATTTATTTTTTTATATTTATTTAGAGCATGTGTGTCCAGGGCAGTGGATGAAGGATGTCTGGTAGGAGAGAACTTTGGGGAATTGGGTCTCCTTTTACTATGTGGGTCCCAGAGATCAAACTCACGTCATCAGGGTTAGTGCTAAACAACCTGGCATGCTGCAGCCATCTCTGCAGCCCCCCTTTATCAATTTGATCCTTATGGAGTAGATTTCAGATGGGACAATTAGTTAGATATTAAAAAAAAAAAAAAAACCCAGCAGGCACACCAGGGCATGCCTTTAATCTCAGCACTTAGGAGACAGGCAGGCAGAACTCTGTGAGTTCAAGACCATCCTGGTCTACGTATCAGTTCCTGGACAGCCAAGGCTACACCTTATCTAAAACCAAACCAAACCAAAAAACCCAAAAGCCAAACAAACAGACTAAATAAAGCATTATAACCCTAGAATAAACTATGTATGTTATTCAGTTGAATCTGGATGGTACACTACTCAAGCAGTAACAACTATAAAAAAGCAGGGGTGTTGGGTAGAAGAGGGGGGACTGTGGTCTGCCTGGTGAAGTGTTTGCCGCACAAGCCTGAGAACCTGACTTTGGATCATCTCAGCCACATAAGCAGCCAGAACAGGCAAAGATGGGTGGGGCCTCTGGAACCGGCTAGACAAACTAAGAAAGCCTCCTTTCACGGTGTCGGGGGGGGGGGGGGGGAGGTTGGAGGGGACTGTAGATTTAACCACATAAAAAGTCCAGTCAAGCCGGGCGGTAGTGACGCACACCTTTAATCCCAGCACTTGGGAGGCAGAGACAAGAGGATTTCTGACTTTGAGGCCAGCCTGGTCTACAAAGTGAGTTCCAGGACAGCCAAGGCTACACAGAGAAACCCTGTCAAAGAAAAGGGACTGGAGAGATGGCTCAGCGGTTAAGAGCACTGACTGCTGTCCCAGAGGTTCTGAGTTCAATCTCAGCACCACATGGTGGCTAACAACCATCTGTTATGGGATCTGATGCCTCCTTCTGGTGTGTCTGAAGACAGCTACAGTGTACTCATATACACAAAATAAATAAATCTTTTTAAAAAAGCCCAACCAAGAGGCTAAGGAGAATGGCAAGTTCAAGGCCAACCTAGACCTCATAGTGAGTAAATTCCAGGACAGCCAGGGCTACGTTGCCAGGTCATCTCTTAAAAACAACACATAAAAATCTTCTGTCAACCAAACCTAAGCCTAGCAAGATGGTACACACCACACCAGCACCCAGCACTGAGGGGGCTGAAGTCCAAGGACTGTGACCAAAGACAAAGAGGTTAATTACACTGTGTATTCCAGACGTTGGGCTACCCAAGAACTAAAGGCTCCCTCAGAACCAACAACTACCACTGCCCTGAATTCTCTTTAAGTAAATGAATTTGAGGATTGAAATCTAAGCTAATGGTGTGGGTTAGTGATAGAGTATTTACGTAGATTACTTATCTTAATGATGAATGGCCCTGGGTTCATTCTCTAGTACTGCAATAAAATAAAATGTCACAGGCAGGAGAAATGGATTGTAATTAAGAGTAGTCACTGCTCTTACAGAGGTTATACTGCAGGTGACTCAGAGCCACCTTCAGGGGCATCGAGTGCCATCTTCTGGCTGCTGAAGTCACCTGCAGTCACCTCCATATCCAACACACACACACACACACACACACACACACACACACACACACACACACGAGTTGCTGGAGAGATGGCTCAGAAGTTAGAGCACTTCCTACAGTCCAGCCATGGTGGCAAATGCTATTAATCCCAGCGCTCTGGAGGCAGAGGCGGTGGACCAATGTCTACAAAAGGATGAATCTGAAATTCCCAGCTATAGGAGGAGCTGGGGGATATGGGTGTACACCTGTCATCCCAGCACCTGGGCGATGGAGGTAGGAGGTCATAGTGAGTTTGAAATCACATTGGGCTTCAGGAAAACCTGTCTTAAGAAAAAAGGAAGCCGGGTGTGGTGGTGCACGCCTTTAATCCCAGCACTTGGGAGGCAGAGGCAGGCAGCTTTCTGAGTTTGAGGCCAGCCTGGTCTACAAAATGAGTTCCAGGATAGCCAGAGCTATACAGAGAAACCCTGTCTCGAAAAACCAAAAAGAAAAAGAAAAAAGGAACTGGGCAGTGGTTCCTTTAATCCCAGCAGAGATAGGCAGTTCTCTGAGTTTGAGGCCAGCCTGGTCTACAGAGTGAGTTCCAAGATGTGCAGGGCTACACAGAGAAACTCTGTCTCAAGAAACCAAATACATACATACATACATACAGGAACATATTTATGTTTAACTAAATAATTACAATACAAAATTGTTATCTTTAGTTTATGTATATGTGTGTCTGTCTGTGTGTGAATATTCACATGTGAGTGCAGGGTACCGCTTGAGTGGGTGGGGTCTGCCCTGGGGGTCAGAGGGCAGCTTTAGGCCCCTAGAGCAGCAATTACAGGTGACCGTGAGCCCCTGACATGGGTGCTGGGGTCTGAACTCAGGAGCAGCACGTGCTCTTTCCTACTGAATCATCTCTCCAGCTCCTAGAATTATCTTTAAAGCTTAATCATAAATCAGCAACAAGATAAAATAATTGAAAAATGTCCTAGATTGCCAACAAAAGTTACTTTGGGTGATCGGTTATTTTTCTCTTCTTTGATTTGTTTTGCCAGTTTCCAACAGTGAGTACTTACTTCAGTTTTCATCAGAGAAGTAGACTGTGTGAAGCATCCCGTGGGCGCCCGTGGCTTCCCACACTTCCCCTGTCCTTACGTTTAGCATAGAAGTGTCTCATGCCACAGACGGATGCTTAAACACAAAATGCATCTTTTAATGTCCATGAAGAAACGTGATTGTGCCATAAATCCAAAAGTGCCTGACTAATGTTTGGCCTATCTCTGATTCTCGTAGTCCTCAGAGAACATCCCCCCGGGCTATGAAGTGGTGTCTCTCCTCGAGGCCCTCAACGGGCCCCTCACCTCGTCCCCGGCAGTGCCTCCCCTTCACGTTCTTGGGGATGGCCACCTCTCAGGAATGCTCCCGTCCTATGGCAGTGATGGCTACCTGCCCCCTGTTAGGACACTGTCCCCCCTTGACCGCCTGTCTGACTGCAACAACCAAGGACTCAAACTCAAAAAGAGTCTATCCAAGTAAGTAAGTGGAGGGTGCCCACCAGTGTCACGCAGGGTCGTCTCTGAGAGCTTTCAAGACCGCCTTTCCCTCCTCCACATTGTGACAGTCACATGCTAGGTAGAAACCTTCACACCGGTATTCACTATACAGAGGCATAAAGTAGTGAGCAGCAGCCTGGCGGTGGTGAGGAAGGGACAGTTTCCCCCAGAGAAGACGTAGAATGGGCACTTAGGGGCATGTGCACTTGGTGGGCATGGGTGCTTGAGGGGAGAGTAAGGAAAGAGGACATTGGACAGTGTGGACAGAGGGAGCATCTAAATCCATAGAACACAATCACACACACTCTCTGTGGCAAAAGAGGGTATCTCAGGGATCAAGGAACTGAGATGGGGGGTGCAATAAACCCCGCTGCAATAAACCTGTCCCACCCCGCTCCCGAGAGCTGACCTGGCTTCTCCAGCCCTCCTGTGAGGGCTGAGGCAGGAGAGAAAGGGCAGTGCTGTGCTCAGCTGCTTTTCTTCTGGGATTTTACAGATCCATTTCCCAGAATTCTTCTGTGCTTCACGAAGAGGAAGATGAGCGCTCTTGCAGTGAGTCAGACACTCAGCTCTCTCAGAGGCTCTCAGTCCAGCACCCTGAAGAGGTAACTGGCTTTCTTCTCCCTCCCTGGGTACTGGCATCGGGCATCTGCCTGCATGGCTCCTTGGTCCCTGATTCTATCTGCTCATGAGACCTTGCAGTGCCTTACAAGACGGCAGTTGCTCAAGCTTCCAGAGGTCCATGAGTTCGCCACCCTGTACGTCCCTCACCCAGACCTTGCCTACAACGTCCAGACCCTATTAGCCATGTACTATCCAAGCAACAAGCTAGGAGCAGAGGGTGTTCGGAGACGGGGCAGTGCTCTGGCCTCCAGAGCTCGTGTCTAACTGGGATGCCGTTTATACTCAACCACCAGTGCTCTATGTGGCTCACTGTTGCTGCCCAGTACATACTTCTTACACGGGGGCGGGGGCGGAGTGAAATAGCGTCTTAGTGTAACTTAGCTCAGGCTTGCCGGGAACTAACTATATTGCTGAAGATGACCCTCCTGCCCCACCTGCCAAATGCTTGGTGGAGTACAGCTGCCTGTAGTCCCAGGTCTGGAGACTAAAGCAAGGGCGTCATAAGTTTGAGGTCAGCCTAGGCTACGTATCAAGTTCAGTGCCAGCCAGCTACTGAGGCTGTCTCAAGACAGATGGGGCAGTGTACTCAGAAGAAACCACGAAGTTTCATAGTATGGTGTGCAGTTCCCTTTAGCGGGGGACATCAGAAAAACTGTTGTAGAGGGAGTCGCCTTTGGCTGAACCTAGAACGTTCTTAGGCATGAAAGGGAGAGAAGCATTGAGTGGGAGCTTGGAGCAGGGGAGGGACAAGGTGACAGCTCTGACTTACAGAGGTCCCCTGACAGTCACGGGTGGGCCAGTGGAGCCAGGGAGGGCTCGGTAGTTCAGACCTAAGGTGAGAGAGGCCTCCCTGGGAGCCCCTTCGCAGGCACCTAAGACGGCAAGGCTGTATCCCGGGGGACTGGCAGGTGGAGGGCAGAAGTGGCTCAGATCCACTGAGCAGGAACTCTGTACATCCATATGGAGGGGTCTTGTGAGCAGTCAGGGCCCTGTTGGTTTTGTGTTCTTTCCCTTCTAAAGGAAAGCTGTTCCTAGGCCTGGGGACACCAGGGCTATCCCTGTGTGACAGCTGCTGGGTGACCTGTGTCACTGGAGCTGCCACCTTTGTGTGCCCAGCAGATGCTGGGCCTAAGGCAGGAGGTGCTGACTGAAATGTGCACTCCCCTGGGACAGAGTCACTCCAGGCCTTGGCTGAAAAGGAATGCTGACAGAAGCCAGCACCGCCTGCCTCCCCTGTCACTCATACCCACAAGAAGAGTCATCCCTCCTGCGTTCCTCCCCAGCTCTGCTCCTAATGCAGGGAGGGCTTGTGCTGGGTTCACGTTCCAATGTGTCCTTCACCCCCAGGGACCCGACGTGACTCCAGAGAGTGAGAACCTCACCCTGTCCTCCTCAGGGGCTGTTGACCAGTCGTCTTGCACAGGGACTCCGCTCTCTTCTACCATCTCCTCCCCAGAAGGTACCTAAGGGAGTAACTGCATGCGCCTCCCTCACCTGGTCCACAGCCGTGACTTCCTCTGGGGATGGGAGCAGTGAGCTGGTGATTAAACCGGTCCACACTGGAGAAGGCAGGCCTCTTATCCACCCTCCTACATGACGCGATCCCCTCGGTGATGTAACAGCAGGAGCAAGCCCTCAGTCCTTGAGTTTCAGAGCAGAGTCTTAGAAGACCTTCAGTCTGAGCCTTTCTCAGGACAGGGCATGTGGAGGCATTTGTATGCCTCGTTGTGGCCTAGTGTAGGAAGTGTATACTGCTCCTTGGTAATTATGGTCCTGTCCCCGCCCTGACTTCTGTGTCCACAGACCCAGCCAGCAGCAGCCTGGCCCAGTCAGTCATGTCCATGGCTTCCTCCCAGATCAGCACCGACACGGTGTCCTCCATGTCTGGCTCCTACATCGCACCTGGTACAGAAGAAGAAGGAGAAGCCCTGCCTTCCCCCCGAGCTGCTAGCAGGGCCCCTTCAGAAGGAGAGGTAAGGGAAGAGTTCTCCTTGACCTGCCTTGCTCTCGCTTCACACAGGAGTGCCAGGCAGCTTGGTCAAGGCCCATGTGCGGGCAGGAATGCTCAGGGAGGACAGCAGGCTCTCCCTTAGATCCCGCTCAGTGGGCCACCAGCCTTGTGCTGAGGACAGCTGTGGGCTTGGGTTTGTGGCCTTAAGAGCTTAACTGGAGAGCCTGTGATGACCACACCCTGGGGCTTCGTTGCTCTTTTACAGGAGACACCAGCAGAGTCCCCAGACAGCAATTTCGCTGGCCTTCCAGCTGGAGAGCAGGATGCAGAGGTAACCTGAACGTCAGGCAGCAGCTCCTTGCCCACAGCCAGGGTCTCCTACTGCCGGGGTTAGCTGGGAATGACTGTGGCAAAGGAGCACTGGAAAACCTGCCCTGGAGGCATGCCTAGATCATTTAGGAGTGTAGGTAGAGGGGAGAGTGGCCTCCACCTCTGGCCTGCTGCACTCTTCTGTCAGCAGGGGACACTGGTTCCATGTATGAGCCACAGAGAGTGACCTTCCCTTGCCAGACCCTGACAGGCCTGGGATGTGCTGGCTGTCCTGCTGTTAGTCTGTTTACCAGGGCTGCTAGGTCTCCAGCTGTGGGTGGAGATGCCCTGGGTATGCTATGCACCATCACTGTGCAGGCCAGCCTCCATCACTGTGCAGGCCAGCCTTTACTTTCCTTCTCAGAGGGCCTCTCAGGACATTGGGTAGTAATTGGCCAATGATGAATTTCTGAAAGCTTTGTGACCTCATGATTTTTATATTCTATTATATTTTGTCTCATTTGCTGGTTTGAGACAGGGCTTAACTATGTATACCCCCTAAGTATTCAGTCTGGCCTAGAACTGCCGTTGTAGACCAAGCTGGCTTTTTTTGTTTGTTTTGTTTTGTTTTGTTTTGTTTTGTTTTGTTTTGTTTTGAGACAGGGTTTCTCTGTGTAGCTCTGGCTGTCCTGGAACTCACTCTGTAGACCAGGCTGGCCTCGAACTCAGAAATCCACCTGCCTCTGCCTCCCAAGTGCTGGGATTAAAGGCATGCGCCACCACTGCCTGAACCAAGCTGGCTTTTTACTTCAGGTGACCTCCCTGCCTCTGTCTCCCAGGTCCTGAAATTATAGGCCTATGCCCATACCTGATTTTTATTTGCTTAATTTAACTCTTATTTGTACTTTAGTATAAGCGTATTTCTTACAACCCATCCTAAGCATAGACTTGAAGTTGATCAAGCATCCCCTGGCCATGGTGGGAAGTATGTGCTGTGGAGGTAGACCGTGGAAATCATGACGGCGGGCAGGACGTGATTTGTCCTGTCTGTGCTTGGTGCCTCTAACGGTAGACTCATGGGGCTTTTCTTGTGTCCTAGGGAAATGATATCATAGAGGAAGAGGACAGATCACCTGTGCGAGAAGATGGTAAAAGATCTGTCCCTGCTCTCACTCATGCTGCCTTTCTGGGTACTGCTAAGGGGGGAAGGAAGGAAGGATGACTGTGGCTTTAGTGGCGGTGCTCCGCTGTGGGAGATGCTGTCAGGCAAATGGGATATCGGTGACCTTAGTGACATGCTAAGCTCCTGCTGAGACACAGACTCCACAGGGTGGGGGTGGCGTGGATGGTGCCGCAGAGGACACCACGTGTGGCAGCTCTCTAGCTGAGCCCTTGGGCTGCCCTAACCCCAAGTGGAGTAGTGGTCTCTTCCACATGAGAGGCAGGACTCTGGTAGCTTGTCTGGTTGGCTTTAGTGGAGAACACCTAAGAGGTCGGCCAGCAGCTCCCTTGTCTCAAGGATGTGGCTGACTTGAAGCACGGCCCCCTGCAGGGCTGGCTGGGGTGGGGGGCAGCACCACAGGCTGTGGTTTGCTCTTCAGTTAGATTTGTCTCCAGTGAGCCTGGAAACGCAGCATGCCCTGCAGGCCTTGGGAGGAGGAAGAGGGGTGGTTAGGGAAGTCAC